>NW_027512936.1:0-317760 GCF_048772815.1 Callospermophilus lateralis
AAATGTAGTTCGAACTCTAAATCAAACACGGTTTGTGCTAGCTTCTTGAAACTTGAAACAGTAAAGTAGTTCTACATTCTATTTTTATTTTTTGTTTCCTCTGGATGTAGACCTAAGCAGAGACTGACGAAAGACACATTCAATGAAAGGCGTTGTTAGGCTGCCAAAATACTACAGTCTCCTGAAATCTCAACATATTTTTTTTTCCGTACTTCATAATGATTTCAAGTAATCAGCAGTACACCAATAAAAAGTGGATGTTCAAGTTTCGTTCTCCTAGCTTGAAGCATTCGTTTGCAGTAACAGTTTGAATTTTTAGTTTTCACTCTGTTTTCTCTTATATTGACAGATGGAGTTGGAACTCTAAATCAAACATGGTTTGTGCTAGCTTCTTGAAACTTGACACAATAAAGAAGTTCTACGTTCTATCTCTAAGGTTTGTTTCCTCTTGATGTAGCCTTAAGCAGAGACTGGCGAAAAACTCTTTCAATGAAAGGCGTTGTTAAGCTTCCAAAAAACTACCGTCTTCTGAAATCTAAACATATATTTTTTCATCCAATCT
Source organism: Callospermophilus lateralis (assembly GCF_048772815.1). Classification (NCBI taxonomy): domain Eukaryota; kingdom Metazoa; phylum Chordata; class Mammalia; order Rodentia; family Sciuridae; genus Callospermophilus; species Callospermophilus lateralis. The sequence continues at coordinate 563 of NW_027512936.1, forward strand.
TCATGATTCTTTCAAGTATTGATCAGTACACCAATCAAACGTGGATGCCCAAGTTTTGTTCTTCTAGGAGTAGCATTCTTTTGCAGGAACAGTTAGAAATTATAGGTTTCACTCTGTTTTCTCCTATATTGAAAGATGCAGTTAGAACTCTAAATCAAACACGGTTTGTGCTAGCTTCTTGAAACTTGACACAATAAAGTAGTACTACGTTCTATCTCTAAGGTTTGTTTCCTTTTGTATCCTAAAGCTGGGACTGGCGAATAACATTATACTGAAAGGGGTTGCCAAACTTCCAACACACTAGAGTCTCCTGAAATCTCAACATATATTTTTTCATCCAATCTTCATGATACTTTCAAGTAATGATCAGTACACAAATCCCACTTGGATGCCAAAGTTTAGTTCTCCTAGATTGAAGCATTCTTTTGGATTAACAGTTTGAATTTTTAGGTTTCACTCTGTTTTCTCCTATATTGACAAATGTAGTTCGAACTCTAAATCAAACACGGTTTGTGCTAGCTTCATGAAACTTGAAACAGTAAAGTAGTTCTACATTCTATTTTTATTTTTTGTTTCCTCTGGATGTAGACCTAAGCAGAGACTGACGAAAGACACATTCAATGAAAGGCGTTGTTAGGCTGCCAAAATACTACAGTCTCCTGAAATCTCAACATTTTTTTTTTTCCGACCTTCATGATCATTTCAAGTAATGAGCAGTACACCAATAAAACGTAGATGTTCAAGTTTCGTCCTCCTAGGTTGAAGCATTCGTTTGCAGTAACAGTTTGAATTTTTAGTTTTCACTCCGTTTTCTCCTATATTGACAGATGCAGTTCGAACTCTAAATCAAACATGGTTTGTGCTAGCTTCTTGAAACTTGACACAATAAAGTAGTTCTACGTTCTATCTCTAAGGTTTGTTTCCTCTTGATGTAGCCTTAAGCAGAGACTGGCGAATAACACTTTCAATGAAAGGCGTTGTTAAGCTTCCATAAAACTACCGTCTCCTGAAATCTCAACTTATATTATTTCATCCAATCTTCATGATTTTTTCAAGTATTGATCAGTACACCAATCAAACGTGGATGCCCAAGTTTTGTTCTTCTAGGTTGTAGCATTCGTTTGCAGGAACAGTTAGAAATTATAGGTTTCACTCTATTTTCTCCTATATTGACAGATGCAGTTAGAACTCTAAATGAAACACGGTTTGTGCTAGCTTCTTGAAACTTGACACAATAAAGTAGTTCTACGTTCTCTCTCTAAGGTTTGTTTCCTCTTGTATCCTAAAGCTGGGACTGGCGAATAACACTTATACTGAAAGGGGTTGCCAAACTTCCAACACACTAGATTCTCCTGAAATCTCAACATATATTTTTCCATCCAATCTTCATGATACTTTCAAGTAATGATCAGTAAACCAATCCCACTTGGATGCCAAAGTTTAGTTCTCCTACATTGAAGCATTTTTTGGAGTAACAGTTTGAATTTTTAGGTTTCACTCTGTTTTCTCCTATATTGACAAATGTAGTTCGAACTCTAAATCAAACACGGTTTGTGCTAGCTTCTTGAAACTTGAAACAGTAAAGTAGTTCTACATTCTATTTTTATTTTTTGTTTCCTCTGGATGTAGACCTAAGCAGAGACTGACGAAAGACACATTCAATGAAAGGTGTTGTTAGGCTGCCAAAATACTACAGTCTCCTGAAATCTCAACATATTTTTTTTTCCGACCTTCATGATAATTTCAAGTAATGAGCAGTACACCAATAAAACGTGGATGTTCAAGTTTCGTTCTTCTAGCTTGAAGCATTCGTTTGCAGCCACAGTTTGAATTTATAGTTTTGACTCTGTTTTCTCCTATATTGACAGATGCAGTTCGAACTCTAAATCAAACATGGTTTGTGCTAGCTTCTTGAAACTTGACCCAATAAAGTAGTTCTACGTTCTATCTCAAGGTTTGTTTCCTCTTGATGTAGCCTTAAGCAGAGACTGGCGAATAACACTTTCAATGAAAGGCGTTGTTAAGCTTCCAAAAAACTACCGTCTCCTGAAATCTCAACATATATTTTTTCATCCAATCTTCATGATTCTTTCAAGTATTGATCAGTACACCAATCAAACGTGGATGCCCAAGTTTTGTTCTCCTAGGTTGTAGCATTCGTTTGCAGGAACAGTTAGAAATTATAGGTTTCACTCTGTTTTCTCCTATATTGACAGATGCAGTTAGAACTCTAAATCAAACACGGTTTGTGCTAGCTTTTTGAATCTTGACACAATAAAGTAGTTCTACGTTCTATCTCTAAGGTTTGTTTCCTCTTGTATCCTAAAGCTGGGACTGGCGAATAACACTTATTCTGAAAGGGGTTGCCAAACTTCCAACACACTAGAGTCTCCTGAAATCTCAACATATATTTTTTCATCCAATCTTCATGATACTTTCAAGTACTGATCAGTACACCAATCCCACTTGGATCCCAAAGTTTAGTTCTCCTACATTGAAGCATTGTTTTGGAGTAACAGTTTGAATTTTTAGGTTTCACTCTGTTTTCTCCTATATTGACAAATGTAGTTCGAACTCTAAATCAAACACGGTTTGTGCTAGCTTCTTGAAACTTGAAACAGTAAAGTAGTTCTACATTCTATTTTTATTTTTTGTTTCCTCTGGATGTAGACCTAAGCAGAGACTGACGAAAGACACATTCAATGAAAGGCCTTATTAGGCTGCCAAAATACTACAGTCTCCTGAAATCTCAACATATTTTTTTTTCCGACCTTCATGATAATTTCAAGTGATGAGCAGTACACCAATAAAACGTGGATGTTCAAGTTTCGTTCTTCTAGCTTGAAGCATTCGTTTGCAGCAACAGTTTGAATTTATAGTTTTCACTCTGTTTTCTCCTATATTGACAGATGCAGTTCGAACTCTAAATCAAACATGGTTTGTGCTAGCTTCTTGAAACTTGACCCAATAAAGTAGTTCTACGTTCTATCTCAAGGTTTGTTTCCTCTTGATGTAGCCTTAAGCAGAGACTGGCGAATAACACTTTCAATGAAAGGCGTTGTTAAGCTTCCAAAAAACTACCGTCTCCTGAAATCTCAACATATATTTTTTCATCCAATCTTCATGATTCTTTCAAGTATTGATCAGTACACCAATCAAACGTGGATGCCCAAGTTTTGTTCTTCTAGGTTGTAGCATTCGTTTGCAGGAACAGTTAGAAATTATAGGTTTCACTCTGTTTTCTCCTATATTGACAGATGCAGTTAGAACTCTAAATGAAACACGGTTTGTGCTAGCTTCTTGAAACTTGACACTATAAAGTAGTTCTACGTTCTATCTCTAAGGTTTGTTTCCTCTTGTATCCTAAAGCTGGGTCTGGCGAATAACACTTATACTGAAAGGGGTTGCCAAACTTCCAACACACTAGAGTCTCCTGAAATCTCAACATATATTTTTTCATCCAATCTTCATGATTCTTTCAAGTAATGATCAGTACACCAATCCCACTTGGATGCCAAAGTTTAGTTCTCCTAGATTGAAGCATTCTTTTGGAGTAACAGTTTGAATTTTTAGGTTTCACTCTGTTTTCTCCTATATTGACAAATGTAGTTCGAACTCTAAATCAAACACGGTTTGTGCTAGCTTCTTGAAACTTGAAAGAGTAAAGTAGTTCTACATTCTATTTTTATTTTTTGTTTCCTCTGGATGTAGACCTAAGCAGAGACTGACGAAAGACACATTCAATGAAAGGCGTTGTTAGGCTGCCAAAATACTACAGTCTCCTGAAATCTCAACATATTTTTTTTCCGACCTTCATGATCATTTCAAGTAATGAGCAGTACACCAATAAAACGTGGATGTTCAAGTTTCGTTCTTCTAGCTTGAAGCATTCGTTTGCAGCAACAGTTTGAATTTATAGTTTTCACTCTGTTTTCTCCTATATTGACAGATGCAGTTCGAACTCTAAATCAAACATGGTTTGTGCTAGCTTCTTGAAACTTGACCCAATAAAGTAGTTCTACGTTCTATCTCAAGGTTTGTTTCCTCTTGATGTAGCCTTAAGCAGAGACTGGCGAATAACACTTTCAATGAAAGGCGTTGTTAAGCTTCCAAAAAACTACCGTCTCCTGAAATCTCAACATATATTTTTTCATCCAATCTTCATGATTCTTTCAAGTATTGATCAGTACACCAATCAAACGTGGATGCCCAAGTTTTGTTCTTCTAGGTTGTAGCATTCGTTTGCAGGAACAGTTAGAAATTATAGGTTTCACTCTGTTTTCTCCTATATTGACAGATGCAGTTAGAACTCTAAATGAAACACGGTTTGTTCTAGCTTCTTGAAACTTGACACAATAAAGTAGTTCTACGTTCTATCTCTAAGGTTTGTTTCCTCTTGTATCCTAAAGCTGGGACTGGCGAATAACACTTATACTGAAAGGGGTTGCCAAACTTCCAACACACTAGAGTCTCCTGAAATCTCAACATATATTTTTTCATCCAATCTTCATGATACTTTCAAGTAATGATCAGTACACCAATCCCACTTGGATGCCAAAGTTTACTTCTCCTATATTGAAGCATTCTTTTGGAGTAACAGTTTGAATTTTTAGGTTTCACTCTGTTTTCTCCTATATTGGCAAATGTAGTTCGAACTCTAAATCAAACACGATTTGTGCTAGCTTCTTGAAACTTGAAACAGTAAAGTAGTTCTACATTCTATTTTTATTTTTTGTTTCCTCTGGATGTAGACCTAAGCAGAGACTGACGAAAGACACATTCAATGAAAGGCGTTGTTAGGCTGCCAAAATACTACAGTCTCCTGAAATCTCAACATATTTTTTTTTCCGACCTTCATGATCATTTCAAGTAATGAGCAGTACACCAATAAAACGTGGATGTTCAAGTTTCGTTCTCTAGTTGAAGCATTCGTTTGCAGTAACAGTTTGAAGTTTTAGTTTTCACTCTGTTTTCTCCTATATTGACAGATGCAGTTCGAACTCTAAATCAAACACGGTTTGTGCTAGCTTCTTGAAACTTGACACGATAAAGTAGTTCCACGTTCTATCTCTAAGGTTTGTTTCCTCTTGATGTAGCCTTAAGCAGAGACTGGCGAATAACACTTTCAATGAAAGGCGTTGTTAAGCTTCCGAAAAACTACCGTCTCCTGAAATCTCAACATATATCTTTTCACCCAATCTTCATGATTCTTTCAAGTATTGATCAGTACACCAATCAAACGTGGATGCCCAAGTTTTGTTCTTCTAGGTTGTAGCATTCGTTTGCAGGAACAGTTAGAAATTATAGGTTTCACTCTGTTTTCTCCTATATTGACAGATGCAGTTAGAACTCTAAATTAAACACGGTTTGTGCTAGCTTCTTGAAACTTGACACAATAAAGTAGTTCTACGTTCTATCTCTAAGGTTTGTTTCCTCTTGTATCCTAAAGCTGGGACTGGCGAAAAACACTTATACTGAAAGGGGTTGCCAAACTTCCAACACACTAGAGTCTCCTGAAATCTCAACATATATTTTTTCATCCAATCTTCATGATACTTTCAAGTAATGATCAGTACACCAATCCCACTTGGATGCCAAAGTTTAGTTCTCCTAGATTGAAGCATTCTTTTGGAGTAACAGTTTGAATTTTTAGGTTTCACTCTGTTTTCTCCTATATTGACAAATGTAGTTCGAACTCTAAATCAAACACGGTTTGTGCTAGCTTCTTGAAACTTGAAACAGTAAAGTAGTTCTACATTCTATTTTTATTTTTTGTTTCCTCTGGATGTAGACCTAAGCAGAGACTCACGAAAGACACATTCAATGAAAGGCGTTGTTAGGCTGCCAAAATAACACAGTCTCCTGAAATCTCAACATATTTTTTTCCGACCTTCATGATCATTCCAAGTAATGAGCAGTACACCAATAAAACGTGGATGTTCAAGTTTCGTTCTCCTATGTTGAAGCATTCGTTTGCAGTAACAGTTTGAATTTTTAGTTTTCACTCTGTTTTCTCCTATATTGACAGATGCAGTTCGAACTCTAAATCAAACATGGTTTGTGCTAGCTTCTTGAAACTTGACACGATAAAGTAGTTCTACGTTCTATCTCTAAGGTTTGTTTCCTCTTGATGTAGCCTTAAGCAGATACTGGCGAATAACACTTTCAATGAAAGGCGTTGTTAAGCTTCCAAAAAACTACCGTCTCCTGAAATCTCAACATATATCTTTTCATTCAATCTTCATGATTCTTTCAAGTATTGATCAGTACACCAATCAAACGTGGATGCCCAAGTTTTGTTCTTCTAGGTTGTAGCATTCGTTTGCAGGAACAGTTAGAAATTATAGGTTTCACTCTGTTTTCTCCTATATTGACAGATGCAGTTAGAACTCTAAATCAAACACGGTTTGTGCTAGCTTCTAGAAACTTGACACAATAAAGTAGTTCTACGTTCTATCTCTAAGGTTTGTTTCCTCTTGTATCCTAAAGCTGGGACTGGCGAATAACACTTATACTGAAAGGGGTTGCCAAACTTCCAACACACTAGAGTCTCGTGAAATCTCAACATATATTTTTTCATCCAATCTTCATGATACTTTCAAGTAATGATCAGTACACCAATCCCACTTGAATGCCAAAGTTTAGTTCTCCTAGATTGAAGCATTCTTTTGGAGTAACAGTTTGAATTTTTAGGTTTCACTCTGTTTTCTCCTATATTGACAAATGTAGTTCGAACTCTAAATCAAACACGGTTTGTGCTAGCTTCTTGAAACTTGAAACAGTAAAGTAGTTCTACATTCTATTTTTATTTTTTGTTTCCTCTGGATGTAGACCTAAGCAGAGACTGACGAAAGACACATTCAATGAAAGGCGTTGTTAGGCTGCCAAAATACTACAGTCTCCTGAAATCTCAACATATTTTTTTTTCCGACCGTCATGATCATTTCCAGTAATGAGCAGTACACCAATAAAACGTGGATGTTCAAGTTTCGTTCTCCTAGGTTGAAGCATTCGTTTGCAGCAACAGTTTGAATTTATAGTTTTCACTCTGTTTTCTCCTATATTGACAGATGCAGTTCGAACTCTAAATCAAACATGGTTTGTGCTAGCTTCTTGAAACTTGACCCAATAAAGTAGTTCTACGTTCTATCTCAAGGTTTGTTTCCTCTTGATGTAGCCTTAAGCAGAGACTGGCGAATAACACTTTCAATGAAAGGCGTTGTTAAGCTTCCAAAAAACTACCATTTCCTGAAATCTCAACATATATTTTTTCATCCAATCTTCATGATTCTTTCAAGTATTGATCAGTACACCAATCAAACGTGGATGCCCAAGTTTTGTTCTTCTAGGTTGTAGCATTCGTTCGCAGGAACAGTTAGAAATTATAGGTTTCACTCTGTTTTCTCCTATATTGACAGATGCAGTTAGAACTCTAAATGAAACACGGTTTGTGCTAGCTTCTTGAAACTTGACACTATAAAGTAGTTCTACGTTCTATCTCTAAGGTTTGTTTCCTCTTGTATCCTAAAGCTGGGACTGGCGAATAACACTTATACTGAAAGGGGTTGCCAAACTTCCAACACACTAGAGTCTCCTGAAATCTCAACATATATTTTTTCATCCAATCTTCATAATACTTTCAAGTAATGATCAGTACACCAATCCCACTTGGATGCCAAAGTTTAGTTCTCCTAGATTGAAGCATTCTTTTGGAGTAACAGTTTGAATTTTTAGGTTTCACTCTGTTTTCTCCTATATTGACAAATGTAGTTCGAACTCTAAATCAAACACGGTTTGTGCTAGCTTCTTGAAACTTGAAACAGTAAAGTAGTTCTATATTCTATTTTTATTTTTTGTTTCCTCTGGATGTAGACCTAAGCAGAGACTGACGAAAGACACATTCAATGAAAGGCGTTGTTAGGCTGCCAAAATACTACAGTCTCCTGAAATCTCAACATATTTTTTTTCCGACCTTCATGATAATTTCAAGTAATGAGCAGTACACCAATAAAACGTGGATGTTCAAGTTTCGTTCTTCTAGCCTGAAGCATTCGTTTGCAGCAACAGTTTGAATTTATAGTTTTCACTCTGTTTTCTCCTATATTGACAGATGCAGTTCGAACTCTAAATCAAACATGGTTTGTGCTAGCTTCTTGAAACTTGACCCAATAAAGTAGTTCTACGTTCTATCTCAAGGTTTGTTTCCTCTTGATGTAGCCTTAAGCAGAGACTGGCGAATAACACTTTCAATGAAAGGCGTTGTTAAGCTTCCAAAAAACTACCGTCTCCTGAAATCTCAACATATATTTTTTCATCCAATCTTCATGATTCTTTCAAGTATTGATCAGTACACCAATCAAACGCGGATGCCCAAGTTTTGTTCTTCTAGGTTGTAGCATTCGTTTGCAGGAACAGTTAGAAATTATAGGTTTCACTCTGTTTTCTCCTATATTGACAGATGCAGTTAGAACTCTAAATCAAACACGGTTTGTGCTAGCTTCTTGAAACTTGACACAATAAAGTAGTTCTACGTTCTATTTCTAAGGTTTGTTTCCTCTTGTATCCTAAAGCTGGGACTGGCGAATAACACTTATACTGAAAGGGGTTGCCAAACTTCCAATACACTAGAGTCTCCTGAAATCTCAAGATATATTTTTTCATCCAATCTTCATGATACTTTCAAGTAATGATCAGTACACCAATACCACTTGGATGCCAAAGTTTAGTTCTCCTAGATTGAAGCATTATTTTGGCATAACAGTTTGAATTTTTAGGTTTCACTCTGTTTTCTCCTATATTGACAAATGTATTTCGAACTCTAAATCAAACACGGTTTGTGCTAGCTTCTTGAAACTTGACACAATAATGTAGTTCTACGTTCTATCTCTAAGGTTTGTTTCCTCTTGTATCCTAAAGCTGGGACTGGCGAATAACACTTATACTGAAAGGGGTTGCCAACCTTCCAACACACTAGAGTCTCCTGAAATCTCAACATATATTTTTTTATCCAATCTTCATGATACTTTCAGTAATGATCAGTACACCAATCCCACTTGAATGCCAAAGTTTAGTTCTCCTAGATTGAAGCATTCTTTTGGAGTAACAGTTTGAATTTTTAGGTTTCACTCTGTTTTCTCCTATATTGACAAATGTAGTTCGAACTCTAAATCAAACACGGTTTGTGCTAGCTTCTTGAAACTTGAAACAGTAAAGTAGTTCTACATTCTATTTTTATTTTTTGTTTCCTCTGGATGTAGACCTAAGCAGAGACTGACGAAAGACACATTCAATGAGAGGCGTTTTTAGGCTGCCAAAATACAACAGTCTCCTGAAATCTCAACATATTTTTTTTTCCGACCTTCATGATCATTTCAAGTAATGAGCAGTACACCAATAAAACGTGGATGTTCAAGTTTCGTTCTCCTAGCTTGAAGCGTTCGTTTGCAGTAACAGTTTGAATTTTTAGTTTTCACTCTCTTTTCTCCTATATTGACAGATGCAGTTCGAACTCTAAATCAAACATGGTTTGTGCTAGCTTCTTGAAACTTGACACAATAAAGTAGTTCTACATTCTATCACTAAGGTTTGTTTCTTCTTGATGTAGCCTTAAGCAGAGACTGGCGAATAACACTTTCAATGAAAGGCGTTGTTAAGCTTCCGAAAAACTACCGTCTCCTGAAATCTCAACATATATCTTTTCATCCAATCTTCATGATTCTTTCAAGTATTGATCAGTACACCAATCAAACGTGGATTCCCAAGTTTTGTTCTTCTAGGTTGTAGCATTCGTTTGCAGGAACAGTTAGAAATTATAGGTTCACTCTGTTTTCTCCTATATTGACAGATGCAGTTAGAACTCTAAATCAAACATGATTTGTGCTAGCTTCTTGAAACTTGACACAATAAAGTAGTTCTACGTTCTATCTCTAAGGTTTGTTTCCTCTTGTATCCTAAAGCTGGGACTGGCGAATAACACTTATACTGAAAGGGGTTGCCAAACTTCCAACACACTAGAGTCTCCTGAAATCTCAACAAATATTTTTTCATCCAATCTTCATGATACTTTCAAGTAATGATCAGTACACCAATCCCACTTGGATGCCAAAGTTTAGTTCTCCTAGATTGAAGCATTCTTTTGGAGTAACAGTTTGAATTTTTAGGTTTCACTCTGTTTTCTCCTATATTGACAAATGTAGTTCGAACTCTAAATCAAACACGGTTTGTGCTAGCTTCTTGAAACTTGAAACAGTAAAGTAGTTCTACATTCTATTTTTATTTTTTGTTTCCTCTGGATGTAGACCTAAGCAGAGACTGACAAAAGACACATTCAATGAAAGGCGTTGTTAGGCTGCCAAAATAATACAGTCTCCTGAAATCTCAACATATTTTTTTTTCCGACCTTCATGATACTTTCAAGTAATGAGCAGTACACCAATAAAACGTGGATGTTCAAGTTTCGTTCTCCTAGCTTGAGGCATTCGTTTGCAGTAACAGTTTGAATTTTTACTTTTCACTCTGTTTTCTCCTATATTGACAGATGCAGTTCGAACTCTAAATCAAACATGGTTTGTGCTAGCTTCTTGAAACTTGACACAATAAAGTAGCTCTATGTTCTATCTCTAAGGTTTGTTTCCTCTTGATGTAGCCTTAAGCAGAGACTGGCGAATAACACTTTCAATTAAAGGCGTTGTTAAGCTTCCGAAAAACTACCGTCTCCTGAAATCTCAACATATATCTTTTCATCCAATCTTCATGATTCTTTCAAGTATTGATCAGTACACCAATCAAACGTGGATGCCCAAGTTTTGTTCTTCTAGGTTGTAGCATTCGTTTGCAGGAACAGTTAGAAATTATAGGTTTCACTCTGTTTTCTCCTATATTGACAGATGCAGTTAGAACTCTAAATCAAACACATTTGTGCTAGCTTCTTGAAACTTGACACAATAAAGTAGTTCTACGTTCTATCTCTAAGGTTTGTTTCCTCTTGTATCCTAAAGCTGGGACTGGCGAATAACACTTATACTGAAATTGGTTGCCAAACTTCCAACACACTAGAGTCTCCTGAAATCTCAACATATATTTTTTCATCCAATCTTCATGATACTTTCAAGTAATGATCAGTACACCAATCCCACTTGGATGCCAAAGTTTAGTTCTCCTAGATTGAAGCATTATTTTGGAGTAACAGTTTGAATTTTTAGGTTTCACTCTGTTTTCTCCTATATTGACAAATGTAGTTCGAACTCTAAATCAAACACGGTTTGTGCTAGCTTCTTGAAACTTGAAACAGTAAAGTAGTTCTACAGTCTATTTTTATTTTTTGTTTCCTCTGGATGTAGACCTAAGCAGAGACTGACGAAAGACACATTCAATGAAAGGCGTTGTTAGATTGCCAAAATACTACAGTCTCCTGAAATCTCAACATATTTTTTTCTGACCTTCATGATCATTTCAAGTAATGAGCAGTACACCAATAAAACGTGGATGTTCAAGTTTCGTTCTCCTAGGTTGAAGCATTCGTTTGCAGTAACAGTTTGAATTTTTAGTTTTCACTCTCTTTTCTCCTATATTGACAGATGCAGTTCGAACTCTAAATCAAACACGGTTTGTGCTAGCTTCTTGAAAGTTGACACAATAAAGTAGTTCTACGTTCTATCTCTAACGTTTGTTTCCTCTTGTATCCTAAAGCTGGGACTGGCGAATAACACTTATACTGAAAGGGGTTGCCAAACTTCCAACACACTAGAGTCTCCTGAAATCTCAACATATATTTTTTCATCCAATCTTCATGATACTTTCAAGTAATGATCAGTACACCAATCCCACTTGGATGCCAAAGTTTAGTTCTCCTACATTGAAGCATTCTTTTGGAGTAACAGTTTGAATTTTTAGGTTTCACTCTGTTTTCTCCTATATTGACAAATGTAGTTCGAACTCTAAATCAAACACGGTTTGTGCTAGCTTCTTGAAACTTGAAACAGTAAAGTAGTTCTACATTCTATTTTTATTTTTTGTTTCCTCTGGATGTAGACCTAAGCAGAGACTGACGAAAGACACATTCAATGAAAGGCGTTGTTAGGCTACCAAAATACTACAGTCTCCTGAAATCTCAACATATTTTTTTTTCCGACCTTCATGATAATTTCATGTAATCAGCAGTACACCAATAAAACGTGGATGTTCAAGTTTCGTTCTCTAGCTTGAAGCATTCGTTTGCAGTAACAGTTTGAATTTTTAGTTTTCACTCTGTTTTCTCCTATATTGACAGATGCAGTTCGAACTCTAAATCAAACACGGTTTGTGCTAGCTTCTTGAAACTTGACACGATAAAGTAGTTCCACGTTCTATCTCTAAGGTTTGTTTCCTCTTGATGTAGCCTTAAGCAGAGACTGGCGAATAACACTTTCAATGAAAGGCGTTGTTAAGCTTCCGAAAAACTACCGTCTCCTGAAATCTCAACATATATCTTTTCACCCAAACTTCATGATTTTTCAAGTATTGATCAGTACACCAATCAGACGTGGATGCCCAAGTTTTGTTCTTCTAGGTTGTAGCATTCGTTTGCAGTAACAGTTAGAAATTATAGGTTTCACTCTGTTTTCTCCTATATTGACAGATGCAGTTAGAACTCTAAATCAAACACGGTTTGTGCTAGCTTCTTGAAACTTGACACAATAAAGTAGTTCTACGTTCTATCTCTAAGGTTTGTTTCCTCTTGTATCCTAAAGCTGGGACTGGCGAATAACACTTATACTGAAAGGGGTTGCCAAACTTCCAACACACTAGAGTCTCCTGAAATCTCAACATATATTTTTTCATCCAATCTTCATGATACTTTCAAGTAATGATCAGTACACCAATCCCACTTGGATGCCAAAGTTTAGTTCTCCTACATTGAAGCATTCTTTTGGAGTAACAGTTTGAATTTTTAGGTTTCACTCTGTTTTCTCCTATATTGACAAATGTAGTTCGAACTCTAAATCAAACACGGTTTGTGCTAGCTTCTTGAAACTTGAAACAGTAAAGTAGTTCTACATTCTATTTTTATTCTTTTGTTTCCTCTGGATGTAGACCTAAGCAGAGACTCACGAAAGACACATTCAATGAAAGGCGTTGTTAGGCTGCCAAAATACCACAGTCTCCTGAAATCTCAACATATTTTTTTCCGACCTTCATGATCATTTAAAGTAATGAGCAGTACACCAATAAAACGTGGATGTTCAAGTTTCGTTCTCCTATGTTGAAGCATTCGTTTGCAGTAACAGTTTGAATTTTTAGTTTTCACTCTGTTTTCTCCTATATTGACAGATGCAGTTCGAACTCTAAATCAAACATGGTTTGTGCTAGCTTCTTGAAACTTGACACGATAAAGTAGTTCTACGTTCTATCTCTAAGGTTTGTTTCCTCTTGATGTAGCCTTAAGCAGAGACTGGCGAATAACACTTTCAATGAAAGGCGTTGTTAAGCTTCCAAAAAAATACCATCTCCTGAAATCTCAACATATATCTTTTCATCCAATCTTCATGATTCTTTCAAGTATTGATCAGTACACCAATCAAACGTGGATGCCCAAGTTTTGTTCTTCTAGGTTGTAGCATTCGTTTGCAGGAACAGTTAGAAATTATAGGTTTCACTCTGTTTTCTCCTATATTGACAGATGCAGTTAGAACTCTAAATCAAACACGGTTTGTGCTAGCTTCTTGAAACTTGACACAATAAAGTAGTTCTACGTTCTATTTCTAAGGTGTGTTTCCTCTTGTATCCTAAAGCTGAGACTGGCGAATAACACTTATACTGAAAGAGGTTGCCAAACTTCCAACACACTAGAGTCTCCTGAAATCTCAACATATATTTTTTCATCCAATCTTCATGATAATTTCAAGTAATGATCAGTACACCAATCCCACTTGGATGCCAAAGTTTAGTTCTCCTAGATTGAAGCATTCTTTTGGAGTAACAGTTTGAATTTTTAGGTTTCACTCTGTTTTCTCCTATATTGACAAATGTAGTTCGAACTCTAAATCAAACACGGTTTGTGCTAGCTTCTTGAAACTTGAAACTGTAAAGTAGTTCTACATTCTATTTTTATTTTTTGTTTCCTCTGGATGTAGACCTAAGCAGAGACTGACAAAGACACATTCAATGAAAGGCATTGTTAGGCTGCCAAAATAATACAGTCTCCTGAAATCTCAACATATTTTTTTTCCGACCTTCATGATCATTTCAAGTAATGAGCAGTACACCAATAAAACGTGGATGTTCAAGTTTAGTTCTCCTAGGTTGAAGCATTCGTTTGCAGTAACAGTTTGAATTTTTAGTTTTCACTCTGTTTTCTCCTATATTGACAGATGCAGTTCGAACACTAAATCAAACATGGTTTGTGCTAGCTTCTTGAAACTTGACACAATAAAGTAGTTCTACGTTCTATCTCTAAGGTTTGTTTCCTCTTGATGTAGCCTTAAGCAGAGACTGGCGAATAACACTTTCAATGAAAGGCGTTGTTAAGCTTCCGAAAAACTATCGTCTCCTGAAATCTCAACATATAACTTTTCATCCAATCACATGATTCTTTCAAGTATTGATCAGTACACCAATCAAACCTTAATGCCCAAGTTTTGTTCTTCTAGGTTGTTGCATTCGTTTGCAGGAACAGTTAGAAATTATAGGTTTCACTCTGTTTTCTCCTATATTGACAGATGCAGTTAGAACTCTAAATCAAACACGGTTTGTGCTAGCTTCTTGAAACTTGACACAATAAAGTAGTTCTACGTTCTATCTCTAAGGTTTGTTTCCTCTTGTATCCTAAACCTGGGACTGGCGAATAACACTTATACTGAAAGGGGTTGCCAAACTTCCAACACACTAGAGTCTCCTGAAATCTCAACATATATTTTTTCATCCAATCTTCATGATACTTTCAAGTAATGATCAGTACACCAATCCCACTTGGATGCCAAAGTTTAGTTCTCCTAGATTGAAGCATTCTTTTCGAGTAACAGTTTGAATTTTTAGGTTTCACTCTGTTTTCTCCTATATTGACAGATGCAGTTAGAACTCTAAATCAAACACGGTTTGTGCTAGCTTCTTGAAACTTGACACTATAAAGTAGTTCTACGTTCTATCTCTAAGGTTTGTTTCCTCTTGTATCCTAAAGCTGGGACTGGCGAATAACACTTATACTGAAAGGGGTTGCCAAACTTCCAACACACTAGAGTCTCCGGAAATCTCAACATATATTTTTTCATCCCATCTTCATGATACTTTCAAGTAATGATCAGTACACCAATCCCACTTGGATGCCAAAGTTTAGTTCTCCTAGATTGAAGCATTCTTTTGGAGTAACAGTTTGAATTTTTAGGTTTCACTCTGTTTTCTCCTATATTGACAAATGTAGTTCGAACTCTAAATCAAACACGGTTTGTGCTAGCTTCTTGAAACTTCAAACAGTAAAGTAGTTCTATATTCTATTTTTATTTTTTGTTTCCTCTGGATGTAGAACTAAGCAAAGACTGACGAAAGACACATTCAATGAAAGGCGTTGTTAGGCTGCCAAAATACTACAGTCTCCTGAAATCTCAACATATTTTTTTTTCCGACCTTCATGATAATTTCAAGTAATGAGCAGTACACCAATGAAACGTGGATGTTCAAGTCTCGTTCTTCTAGCCTGAAGCATTCGTTTGCAGCAACAGTTTGAATTTATAGTTTTCACTCTGTTTTCTCCTATATTGACAGATGCAGTTCGAACTCTAAATCAAACATGGTTTGTGCTAGCTTCTTGAAACTTGACCCAATAAAGTAGTTCTACGTTCTATCTCAAGGTTTGTTTCCTCTTGATGTAGCCTTAAGCAGAGACTGGCGAATAACACTTTCAATGAAAGGCGTTGTTAAGCTTCCAAAAAACTACCGTCTCCTGAAATCTCAACATATATTTTTTCATCCAATCTTCATGATTCTTTCAAGTATTGATCAGTACACCAATCAAACGCGGATGCCCAAGTTTTGTTCTTCTAGGTTGTAGCATTCGTTTGCAGGAACAGTTAGAAATTATAGGTTTCACTCTGTTTTCTCCTATATTGACAGATGCAGTTAGAACTCTAAATCAAACATGGTTTGTGCTAGCTTCTTGAAACTTGACACAATAAAGTAGTTCTACGTTCTATCTCTATGGTTTGTTTCCTCTTGATGTAGCCTTAAGCAGAGACTGGCGAATAACACTTTCAATGAAAGGCGTTGTTAAGCTTCCAAAAAACTACCGTCTCCTGAAATCTCAACATATATTTTTTCATCCAATCTTCATGATTCTTTCAAGTATTGATCAGTACACCAATCAAACGTGGATGCCCAAGTTTTGTTCTTCTAGGTTGTAGCATTCGTTTGCAGGAACAGTTAGAAATTATAGGTTTCACTCTGTTTTCTCCTATATTGACAGATGCAGTTAGAACTCTAAATCAAACACGGTTTGTGCTAGCTTCTTGAAACTTGACACAATAAAGTAGTTCTACGTTCTATCTCTAAGGTTTGTTTCCTCTTGATGTAGCCTTAAGCAGAGACTGGCGAATAACACTTTCAATGAAAGGCGTTGTTAAGCTTCCGAAAAACTATCGTCTCCTGAAATCTCAACATATAACTTTTCATCCAATCACATGATTCTTTCAAGTATTGATCAGTACACCAATCAAACCTTAATGCCCAAGTTTTGTTCTTCTAGGTTGTTGCATTCGTTTGCAGGAACAGTTAGAAATTATAGGTTTCACACTGTTTTCTCCTATATTGACAGATGCAGTTAGAACTCTAAATCAAACACGGTTTGTGCTAGCTTCTTGAAACTTGACACAATAAAGTAGTTCTACGTTCTATCTCTAAGGTTTGTTTCCTCTTGTATCCTAAACCTGGGACTGGCGAATAACACTTATACTGAAAGGGGTTGCCAAACTTCCAACACACTAGAGTCTCCTGAAATCTCAACATATATTTTTTCATCCAATCTTCATGATACTTTCAAGTAATGATCAGTACACCAATCCCACTTGGATGCCAAAGTTTAGTTCTCCTAGATTGAAGCATTCTTTTGGAGTAACAGTTTGAATTTTTAGGTTTCACTCTGTTTTCTCCTATATTGACAGATGCAGTTAGAACTCTAAATCAAACACGGTTTGTGCTAGCTTCTTGAAACTTGACACTATAAAGTAGTTCTACGTTCTATCTCTAAGGTTTGTTTCCTCTTGTATCCTAAAGCTGGGACTGGCGAATAACACTTATACTGAAAGGGGTTGCCAAACATCCAACACACTAGAGTCTCCTGAAATCTCAACATATATTTTTTCATCCAATCTTCATGATACTTTCAAGTAATGATCAGTACACCAATCCCACTTGGATGCCAAAGTTTAGTTCTCCTAGATTGAAGCATTCTTTTAGAGTAACAGTTTGAATTTTTAGGTTTCACTCTGTTTTCTCCTATATTGACAAATGTAGTTCGAACTCTAAATCAAACACGGTTTGTGCTAGCTTCTTGAAACTTCAAACAGTAAAGTAGTTCTATATTCTATTTTTATTTTTTGTTTCCTCTGGATGTAGACCTAAGCAAAGACTGACGAAAGACACATTCAATGAAAGGCGTTGTTAGGCTGCCAAAATACTACAGTCTCCTGAAATCTCAACATATTTTTTTTTCCGACCTACATGATAATTTCAAGTAATGAGCAGTACACCAATAAAACGTGGATGTTCAAGTCTCGTTCTTCTAGCCTGAAGCATTCGTTTCCAGCAACAGTTTGAATTTATAGTTTTCACTCTGTTTTCTCCTATATTGACAGATGCAGTTCGAACTCTAAATCAAACATGGTTTGTGCTAGCTTCTTGAAACTTGACCCAATAAAGTAGTTCTACGTTCTATCTCAAGGTTTGTTTCCTCTTGATGTAGCCTTAAGCAGAGACTGGCGAATAACACTTTCAATGAAAGGCGTTGTTAAGCTTCCGAAAAACTATCGTCTCCTGAAATCTCAACATATAACTTTTCATCCAATCACATGATTCTTTCAAGTATTGATCAGTACACCAATCAAACCTTAATGCCCAAGTTTTGTTTTTCTAGGTTGTAGCATTCGTTTGCAGGAACAGTTAGAAATTATAGGTTTCACTCTGTTTTCTCCTATATTGACAGATGCAGTTCGAACTCTAAATCAAACACGGTTTGTGCTAGCTTCTTGAAACTTGACACAATAAAGTAGTTCTACGTTCTATCTCTAAGGTTTGTTTCCTCTTGTATCCTAAAGCTGGGACTGGCGAATAACACTTATACTGAAAGGGGTTGCCAAACTTCCAACACACTAGAGTCTCCTGAAATCTCAACATATATTTTTTCATCCAATCTTCATGATACTTTCAAGTAATGATCAGTACACCAATCCCACTTGGATGCCAAAGTTTAGTTCTCCTACATTGAAGCATTCTTTTGGAGTAACAGTTTGAATTTTTAGGTTTCACTCTGTTTTCTCCTATATTGACAAATGTAGTTCGAACTCTAAATCAAACACGGTTTGTGCTAGCTTCTTGAAACTTGAAACAGTAAAGTAGTTCTACATTCTATTTTTATTTTTTGTTTCCTCTGGATGTAGACCTAAGCAGAGACTGACGAAAGTCACATTCAATGAAAGGCGTTGTTGGGGTGCGAAAATACTACAGTCTCCTGAAATCTCAACATATTTTTTTTTCCGACCTTCATGATCATTTCATGTAATCAGCAGTACACCAATAAAACGTGGATGTTCAAGTTTCGTTCTCCTAGCTTGAAGCATTCGTTTGCAGTAACAGTTTGAATTTTTAGTTTTCACTCTGTTTTCTCCTATATTGACAGATGCAGTTCGAACTCTAAATCAAACATGGTTTGTGCTAGCTTCTTGAAACTTGACACAATAAAGTAGTTCTACGTTCCATATCTAAGGATTGTATCCTCTTGATGTAGCCTCAAGCAGAGACTGGCGAATAACACTTTCAATGAAAGGCGTTGTTAAGCTTCAAAAAAACTACCGTCTCCTGAAATCTCAACATATATTTTTTCATCCAATCTTCATGATTCTTTCAAGTATTGATCAGTACACCAATCAAACGTGGATGCCCAAGTTTTGTTCTTCTAGGTTGTAGCATTCGTTTGCAGGAACAGTTAGAAATTATAGGTTTCACTCTGTTTTCTCCTATATTGACAGATGCAGTTAGAACTCTAAATCAAACACGGTTTGTGCTAGCTTCTTCATACTTGACACAATAAAGTAGTTCTACGTTCTATCTCTAAGGTTTGTTTCCTCTTGTATCCTAAAGCTGGGACTGGCGAATAACACTTATACTGAAAGGGGTTGCCAAACTTCCAACACACTAGAGTCTCCTGAAATCTCAACATATATTTTTTCATCCAATCTTCATGATACTTTCAAGTAATGATCAGTACACCAATCCCACTTGGATGCCAAAGTTTAGTTCACCTAGATTGAAGCATTCTTTTGGAGTAACAGTTTGAATTTTTAGGTTTCACTCTGTTTTCTCCTATATTGACAAATGTAGTTCGAACTCTAAATCAAACACGGTTTGTGCTAGCTTCTTGAAACTTGAAACAGTAAAGTAATTCTACATTCTATTTTTATTTTTTGTTTCCTCTGGATGTAGACCTAAGCAGAGACTCACGAAAGACACATTCAATGAAAGGCGTTGTTAGGCTGCCAAAATACTACAGTCTCCTGAATCTCAACATATTTTTTATCCGACCTTCATGATAATTTCAAGTAATGAGCAGTACACCAATAAAACATGGATGTTCAAGTTTCGTTCTCCTAGCTTGAAGCATTCGTTTGCAGTAACAGTTTGAATTTTTAGTTTTCACTCTGTTTTCTCCTATATTGACAGATGCAGTTCGAACTCTAAATCAAACATGGTTTGTGCTAGCTTCTTGAAACTTGACACAATAAAGTATTTCTACGTTCTATCTCTAAGGTTTGTTTCCTCTTGATGTAGCCTTAAGCAGAGACTGGCGAATAACACTTTCAATGAAAGGCGTTGTTAAGCTTCCAAAAAACTACCGTCTCCTGAAATCTCAACATATATTTTTTCATCCAATCTTCATGATTCTTTCAATTATTGATCAGTACACCAATCAAACGTGGATGCCCAAGTTTTGTTCTTCTAGGTTGTAGCATTCGTTTGCAGGAACAGTTAGAAATTATAGGTTTCACTCTGTTTTCTCCTATATTGACAGATGCAGTTAGAACTCTAAATCAAACACGGTTTGTGGTAGCTTCTTGAAACTTGACACAATAAAGTAGTTCTACGTTCTATCTCAAAGGTTTGTTTCCTCTTGTATCTTAAAGCTGGGACTGGCGATAACACTTATACTGAAAGGGGTTGCCAAACTTCCAACACACTAGAGTCTCCTGAAATCTCAACATATATTTTTTCATCCAATCTTCATGATACTTTCAAGTAATGATCAGTACACCAATCCCACTTGGATGCCAAAGTTTAGTTCTCCTAGATTGAAGCATTCTTTTGGAGTAACAGTTTGAATTTTTAGGTTTCACTCTGTTTTCTCCTATATTGACAAATGTAGTTCGAACTCTAAATCAAACACGGTTTGTGCTAGCTTCTTGAAACTTGAAACAGTAAAGTAGTTCTACATTCTATTTTTATTTTTTGTTTCCTCTGGATGTAGACCTAAGCAGAGACTGACGAAAGACACATTCAATGAAAGGCGTTGTTAGGCTGCCAAAATACTACAGTCTCCTGAAATCTCAACATATTTTTTTTTCCGACCTTCATGATCATTTCATGTAATAAGCAGTACACCAATAAAACGTGGATGTTCAAGTTTCGTTCTCCTAGCTTGAAGCATTCGTTTGCAGTAACAGTTTGAATTTTTAGTTTTCACTCTGTTTTCTCCTATATTGGCAGATGCAGTTTGAACTCTAAATCAAACATGGTTTGTGCTAGCTTCTTGAAACTTGACACAATAAAGTAGTTCTACGTTCTATCTCTGAGGTTTGTTTCCTCTTGATGTAGCCTTAAGCAGAGACTGGCGAATAACACTTTCATTGAGAGGCGTTGTTAAGCTTCCAAAAAACTACCGTCTCCTGAAATCTCAACATATATTTTTTCATCCAATCTTCATGATTCTTTCAAGTATTGATCAGTACACCAATCAAACGTGGATGCCCAAGTTTTGTTCTTCTAGGTTGTAGCATTCGTTTGCAGGAACAGTTAGAAATTATAGGTTTCACTCTGTTTTCTCCTATATTGACAGATGCAGTTAGAACTCTAAATCAAACTCGGTTTGTGCTAGCTTCTTCATACTTGACACAATAAAGTAGTTCTACGTTCTATCTCTAAGGTTTGTTTCCTCTTGTATCCTAAAGCTGGGACTGGCGAATAACACTTATACTGAAAGGGGTTGCCAAACTTCCAACACACTAGAGTCTCCTGAAATCTCAACATATATTTTTTTATCCAATCTTCATGATACTTTCAAGTAATGATCAGAACACCAATCCCACTTGGATGCCAAAGTTTAGTTCTCCTAGATTGAAGCATTCTTTTGGAGTAACAGTTTGAATTTTTAGGTTTCACTCTGTTTTCTCCTATATTGACAAATGTAGTTCGAACTCTAAATCAAACACGGTTTGTGCTAGCTTCTTGAAACTTGAAACAGTAAAGTAGTTCTACATTCTATTTTTATTTTTTGTTTCCTCTGGATGTAGACCTAAGCAGAGACTGACGAAAGTCACATTCAATGAAAGGCGTTGTTGGGGTGCGAAAATACTACAGTCTCCTGAAATCTCAACATATTTTTTTTTCCGACCTTCATGATCATTTCATGTAATCAGCAGTACACCAATAAAACGTGGATGTTCAAGTTTCGTTCTCCTAGCTTGAAGCATTCGTTTGCAGTAACAGTTTGAATTTTTAGTTTTCACTCTGTTTTCTCCTATATTGACAGATGCAGTTCGAACTCTAAATCAAACATGGTTTGTGCTAGCTTCTTGAAACTTGACACAATAAAGTAGTTCTACGTTCTATCTCTAAGGATTGTATCCTCTTGATGTAGCCTCAAGCAGAGACTGGCGAATAACACTTTCAATGAAAGGCGTTGTTAAGCTTCCAAAAAACTACCGTCTCCTGAAATCTCAACATATATTTTTTCATCCAATCTTCATGATTCTTTCAAGTATTGATCAGTACACCAATCAAACGTGGATGCCCAAGATTTGTTCTTCTAGGTTGTAGCATTCGTTTGCAGGAACACTTAGAAATTATAGGTTTCACTCTGTTTTCTCCTATATTGACAGATGCAGTTAGAACTCTAAATCAAACACGGTTTGTGCTAGCTTCTTCATACTTGACACAATAAAGTAGTTCTACGTTCTATCTCTAAGGTTTGTTTCCTCTTGTATCCTAAAGCTGGGACTGGCGAATAACACTTATACTGAAAGGGGTTGCCAAACTTCCAACACACTAGAGTCTCCTGAAATCTCAACATATATTTTTTCATCCAATCTTCATGATACTTTCAAGTAATGATCAGTACACCAATCCCACTTGGATGCCAAAGTTTAGTTCACCTAGATTGAAGCATTCTTTTGGAGTAACAGTTTGAATTTTTAGGTTTCACTCTGTTTTCTCCTATATTGACAAATGTAGTTCGAACTCTAAATCAAACACGGTTTGTGCTAGCTTCTTGAAACTTGAAACAGTAAAGTAATTCTACATTCTATTTTTATTTTTTGTTTCCTCTGGATGTAGACCTAAGCAGAGACTCACGAAAGACACATTCAATGAAAGGCGTTGTTAGGCTGCCAAAATACTACAGTCTCCTGAATCTCAACATATTTTTTATCCGACCTTCATGATAATTTCAAGTAATGAGCAGTACACCAATAAAACATGGATGTTCAAGTTTCGTTCTCCTAGCTTGAAGCATTCGTTTGCAGTAACAGTTTGAATTTTTAGTTTTCACTCTGTTTTCTCCTATATTGACAGATGCAGTTCGAACTCTAAATCAAACATGGTTTGTGCTAGCTTCTTGAAACTTGACACAATAAAGTATTTCTACGTTCTATCTCTAAGGTTTGTTTCCTCTTGATGTAGCCTTAAGCAGAGACTGGCGAATAACACTTTCAATGAAAGGCGTTGTTAAGCTTCCAAAAAACTACCGTCTCCTGAAATCTCAACATATATTTTTTCATCCAATCTTCATGATTCTTTCAATTATTGATCAGTACACCAATCAAACGTGGATGCCCAAGTTTTGTTCTTCTAGGTTGTAGCATTCGTTTGCAGGAACAGTTAGAAATTATAGGTTTCACTCTGTTTTCTCCTATATTGACAGATGCAGTTAGAACTCTAAATCAAACACGGTTTGTGCTAGCTTCTTGAAACTTGACACAATAAAGTAGTTCTACGTTCTATCTCAAAGGTTTGTTTCCTCTTGTATCTTAAAGCTGGGACTGGCGATAACACTTATACTGAAAGGGGTTGCCAAACTTCCAACACACTAGAGTCTCCTGAAATCTCAACATATATTTTTTCATCCAATCTTCATGATACTTTCAAGTAATGATCAGTACACCAATCCCACTTGGATGCCAAAGTTTAGTTCTCCTAGATTGAAGCATTCTTTTGGAGTAACAGTTTGAATTTTTAGGTTTCACTCTGTTTTCTCCTATATTGACAAATGTAGTTCGAACTCTAAATCAAACACGGTTTGTGCTAGCTTCTTGAAACTTGAAACAGTAAAGTAGTTCTACATTCTATTTTTATTTTTTGTTTCCTCTGGATGTAGACCTAAGCAGAGACTGACGAAAGACACATTCAATGAAAGGCGTTGTTAGGCTGCCAAAATACTACAGTCTCCTGAAATCTCAACATATTTTTTTTTCCGACCTTCATGATCATTTCATGTAATCAGCAGTACACCAATAAAACGTGGATGTTCAAGTTTCGTTCTCCTAGCTTGAAGCATTCGTTTGCAGTAACAGTTTGAATTTTTAGTTTTCACTCTGTTTTCTCCTATATTGGCAGATGCAGTTTGAACTCTAAATCAAACATGGTTTGTGCTAGCTTCTTGAAACTTGACACAATAAAGTAGTTCTACGTTCTATCTCTGAGGTTTGTTTCCTCTTGATGTAGCCTTAAGCAGAGACTGGCGAATAACACTTTCATTGAGAGGCGTTGTTAAGCTTCCAAAAAACTACCGTCTCCTGAAATCTCAACATATATTTTTTCATCCAATCTTCATGATTCTTTCAAGTATTGATCAGTACACCAATCAAACGTGGATGCCCAAGTTTTGTTCTTCTAGGTTGTAGCATTCGTTTGCAGGAACAGTTAGAAATTATAGGTTTCACTCTGTTTTCTCCTATATTGACAGATGCAGTTAGAACTCTAAATCAAACTCGGTTTGTGCTAGCTTCTTCATACTTGACACAATAAAGTAGTTCTACGTTCTATCTCTAAGGTTTGTTTCCTCTTGTATCCTAAAGCTGGGACTGGCGAATAACACTTATACTGAAAGGGGTTGCCAAACTTCCAACACACTAGAGTCTCCTGAAATCTCAACATATATTTTTTTATCCAATCTTCATGATACTTTCAAGTAATGATCAGAACACCAATCCCACTTGGATGCCAAAGTTTAGTTCTCCTAGATTGAAGCATTCTTTTGGAGTAACAGTTTGAATTTTTAGGTTTCACTCTGTTTTCTCCTATATTGACAAATGTAGTTCGAACTCTAAATCAAACACGGTTTGTGCTAGCTTCTTGAAACTTGAAACAGTAAAGTAGTTCTACATTCTATTTTTATTTTTTGTTTCCTCTGGATGTAGACCTAAGCAGAGACTGACGAAAGTCACATTCAATGAAAGGCGTTGTTGGGGTGCGAAAATACTACAGTCTCCTGAAATCTCAACATATTTTTTTTTCCGACCTTCATGATCATTTCATGTAATCAGCAGTACACCAATAAAACGTGGATGTTCAAGTTTCGTTCTCCTAGCTTGAAGCATTCGTTTGCAGTAACAGTTTGAATTTTTAGTTTTCACTCTGTTTTCTCCTATATTGACAGATGCAGTTCGAACTCTAAATCAAACATGGTTTGTGCTAGCTTCTTGAAACTTGACACAATAAAGTAGTTCTACGTTCTATCTCTAAGGATTGTATCCTCTTGATGTAGCCTCAAGCAGAGACTGGCGAATAACACTTTCAATGAAAGGCGTTGTTAAGCTTCCAAAAAACTACCGTCTCCTGAAATCTCAACATATATTTTTTCATCCAATCTTCATGATTCTTTCAAGTATTGATCAGTACACCAATCAAACGTGGATGCCCAAGTTTTGTTCTTCTAGGTTGTAGCATTCGTTTGCAGGAAGAGTTAGAAATTATAGGTTTCACTCTGTTTTCTCCTATATTGACAGATGCAGTTAGAACTCTAAATCAAACACGGTTTGTGCTAGCTTCTTCATACTTGACACAATAAAGTAGTTCTACGTTCTATCTCTAAGGTTTGTTTCCTCTTGTATCCTAAAGCTGGGACTGGCGAATAACACTTATACTGAAAGGGGTTGCCAAACTTCCAACACACTAGAGTCTCCTGAAATCTCAACATATATTTTTTCATCCAATCTTCATGATACTTTCAAGTAATGATCAGTACACCAATCCCACTTGGATGCCAAAGTTTAGTTCTCCTAGATTGAAGCATTCTTTTGGAGTAACAGTTTGAATTTTTAGGTTTCACTCTGTTTTCTCCTATATTGACAAATGTAGTTCGAACTCTAAATCAAACACGGTTTGTGCTAGCTTCTTGAAACTTGAAACAGTAAAGTAGTTCTACATTCTATTTTTATTTTTTGTTTCCTCTGGATGTAGACCTAAGCAGAGACTGACGAAAGTCACATTCAATGAAAGGCGTTGTTGGGGTGCGAAAATACTACAGTCTCCTGAAATCTCAACATATTTTTTTTTCCGACCTTCATGATCATTTCATGTAATCAGCAGTACACCAATAAAACGTGGATGTTCAAGTTTCGTTCTCCTAGCTTGAAGCATTCGTTTGCAGTAACAGTTTGAATTTTTAGTTTTCACTCTGTTTTCTCCTATATTGACAGATGCAGTTCGAACTCTAAATCAAACATGGTTTGTGCTAGCTTCTTGAAACTTGACACAATAAAGTAGTTCTACGTTCTATCTCTAAGGATTGTATCCTCTTGATGTAGCCTCAAGCAGAGACTGGCGAATAACACTTTCAATGAAAGGCGTTGTTAAGCTTCCAAAAAACTACCGTCTCCTGAAATCTCAACATATATTTTTTCATCCAATCTTCATGATACTTTCAAGTAATGATCAGTACACCAATCCCACTTGGATGCCAAAGTTTAGTTCTCCTAGATTGAAGCATTCTTTTGGAGTAACAGTTTGAATTTTTAGGTTTCACTTTGTTTTCTCCTATATTGACAAATGTAGTTCGAACTCTAAATCAAACACGGTTTGTGCTAGCTTCTTGAAACTTGAAACAGTAAAGTAGTTCTACATTCTATTTTTATTTTTTGTTTCCTCTGGATGTAGACCTAAGCAGAGACTGACGAAAGACACATTCAATGAAAGGCGTTGTTAGGCTGCCAAAATACTACAGTCTCCTGAAATCTCAACATATATTTTTTTCCGACCTTCATGATAATTTCAAGTAATGAGCAGTACACCAATAAAACGTGGATGTTCAAGTTTTGTTCTCCCAGGTTGAAGCATTCGTTTGCAGTAACAATTTGAATTTTTAGTTTTCACTCTGTTTTCTCCTACATTGACAGATGCAGTTCAAACTCTATATCAAACATGGTTTGTGCTAGCTTCTTGAAACTTGAAACCATAAAGTAGTTCTACGTTCTATCTCTAAGGTTTGTTTCCTCTTGATGTAGCCGTAAGCAGAGACTGGCGAATAACACTTTCAATGAAAGGCCTTGTTAAGCTTCCAAAAAACTACCGTCTCCTGAAATCTCAACATACATTTTTTCATCCAATCTTCATGATTCTTTCAAGTATTGATCAGTACACCAATCAAACGTGGATGCCCAAGTTTTGTTCTTCTAGGTTGTAGCATTCGTTTGCAGGAACAGTTAGAAATTATAGGTTTCACTCTGTTTTCTCCTATATTGACAGATGCAGTTAGAACTCTAAATCAAACACGGTTTGTGCTAGCTTCTTGAAACTTGACACAACAAAGTACTTCTACGTTCTATCTCTAAGGTGTGTTTCCTCTTGTATCCTAAAGCTGGGACTGGCGAATAACACTTATACTGAAAGGGATTGCCAAACTTCCAACACACTAGAGTCTCCTGAAATCTCAACATATATTTTTTCATCCAATCTTCATGATACTTTCAAGTAATGATCAGTACACCAATCCCACTTGGATGCCAAAGTTTAGTTCTCCTAGATTGAAGCATTCTTTTGGAGTAACAGTTTGAATTTTTAGGTTTCACTCTGTTTTCTCCTATATTGACAAATGTAGTTCGAACTCTAAATCAAACACGGTTTGTGCTAGCTTCTTGAAACTTGAAACAGTAAAGTAGTTCTACATTCTATTTTTATTTTTTGTTTCCTCTGGATGTAGACCTAAGCAGAGACTGACGAAAGACACATTCAATGAAAGGCGTTGTTAGGCTGCCAAAATACTACAGTCTCCTGAAATCTCTACATATTTTTTTTTCCCGACCTTCATGATAATTTCAAGTAATCAGCAGTACACCAATAAAACGTGGATGTTCAAGTTTCGTTCTCCTAGGTTGAAGCATTCGTTTGCAGTAACAGCTTGAATTTTTAGTTTTCACTCTGTTTTCTCCTATATTGACAGATGCAGTTCGAACTCTAAATCAAACATGGTTTGTGCTAGCTCCTTGAAACTTGACACAATAAAGTAGTTCTACGTTCTATCTCTCAGGTTTGTTTCCTCTTGATGTAGCCTTAAGCAGAGACTGGCGAATAACACTTTCAATGAAAGGTGTTGTTAAGCTTCCCAAAAACTACCGTCTCCTGAAATCTCAACATATATTTTTTCATCCAATCTTCATGATTCTTTCAAGTATTGATCAGTACACCAATCAAACGTGGATGCCCAAGTTTTGTTCTTCTAGGTTGTAGCATTCGTTTGCAGGAAGAGTTAGAAATTATAGGTTTCACTCTGTTTTCTCCTATATTGACAGATGCAGTTAGAACTCTAAATCAAACACGGTTTGTGCTAGCTTCTTCATACTTGAC
Source organism: Callospermophilus lateralis (assembly GCF_048772815.1). NCBI lineage: Eukaryota > Metazoa > Chordata > Mammalia > Rodentia > Sciuridae > Callospermophilus > Callospermophilus lateralis. The sequence goes on from NW_027512936.1 coordinate 28,853, forward strand.
ACAATAAAGTAGTTCTACGTTCTATCTCTAAGGTTTGTTTCCTCTTGTATCCTAAAGCTGGGACTGGCGAATAACACTTATACTGAAAGGGGTTGCCAAACTTCCAACACACTAGAGTCTCCTGAAATCTCAACATATATTTTTTCATCCAATCTTCATGATACTTTCAAGTAATGATCAGTACACCAATCCCACTTGGATGCCAAAGTTTAGTTCTCCTAGATTGAAGCATTCTTTTGGAGTAACAGTTTGAATTTTTAGGTTTCACTCTGTTTTCTCCTATATTGACAAATGTAGTTCGAACTCTAAATCAAACACGGTTTGTGCTAGCTTCTTGAAACTTGAAACAGTAAAGTAGTTCTACATTCTATTTTTATTTTTTGTTTCCTCTGGATGTAGACCTAAGCAGAGACTGACGAAAGTCACATTCAATGAAAGGCGTTGTTGGGGTGCGAAAATACTACAGTCTCCTGAAATCTCAACATATTTTTTTTTCCGACCTTCATGATCATTTCATGTAATCAGCAGTACACCAATAAAACGTGGATGTTCAAGTTTCGTTCTCCTAGCTTGAAGCATTCGTTTGCAGTAACAGTTTGAATTTTTAGTTTTCACTCTGTTTTCTCCTATATTGACAGATGCAGTTCGAACTCTAAATCAAACATGGTTTGTGCTAGCTTCTTGAAACTTGACACAATAAAGTAGTTCTACGTTCTATCTCTAAGGATTGTATCCTCTTGATGTAGCCTCAAGCAGAGACTGGCGAATAACACTTTCAATGAAAGGCGTTGTTAAGCTTCCAAAAAACTACCGTCTCCTGAAATCTCAACATATATTTTTTCATCCAATCTTCATGATACTTTCAAGTAATGATCAGTACACCAATCCCACTTGGATGCCAAAGTTTAGTTCTCCTAGATTGAAGCATTCTTTTGGAGTAACAGTTTGAATTTTTAGGTTTCACTTTGTTTTCTCCTATATTGACAAATGTAGTTCGAACTCTAAATCAAACACGGTTTGTGCTAGCTTCTTGAAACTTGAAACAGTAAAGTAGTTCTACATTCTATTTTTATTTTTTGTTTCCTCTGGATGTAGACCTAAGCAGAGACTGACGAAAGACACATTCAATGAAAGGCGTTGTTAGGCTGCCAAAATACTACAGTCTCCTGAAATCTCAACATATATTTTTTTCCGACCTTCATGATAATTTCAAGTAATGAGCAGTACACCAATAAAACGTGGATGTTCAAGTTTTGTTCTCCCAGGTTGAAGCATTCGTTTGCAGTAACAATTTGAATTTTTAGTTTTCACTCTGTTTTCTCCTACATTGACAGATGCAGTTCAAACTCTATATCAAACATGGTTTGTGCTAGCTTCTTGAAACTTGAAACCATAAAGTAGTTCTACGTTCTATCTCTAAGGTTTGTTTCCTCTTGATGTAGCCGTAAGCAGAGACTGGCGAATAACACTTTCAATGAAAGGCCTTGTTAAGCTTCCAAAAAACTACCGTCTCCTCTTATCTCAACATACATTTTTTCATCCAATCTTCATGATTCTTTCAAGTATTGATCAGTACACCAATCAAACGTGGATGCCCAAGTTTTGTTCTTCTAGGTTGTAGCATTCGTTTGCAGGAACAGTTAGAAATTATAGGTTTCACTCTGTTTTCTCCTATATTGACAGATGCAGTTAGAACTCTAAATCAAACACGGTTTGTGCTAGCTTCTTGAAACTTGACACAACAAAGTACTTCTACGTTCTATCTCTAAGGTGTGTTTCCTCTTGTATCCTAAAGCTGGGACTGGCGAATAACACTTATACTGAAAGGGGTTGCCAAACTTCCAACACACTAGAGTCTCCTGAAATCTCAACATATATTTTTTCATCCAATCTTCATGATACATTCAAGTAATGATCAGTACACCAATCCCACTTGGATGCCAAAGTTTAGTTCTCCTAGATTGAAGCATTCTTTTGGAGTAACAGTTTGAATTTTTAGGTTTCACTCTGTTTTCTCCTATATTGACAAATGTAGTTCGAACTCTAAATCAAACACGGTTTGTGCTAGCTTTTTGAAACTTGAAACAGTAAAGTAGTTCTACATTCTATTTTTATTTTTTGTTTCCTCTGGATGTAGACCTAAGCAGAGACTGACGAAAGACACATTCAATGAAAGGCGTTGTTAGGCTGCCAAAATACTACAGTCTCCTGAAATCTCAACATATTTTTTTTTCCGACCTTCATGATAATTTCAAGTAATCAGCAGTACACCAATAAAACGAGGATGTTAAAGTTTCGTTCTCCTAGGTTGAAGCATTCGTTTGCAATAACAGCTTGAATTTTTAGTTTTCACTCTGTTTTCTCCTATATTGACAGATGCAGTTCGAACTCTAAATCAAACATGGTTTGTGCTAGCTTCTTGAAACATGACACAATAAAGTAGTTCTACGTTCTATCTCTCAGGTTTGTTTCCTCTTGATGTAGCCTTAAGCAGAGACTGGCGAATAACACTTTCAATGAAAGGCGTTGTTAAGCTTCCAAAAAACTACCGTCTCCTGAAATCTCAACATATATTTTTTCATCCAATCTTCATGATTCTTTCAAGTATTGATCAGTACACCAATCAAACGTGGATGCGCAAGTTTTGTTCTTCTAGTTTGTAACATTCGTTTGCAGGAACAGTTAGAAATTATAGGTTTCACTCTGTTTTCTCCTATATTGACAGATGCAGTTAGAACTCTAAATCAAACACGGTTTGTGCTAGCTTCTTGAAACTTGACACAGTAAAGTAGTTCTACGTTCTATCTCTAAGGTTTGTTTCCTCTTGTATCCTAAAGCTGGGACTGGCGAATAACACTTATACTGAAAGGGGTTGCCAAACTTCCAACACACTAGAGTCTCCTGAAATCTCAACATATAATTTTTCATCCAATCTTCATGATACTTTCAAGTAATGATCAGTACACCAATCCCACTTGGATGCCAAAGTTTAGTTCTCCTAGATTAAAGCATTCTTTTGGAGTAACAGTTTGAATTTTTAGGTTTCACTCTGTTTTCTCCTATATTGACAAATGTAGTTCGAACTCTAAATCAAACACGGTTTGTGCTAGCTTCTTGAAACTTGACACAATAAAGTAGTTCTACGTTCTATCTCTAAGGTTTGTTTCCTCTTGTATCCTAAAGCTGGGACTGGCGAATAACACTTATACTGAAAGGGGTTGCCAAACTTCCAACACACTAGAGTCTCCTGAAATCTCAACATATATTTTTTCATCCAATCTTCATGATACTTTCAAGTAATGATCAGTACACCAATCCCACTTGGATGCCAAAGTTTAGTTCTCCTAGATTGAAGCATTCTTTTGGAGTAACAGTTTGAATTTTTAGGTTTCACTCTGTTTTCTCCTATAATGACAAATGTAGTTCGAACTCTAAATCAAACACGGTTTGTGCTAGCGTCTTGAAACTTGAAACAGTAAAGTAGTTCTACATTCTATTTTTACTTTTTGTTTCCTCTGGATGTAGACCTAAGCAGAGACTGACGAAAGACACATTCAATGAAAGGCGTTGTTAGGCTGCCAAAATACTACAGGCTCCTGAAATCTCAACATATTTTTTTTTTCCGACCTTCATGATAATTTCAAGTAATGAGCAGTACACCAATAAAACGTGTATGTTCAAGTTCCGTTCTCCTAGGTTGAAGCATTCGTTTGCAGTAACAGTTTGAATTTTTAGTTTTCACTCTGTTTTCTCCTATATTGACAGATGCAGTTCGAACTCTAAATCAAACATGGTTTGTGCTAGCTTCTTGAAACTTGACACAATAAAGTAGTTCTACGTTCTATCTCTAAGGTTTGTTTCCTCTTGATGTAGCCTTAAGCAGAGACCGGCGAATAACCCTTTCAATGAAACGCGTTGTTAAGCTTCCAAAAAACTACCGTCTCCTGAAATCTCAACATATATTTTTTCATCCAATCTTCATGATTCTTTCAAGTATTGATCAGTACACCAATCAAACGTGGATGCCCAAGTTTTGTTCTTCTAGGTTGTAGCATTCGTTTGCAGGAACAGTTAGAATTTATAGGTTTCACTCTGTTTTCTCCTATATTGACAGATGCAGTTAGAACTCTAAATCAAACACGGTTTGTGCTAGCTTCTTGAAACTTGACACAATAAAGTAGTTCTACGTTCTATCTCTAAGGTTTGTTTCCTCTTGTATCCTAAAGCTGGGACTGGCGAATAACACTTATACTGAAAGGGGTTGCCAAACTTCCAACACACTAGAGTCTCCTGAAAAATCAACATATATTTTTTCATCCAATTTCATGATACTTTCAAGTAATGATCAGTACACCAATCCCACTTGGATGCCAAAGTTTAGTTCTCCTAGATTGAAGCATTCTTTTAGAGTAACAGTTTGAATTTTTAGGTTTCATCTGTTTTCTCCTATATTGACAAATGTAGTTCGAACTCTAAATCAAACACGGTTAGTGCTAGCTTCTTGAAACTTGAAACAGTAAAGTAGTTCTACATTCTATTTTTACTTTTTGTTTCCTCTGGATGTAGACCTAAGCAGAGACTGACCAAAGACACATTCAATGAAAGGCGTTGTTAGGCTGCCAAAACACTACAGGCTCCTGAAATCTCAACATATTTTTTTTTTCCGAACTTCATGATAATTTCAAGTAATGAGCAGTACACCAATAAAACGTGGATGTTCAAGTTCCGTTCACCTAGGTTGAAGCATTCGTTTGCAGTAACAGTTTGAATTTTTAGTTTTCACTCTGTTTTCTCCTATATTGACAGATGCTGTTCGAACTCTAAATCAAACATGGTTTGTGCTAGCTTCTTGAAACTTGACACAATAAAGTAGTTCTACATTCTATCTCTAAGGTTTGTTTCCTCTTGATGTAGCCTTAAGCAGAGACTGGCGAATAACACTTTCAATGAAAGGCGTTGTTAAGCTTCCAAAAAACTACCGTCTCCTGAAATCTCAACATGCATTTTTTTATCCAATCTTCATGATTCTTTCAAGTATTGATCAGTACACCAATCAAACGTGGATGCCCAAGTTTTGTTCTTCTAGGTTGTAGCATTCGTTTGCAGGAACAGTTAGAAATTATAGGTTTCACTCTGTTTTCTACTATATTGACAGATGCAGTTAGAATTCTAAATCAAACACGGTTTGTGCTAGCTTCTTGAAACTTGACAAAATAAAGTACTTCTACGTTCTATCACTAAAGTTTGTTTCCTCTTGTATCCTAAAGCTGGGACTGGCGAATAACACTTATACTGAAAGGGGTTGCCAAACTTCCAACACACTAGAGTCTCCTGAAATCTCAACATATATTTTTTCATCCAATCTTCATGATACTTTCAAGTAATGATCAGTACACCAATCCCACTTGGATGCCAAAGTTTAGTTCTCCTAGATTGAAGCATTCTTTTGGAGTAACAGTTTGAATTTTTAGGTTTCACTCTGTTTTCTCCTATATTGACAAATGTAGTTTGAACTCTAAATCAAACAGGGTTTGTGCTAGCTTCTTGAAACTTGAAACAGTAAAGTAGTTCTACATTCTATTTTTATTTTTTGTTTCCTCTGGATTGAGACCTAAGCAGAGACTGACGAAAGACACATTCAATGAAAGGCGTTGTTAGGCTGCCAAAATACTACAGTCTCCTGAAATCTCAACATATTTTTTTTTCCGACCTTCATGATAATTTCAAGTAATCAGCAGTACACCAATAAAACGTGGATGTTCAAGTTTCGTTCTCCTAGGTTGAAGCATTCGTTTGCAATAACAGTTTGAATTTTTAGTTTTCACTGTTTTCTCCTATATTGACAGATGCAGTTCTAACTATAAATCAAACATGGTTTGTGCTAGCTTCTTGAAACTTGACACAATAAAGTAGTTCTACGTTCTATCTCTAAGGTTTGTTTCCTCTTGATGTAGCCTTAAGCAGAGACTGGCGAATAACACTTTCAATGAAAGGCGTTGTTAAGCTTCCCAAAAACTACCGTCTCCTGAAATCTCAACATATATTTTTTCATCCAATCTTCATGATTCTTTCAAGTATTGATCAGTACACCAATCAAACGTGGATGCCCAAGTTTTGTTCTTCTAGGTTGTAGCATTCGTTTGCAGGAACAGTTAGAAATTATAGGTTTCACTCTGTTTTCTCCTATATTGACAGATGCAGGTAGAACTCTAAATCAAACACGGTTTGTGCTAGCTTCTTGAAACTTGACACAATAAAGTAGTTCTACGTTCTATCTCTAAGGTTTGTTTCCTCTGTATCCTAAAGCTGGGACTGGCGAATAACACTTATACTGAAAGGGGTTGCCAAACTTCCAACACACTAGAGTCTCCTGAAATCTCAACATATATTTTTTCATCCAATCTTCATGATACTTTCAAGTAATGATCAGTACACCAATCCCACTTGGATGCCAAAGTTTAGTTCTCCTAGATTGAAGCATTCTTTTGGATTAACAGTTTGAATTTTTAGGTTTCACTCTGTTTTCTCCTATATTGACAAATGTAGATCGAACTCTAAATCAAACACGGTTTGTGCTAGCTTCTTGAAACTTGAAACAGTAAAGTAGTTCTACATTCTATTTTTATTTTTTGTTTCCTCTGGATGTAGACCTAAGCAGAGACTGACGAAAGACACATTCAATGAAAGGCGTTGTTAGGCTGCCAAAATACTACAGGCTCCTGAAATCTCAACATATTTTTTTTTCTCCGACCTTCATGATAATTTCAAGTAATGAGCAGTACACCAATAAAATGTGGATGTTCAAGTTCCGTTCTCCTAGGATGAAGCATTCGTTTGCAGTAACAGTTTGAATTTTTAGTTTTCACTCTGTTTTCTCCTATATTGACAGATGCAGTTCGAACTCTAAATCAAACATGGTTTGTGCTAGCTTCTTGAAACTTGACACAATAAAGTAGTTCTACGTTCTATCTCTAAGGTTTGTTTCCTCTTGATGTAGCCTTAAGCAGAGACCGGCGAATAACACTTTCAATGAAAGGCGTTGTTAAGCTTCCAAAAAACTACCGTCTCCTGAAATCTCAACATATATTTTTTCATCCAATCTTCATGATTCTTTCAAGTATTGATCAGTACACCAATCAAACGTGGATGCCCAAGTTTTCTTCTTCTAGGTTGTAGCATTCGTTTGCAGGAAGAGTTAGAAATTATAGGTTTCACTCTGTTTTCCCTTATATTGACAGATGCAGTTAGAACTCTAAATCAAACACGGTTTGTGCTAGCTTCTTGAAACTTGACACAATAAAGTAGTTCTACGTTCTATCTCTAAGGATTGTTTCCTCTTGTATCCTAAAGCTGGGACTGGCGAATAACACTTATACTGAAAGGGGTTGCCAAACTTCCAACACACTAGAGTCTCCTGAAATCTCAACATATATTTTTTCATCCAATCTTCATGATACTTTCAAGTAATGATCAGTACACCAATCCCACTTGGATGCCAAAGTTTTGTTCTCCTAGATTGAAGCATTCTTTTGGAGTAACAGTTTGAATTTTTAGGTTTCACTCTGTTTTCTCCTATAATGACAAATGTAGTTCGAACTCTAAATAAAACACGGTTTGTGCTAGCTTCTTGAAACTTGAAACAGTAAAGTAGTTCTACATTCTATTTTTATTTTTTGTTTCCTCTGGATGTAGACCTAAGAAGAGACTGACGAAACACACATTCAATGAAAGGCGTTGTTAGGCTGCCAAAATAATACAGGCTCCTGAAATCTCAACATATTTTTTTTTCCGACCTTCATGATAATTTCAAGTAATGAGCAGTACACCAATAAAACGTGGATGTTCAAGTTCCGTTCTCCTAGGTTGAAGCATTCGTTTGCAGTAACAGTTTGAATTTTTAGTTTTCACTCTGTTTTCTCCTGTATTGACAGATGCAGTTAGAACTCTAAATCAAACACGGTTTGTGCCAGATTCTTGAAACTTGACACAATAAAGTAGTTCTACGTTCTATCTCTAAGGTTTGTTTCCTCTTGATGTAGCCTTAAGCAGACTCCGGCGAATAACCCTTTCAATGAAAGGCATTGTTAAGCTTCCAAAAAACTACAGTCTCCTGAAATCTCAACATATATTTTTTCATCCAATCTTCATGATACTTTCAAGTAATGATCAGTACACCAATCCCACTTGGATGCCAAAGTTTAGTTCTCCTAGATTGAAGCATTCTTTTGGATTAACAGTTTGAATTTTTAGGTTTTACTCTGTTTTCTCCTATATTGACAAATGTAGTTCGAACTCTAAATCAAACACGGTTTGTGCTAGCTTCTTGAAACTTGAAACATTAAAGTAGTTCTACATTCTATTTTTATTTTTTGTTTCCTCTGGATGTAGACCTAAGCAGAGACTGACGAAAGACACATTCAATGAAAGGCGTTGTTAGGCTGCCAAAATAATACAGTCTCCTGAAATCTCAACATATTTTTTTTCCGACCTTCATGATAATTTCAAGTAATGAGCAGTACACCAATAAAACGTGGATGTTCAAGTTTCGTTCTCCTAGGTTGAAGCATTCGTTTGCAGTAACAGTTTGAATTTTTAGTTTTCACTCTGTTTTCTCCTATATTGACAGATGCAGTTCGAACTCTAAATCAAACATGGTTTGTGCTAGCTTCTTGAAACTTGACACAATAAAGTAGTTCTACGTTCTATCTCTAAGGTTTGTTTCCTCTTGATGTAGCCTTAAGCAGACTCCGGCGAATAACCCTTTCAATGAAAGGCATTGTTAAGCTTCCAAAAAACTACAGTCTCCTGAAATCTCAACATATATTTTTTCATCCAATGTTCATGATTCTTTCAAGTATTGATCAGTACACCAATCAAACGTGGATGCCCAAGTTTTCTTCTTCTAGGTTGTAGCATTCGTTTGCAGGAACAGTTAGAAATTATAGGTTTCACTCTGTTTTCTCCTATATTGACAGATGGAGTTAGAACTCTAAATCAAACACGGTTTGTGCTAGCTTCTTGAAACTTGACACAATAAAGTAGTTCTACGTTCTATCTCTAAGGTTTGTTTCCTCTTGTATCCTAAAGCTGGGACTGGCGAATAACACTTATACTGAAAGGGGTTGCCAAACTTCCAACACACTAGAGTCTCCTGAAATCTCAACATATATTTTTTCATCCAGTCTTCATGATACTTTCAAGTAATGATCAGTACACCAATCCCACTTGGATGCCAAAGTTTAGTTCTCCTATATTGAAGCATTCTTTTGGATTAACAGTTTGAATTTTTAGGTTTCACTCTGTTTTCTCCTATAATGACAAATGTAGTTCGAACTCTAAATCAAACACGGTTTGTGCTAGCGTCTTGAAACTTGAAACAGTAAAGTAGTTCTACATTCTATTTTTACTTTTTGTTTCCTCTGGATGTAGACCTAAGCAGAGACTGACGAAAGACACATTCAATGAAAGGCGTTGTTAGGCTGCCAAAATACTACAGGCTCCTGAAATCTCAACATATTTTTTTTTTCCGACCTTCATGATAATTTCAAGTAATGAGCAGTACACCAATAAAACGTGTATGTTCAAGTTCCGTTCTCCTAGGTTGAAGCATTCGTTTGCAGTAACAGTTTGAATTTTTAGTTTTCACTCTGTTTTCTCCTATATTGACAGATGCAGTTCGAACTCTAAATCAAACATGGTTTGTGCTAGCTTCTTGAAACTTGACACAATAAAGTAGTTCTACGTTCTATCTCTAAGGTTTGTTTCCTCTTGATGTAGCCTTAAGCAGAGACCGGCGAATAACACTTTCAATGAAAGGCGTTGTTAAGATTCCAAAAAACTACCGTCTCCTGAAAACTCAACATACATTTTTTCATCCAATCTTCATGATTCTTTCAAGTATTGATCAGTACACCAATCAAACGTGGATGCCCAAGTTTTGTTTTTCTAGGTTGTAGCATTCGTTTGCAGGAACTGTTAGAAATTATAGGTTTCACTCTGTTTTCTCCTATATTGACGGATGGAGTTAGAACTCTAAATCAAACACGGTTTGTGCTAGCTTCTTGAAACTTGACACAATAAAGTAGTTCTACGTTCTATCTCTAAGGTTTGTTTCCTCTTGTATCCTAAAGCTGGGACTGGCGAATAACACTTATACTGAAAGGGGTTGCCAAACTTCCAACACACTAGAGTCTCCTGAAATCTCAACATATATTTTTTCATCCAATCTTCATGATACTTTCAAGTAATGATCAGTACACCAATCCCACCTGGATGCCAAAGTTTAGTTCTCCTAGATTAAAGCATTCTTTTGGAGTAACAGTTTGAATTTTTAGGTTTCACTTTGTTTTCTCCTATATTGACAAATGTAGTTCGAACTCTAAATCAAACACGGTTTGTGCTAGCTTCTTGAAACTTGAAACAGTAAAGTAGTTCTACATTCTATTTTTATTTTTTGTTTCCTCTGGATGTAGACCTAAGCAGAGACTGACGAAAGACACATTCAATGAAAGGCGTTGTTAGGCTGCCAAAATAATACAGGCTCCTGAAATCTCAACATATTTTTTTTTCCGACCTTCATGATAATTTCAAGTAATGAGCAGTACACCAATAAAACGTGGATGTTCAAGTTCCGTTCTCCTAGGTTGAAGCATTCGTTTGCAGTAACAGTTTGAATTTTTAGTTTTCACTCTGTTTTCTCCTATATTGACAGATGCAGTTCGAACTCTAAATCAAACATGGTTTGTGCTAGCTTCTTGAAACTTGACACAAGAAAGTAGTTCTACGTTCTATCTCTAAGGTTTGTTTCCTCTTGATGTAGCCTTAAGCAGAGACCGGCGAATAACCCTTTCAATGAAAGGCGTTGTTAAGCTTCCAAAAAACTACGGTCTCCTGAAATCTCAACATATATTTTTTCATCCAATGTTCATGATTCTTTCAAGTATTGATCAGTACACCAATCAAACGTGGATGCCCAAGTTTTCTTCTTCTACGTTGTAGCATTCGTTTGCAGGAACAGTTAGAAATTATAGGTTTCACTGTTTTCTCCTATATTGACAGATGGAGTTAGAACTCTAAATCAAACAAGGTTTGTGCTAGCTTCTTGAAACTTGACACAATAAAGTAGTTCTACGTTCTATCTCTAAGGTTTGTTTCCTCTTGTAACCTAAAGCTGGGACTGGCGAATAACACTTATACTGAAAGGGGTTGCCAAACTTCCAACACACTAGAGTCTCCTGAAATCTCAACATATATTTTTTCATCCAATCTTCATGATACTTTCAAGTAATGATCAGTACACCAATCCCACTTGGATGCCAAAGTTTAGTTCTCCTAGATTGAAGCATTCTTTTGGAGTAACAGTTTGAATTTTTAGGTTTCACTCTGTTTTCTCCTATAATGACAAATGTAGTTCGAACTCTAAATCAAACACGGTTTGTGATAGCGTCTTGAAACTTGAAACAGTAAAGTAGTTCTACATTCTATTTTTACTTTTTGTTTCCTCTGGATGTAGACCTAAGCAGAGACTGACGAAAGACACATTCAATGAAAGGCGTTGTTAGGCTGCCAAAATACTACAGTCTCCTGAAATCTCAACATATTTTTTTTTCCGACCTTCATGATAATTTCAAGTAATCAGCAGTACACCAATAAAACGTGGATGTTCAAGTTTCGTTCTCCTAGGTTGAAGCATTCGTTTGCAGTAACAGTTTGAATTTTTAGTTTTCACTCTGTTTTCTCCTATATTGACAGATGCAGTTCGAACTCTAAATCAAACATGGTTTGTGCTAGCTTCTTGAAACTTGACACAATAAAGTAGTTCTACGTTCTATCTCTAAGGTTTGTTTCCTCATGATGTAGCCTTAAGCAGAGACCGGCGAATAACACTTCCAATGAAAGGCGTTGTTAAGCTTCCAAAAAACTACCGTCTCCTGAAATCTCAACATATATTTTTTCATCCAATCTTCATGATTCTTTCAAGTATTGATCAGTACACCAATCAAACGTGGATGCCCAAGTTTTGTTCTTCTAGGTTGTAGCATTCGTTTGCAGGAACAGTTAGAATTTATAGGTTTCACTCTGTTTTCTCCTATATTGACAGATGCAGTTAGAACTCTAAATCAAACACGGTTTGTGCTAGCTTCTTGAAACTTGACACAATAAAGTAGTTCTACGTTCTATCTCTAAGGTTTGTTTCCTCTTTTATCCTAAAGCTGGGACTGGCGAATAACACTTATACTGAAAGGGGTTGCCAAACTTCCAACACACTAGAGTCTCCTGAAATCTCAACATATATTTTTTCATCCAATCTTCATGATACTTTCAAGTAATGATCAGTACACCAATCCCACTTGGATGCCAAAGTTTAGTTCTCCTATTGAAGCATTCTTTTGGAGTAACAGTTTGAATTTTTAGGTTTCACTCTGTTTTCTCCTATAATGACAAATGTAGTTCGAACTCTAAATCAAACACGGTTTGTGCTAGCTTCTTGAAACTTGAAACAGTAAAGTAGTTCTACATTCTATTTTTATTTTTTGTTTCCTCTGGATGTAGACCTAAGCAGAGACTGACGAAAGACACATTCAATGAAAGGCGTTGTTAGGCTGCCAAAATACTACAGTGTCGGGAAATCTCAACATATTTTTTTTCCGACCTTCATGATAATTTCAAGTAATGAGCAGTACACCAATAAAACGTGGATGTTCAAGTTCCGTTCTCCTAGGTTGAAGCATTCGTTTGCAGTAACAGTTTGAATTTTTAGTTTTCACTCTGTTTTCTCCTATATTGACAGATGCAGTTCGAACTCTAAATCACACATGGTTTGTGCTAGCTTCTTGAAACTTGACACAATAAAGTAGTTCTACGTTCTATCTCTAAGGTTTGTTTCCTCTTGATGTAGCCTTAAGCAGAGACCGGCGAATAACACTTTGAATGAAAGGCGTTGTTAAGCTTCCAAAAAACTACGGTCTCTTGAAATCTCAACATATATTTTTTCATCCAATCTTCATGATTCTTTCAAGTATTGATCAGTACACCAATCAAACGTGGATGCCCAAGATTTGTTCTTCTAGGTTGTAGCATTCGTTTGCAGGAACAGTTAGAAATTATAGGTTTCACTCTGTTTTCTCCTATATTGACAGATGCAGTTAGAACTCTAAATCAAACATGGTTTGTGCTAGCTTCTTGAAACTTGACACAATAAAGTAGTTCTACGTTCTATCTCTAAGGTTTGTTTCCTCTTGTATCCTAAAGCTGGGACTGGCGAATAACACTTATTCTGAAAGGGGTTGCCAAACTTCCAACACACTAGAGTCTCGTGAAATCTCAACATATATTTTTTCATCCAATCTTCATGATACTTTCAAGTAATGATCAGTACACCAATCCCACTTGGATGCCAAAGTTTAGTTCTCCTAGATTCAAGCATTTTTTGGAGTAACAGTTTGAATTTTTAGGTTTCCCTCTGTTTTCTCCTATATTGACAAATGTAGTTCGAACTCTAAATCAAACACGGTTTGTGCTAGCTTCTTGAAACTTGAATCAGTAAAGCAGTTCTACATTCTATTTTTATTTTTTGTTTCCTCTGGATGTAGACCTAAGCAGAGACTGACGAAAGACACATTCAATGAAAGGCGTTGTTAGGCTGCCAAAATACTACAGGCTCCTGAAATCTCAACATATTTTTTTTTCTGACCTTCATGATAATTTCAAGTAATGAGCAGTACACCAATAAAATGTGGATGTTCAAGTTTTGTTCTCCTAGGTTGAAGCATTCGTTTGCAGTGACAGTTTGAATTTTTAGTTTTCACTCTGTTTTCTCCTATATTGACAGATGCAGTTCGAACTCTAAATCAAACATGGTTTGTGCTAGCTTCTTGAAACTTGACACAATAAAGTAGTTCTACGTTCTATCTCTAAGATTTGTTTCCTCTTGATGTAGCCTTAAGCACAGACTGGCGAATAACACTTTCAATGAAAGGCGTTGTTAAGCTTCCAAAAAACTACGGTCTCCTGAAATCTCAACATATATTTTTTCATCCAATGTTCATGATTCTTTCCAGTATTGATCAGTACACCAATCAAACGTGGATGCCCAAGTTTTGTTCTTCTAGGTTGTAGCATTCGTTTGCAGGAACAGTTAGAAATTATAGGTTTCACTCTGTTTTCTTCTATATTGACAGATGCAGTTAGAACTCTAAATCAAACACGGTTTGTGCTAGCTTCTTGAAACTTGACACAATAAAGTAGTTCTACATTCTATCTCTAAGGTTTGTTTCCTCTTGTATCCTAAAGCTGGGACTGGCGAATAACACTTATACTGAAAGGGGTTGCCAAACTTCCAACAGACTAGAGTCTCCTGAAATCTCAACATATATTTTTTCATCCAATGTTCATGATTCTTTCAAGTATTGATCAGTACACCAATCAAACGTGGATGCCCAAGTTTTGTTCTCCTAGATTGAATCATTCTTTTGGAGTAACAGTTTGAATTGTTAGGTTTCACTCTGTTTTCTCCTATATTGACAAATGTAGCTCGAACTCTAAATCAAACACGGTTTGTGTTAGCTTCTTGAAACTTGAAACAGTAAAGTAGTTCTACATTCTATTTTTATTTTTTGTTTCCTCAGGATGTAGACATAAGCAGAGACTGAAGAAAGACACATTCAATGAAAGGCGTTGTTAGGCTGCCAAAATACTACATTCTCCTGAAATCTCAACATATTTTTTTTCCGACCTTCATGATAATTTCCAGTAATGAGCAGTAAACCAATGAAACGTGGATGTTCAAGTTTCGTTCTCCTGGGTTGAAGCATTCGTTTGCAGTAACAGTTTGAATTTTAATTTTCACTCTGTTTTCTCCTATATTGACAGATGCAGTTCGAACGCTAAATCAAACATGGTTTGTGCTAGCTTCTTGAAACTTGACACAATAAAGTAGTTCTACGTTCTATCTCTAAGGTTTGTTTCCTCTTGATGTAGCCTTAAGCAAGACTGGCGAATAACACTTTCAATGAAAGGCGTTGTTAAGCTTCCAAAAAACTACCGTCTCCTGAAATCTCAACATATATTTTTTCATCCAATCTTCATGATTCTTTCAAGTATTGATCAGTACACCAAACAAACGTGGGTGCCCAAGTTTTGTTCTTCTAGGTTGTAGCATTCGTTTGCAGGAACAGTTAGAAATTATAGGTTTCACTCTGTTTTCTCCTATATTGACAGATGCAGTTAGAACTCTCAATCAAACACGGTTTGTGCTAGCTTCTTGAAACTTGACCCAATAAAGTAGTTCTACGTTCTATCTCTAAGGTTTGTTTCCTCTTGTATCCTAAAGCTGGGACTGGCGAATAACACTTATACTGAAAGGGGTTGCCAAACTTCCAACACACTAGAGTCTCCTGAAATCTCAACATATATTATTTCATCCAATCTTCATGATGCTTTCAAGTAATGATCAGTACACCAATCCCACTTGGATGCCAAAGTTTAGTTCTCCTAGATTGAAGCATTCTTTTGGAGTAACAGTTTGAATTTTTAGGTTTCACTCTGTTTTCTCCTATATTGACAAATGTAGTTCGAACTCTAAATCAAACACGGTTTGTGCTAGCTTCTTGAAACTTGAAACAGTAAAGTAGTTCTACATTCTATTTTTACTTTTTGTTTCCTCTGGATGTAGACCAAAGCAGAGACTGACGAAAGACACATTCAATGAAAGGCGTTGTTAGGCTGCCAAAATACTACAGGCTCCTGAAATCTCAACATATTTTTTTTTTGACCTTCATGATAATTTCAAGTAATGAGCAGTACACCAATAAAACGTGGATGTTCAAGTTCCGTTCTCCTAGGTTGAAGCATTCGTTTGCAGTAACAGTTTGAATTTTTAGTTTTCACTCTGTTTTCTCCTATATTGACAGATGCAGTTCGAACTCTAAATCAGCATGGTTTGTGCTAGCTTCTTGAAACTTGACACAATAAAGTAGTTCTACGTTCTATCTCTAAGGTTTCTTTCCTCTTGATGTAGCCTTAAGCAGAGACTGGCGAATAACACTTTCAATGAAAGGCGTTGTTAAGCTTCCAAAAAACTACCATCTCCTGAAATCTCAACATATATTTTTTCATCCAATCTTCATGATTCTTTCAAGTATTGATCAGTACACCAATCAAACGTGGATGCCCAAGTTTTGTTCTTCTAGGTTGTAGCATTCGTTTGCAGGAACAGTTAGAAATTATAGGTTTCACTCTGTTTTCTCCTATATTGACAGATGCAGTTAGAACTCTAAATCAAACACGGTTTGTGCTAGCTTCTTGAAACTTGACACAATAAAGTAGTTCTACGTTCTATCTCTAAGGTTTGTTTCCTCTTGTATCCTAAAGCTGGGACTGGCGAATAACACTTATACTGAAAGGGGTTGCCAAACTTCCAACACACTAGAGTCTCGTGAAATCTCAACATATATTTTTTCATCCAATCTTCATGATACTTTCAAGTAATGATCAGTACACCAATCCCACTTGGATGCCAAAGTTTAGGTCTCCTAGATTGAAGCATTCTTTTGGAGTAACAGTTTGAATTTTTAGGTTTCACTCTGTTTTCTCCTATATTGACAAATGTAGTTCGAACTCTAAATCAAACACGGTTTGTGCTAGCTTCTTGAAACTTGAAACAAAGAAGTAGTTCTACATTCTATTTTTATTTTTTGTTTCCTCTGGATGTAGAACTAAGCAGAGACTGACGAAAGACACATTCAATGAAAGGCGTTGTTAGGCTGCCAAAATACTACAGACTCCTGAAATCTCTACATATTTTTTTTTTCCGGCCTTCATGATAATTTCAAGTAATGAGCAGTACACCAATAAAACGTGGATGTTCAAGTTTCGTTCTCCTAGGTTGAAGCATTCGTTTGCAGTAACAGTTTGAATTTTTAGTTTTCACTCTCTTTTCTCCTATATTGACAGATGCATTTAGAACTCTAAATCAAACATGGTTTGTGCTAGCTTCTTGAAACTTGACACAATAAAGTAGTTCTACGTTCTATCTGTAAGGTTTGTTTCCTCTTGATGTAGCCTTAAGCAAGACTGGCGAATAACACTTTCAATGAAAGGCGTTGTTAAGCTTCCAAAAAACTACCGTCTCCTGAAATCTCAACATATATTTTTTCATCCAATCTTCATGATTCTTTCAAGTATTGATCAGTACACCAAACAAACGTGGGTGCCCAAGTTTTGTTCTTCTAGGTTGTAGCATTCGTTTGCAGGAACAGTTAGAAATTATAGGTTTCACTCTGTTTTCTCCTATATTGACAGATGCAGTTAGAACTCTAAATCAAACATGGTTTGGGCTAGCTTCTTGAAACTTGACACAATAAAGTAGTTCTACGTTCTATCTCTAAGGTTTGTTTCCTCTTGTATCCTAAAGCTTGGACTGGCGAATAACACTTATACTGAAAGGGGTTGCCAAACTTTCAACACACTAGAGTCTCCTGAAATCTCAACATATACTATTTCATCCAATCTTCATGATGCTTTCAAGTAATGATCAGTACACCAATCCCACTTGGATGCCAAAGTTTAGTTCTCCTAGACTGAAGCATTCTTTAGGAGTAACAGTTTGAATTTTTAGGTTTCACTCTGTTTTTTCCTATATTGACAAATGGAGTTCGAACTCTAAATCAAACAGGGTTTGTGCTAGCTTCTTGAAACTTGAAACAGTAAAGTAGTTCTACATTCTATTTTTATTTTTTTATTTCCTCTGGATGTAGACGTAAGCAGACTGACGAAAGACACATTCCATTAAAGGCGTTGTTAGGCTGCCAAAATACTACTGTCTCCTGAAATCTCTACATATTTTTTTTCCGACCTTCATGATAATTTCAAGTAATCAGCAGTACACCAATAAAACGTGGATGTTCAAGTTTCGTTCTCCTAGGTTGAAGCATTCGTTTGCAGTAACAGTTTGAATATTTAGTTTTCACTCTGTTTTCTCCTATATTGACAGATGCAGTTCGAACTCTAAATCAAACATGGTTTGTGCTAGCTTCTTGAAACTTGACACAATAATGTAGATCTACGTTCAATCTCTAAGGTTTGTTTCCTCTTGTATCCTAAAGCTGGGACTGGCGAATAACACTTATACTGTAAGGGGTTGCCAAACTTCCAACACACAAGAGTCTCCTGAAAACTCAACATATATTTTTTCATCCAATCTTCATGATACTTTCAAGTAATGATCAGTACACCAATCCCACTTGGATGCCAAAGTTTAGTTCTCCTAGATTGAAGCATTCTTTGGAGTAACAGTTTGAATTTTTAGGTTTCACTCTTTTTTCTAATATATTGACAAATGTAGTTCGAACTCTAAATCAAACACGGTATGTGCTAGCTTCTTGAAACTTGAAACAGTAAAGTAGATCTACATTCTATTTTTACTTTTTGTTTCCTCTGGATGTAGACCTAAGCAGAGTATGAGGAAAGACATATTCAATGAAAGGCGTTGTTAGGCTGCCAAAATACAACATCTCCTGAAATCTCAACATATTTTTTTTTCCGACCTTCATGATAATTTCAAGTAATGAGCAGTACACCAATAAAACGTGGATGTTCAAGTTTCGTTCTCCTTGGTTGAAGCATTCGTTTGCAGTACCAGTTTGAATTTTTAGTTTTCACTCTGTTTTCTCCTATATTGACAGATGCAGTTCGAACTCTAAATCAAACATGGTTTGTGCTAGCTTCGTGAAACTTGACACAATAAAGTAGTTCTACGTTCTATCTCTAAGGTTTGTTTCCTCTTGATGTAGCCTTAAGCAGAGACTGGCGAATAACACTTCCAATGAAAGGCGTTGTTAAGCTTCCAAAAAACTACGGTCTCCTGAAATCTCAACATATATTTTTTCATCCAATCTTCATGATTCTTTCAAGTATTGATCAGTACACCAATCAAACGTGGATGCCCAAGTTTTGTTCTTCTAGGTTGTAGCATTCGTTTGCAGGAACAGTTAGAAATTATAGGTTTCACTCTGTTTTCTCCTATATTGACAGATGCAATTAGAACTCTAAATCAAACACGGTTTGTGCTAGCTTCTTGAAACTTGACACAGTAAAGTAGTTCTACGTTCTATCTCTAAGGTTTGTTTCCTCTTGTATCCTAAAGCTGGGACTGGCGAATAACACTTATACAGAAAGGGGTTGCCAAACTTCCAACACACTAGAGTCTCCTGAAATCTCAACATATATTTTTTCATCCAATCTTCATGATACTATCAAGTAATGATCAGTACACCAATCCCACTTGGATGCCAAAGTTTAGTTCTCCTAGATTGAAGCATTCTTTTGGAGTAACAGTTTGAATTTTTAGGTTTCACTCTGTTTTCTCCTATATTGACAAATGTAGTTCGAACTCTAAATCAAACACGGTTTGTGCTAGCTTCTTGAAACTTGAAACAGTAAAGTAGTTCTACATTCTATTTTTATTTTTTGTTTCCTCTGGATGTAGACCTAAGCAGAGACTGACGAAAGACACATTCAATGAAAGGCGTTGTTAGGCTGCCAAAATACTACAGTCTCCTGAAATCTCAACATATTTTTTTTTCGGACCTTCATGATAATTTCAAGTAATGAGCAGTACACCAATAAAACGTGGATGTTGAAGTTTCGTTCTCCTGGGTTGAAGCATTCGTTTGCAGTAACAGTTTGAATTTTAATTTTCACTCTGTTTTCTCCTATATTGACAGATGCAGGTAGAACTCTAAATCAAACATGGTTAGTGCTAGCTTCTTGAAAGTTGACACAATAAAGTAGTTCTACGTTCTATCTCTAAGGTTTGTTTCCTCTTGATGTAGCCTTAAGCAGAGACTGGCGAATAACACGTTCAATGAAAGGCGTTGTTAAGCTTCCAAAAATCTACCGTCTCCTGAAATCTCAACATATATTTTTTCATCCAATCTTCATGATTCTTTCAAGTATTGATCAGTACACCAATCAAACGTGGATGCCCAAGTTTTGTTCTTCTAGGTTGTAGCATTCGTTTGCAGGAACAGTTAGAAATTATAGGTTTCACTCTGTTTTCTCCTATATTGACAGATGCAGTTAGAACTCTAAATCAAACACGGTTTGGGCTAGCTTCTTGAAACTTGACACAATAAAGTAGTTCTACGTTCTATCTCTAAGGTTTGTTTCCTCTTGTATCCTAAAGCTGGGACTGGCGAATAACACTTATACTGAAAGGGGTTGCCAAACTTTCAACACACTAGAGTCTCCTGAAATCTCAACATATATTATTTCATCCAATCTTCATGATGCTTTCAAGTAATGATCAGTACACCAATCCCACTTGGATGCCAAAGTTTAGTTCTCCTAGACTGAAGCATTCTTTAGGAGTAACAGTTTGAATTTTTAGGTTTCACTCTGTTTTTTCCTATATTGACAAATGTAGTTCGAACTCTAAATCAAACAGGGTTTGTGCTAGCTTCTTGAAACTTGAAACAGTAAAGTAGTTCTACATTCTATTTTTATTTTTTTGTTTCCTCTGGATGTAGACGTAAGCAGAGACTGACGAAAGACACATTCCATGAAAGGCGTTGTTAGGCTGCCAAAATACTACAGTCTCCTGAAATCTCTACATATTTTTTTTCCGACCTTCTTGATAATTTCAAGTAATCAGCAGTACACCAATAAAACGTGGATGTTCAAGTTTCGTTCTCCTAGGTTGAAGCATTCGTTTGCAGTAACAGTTTGAATATTTAGTTTTCACTCTGTTTTCTCCTATATTGACAGATGCAGTTCGAACTCTAAATCAAACATGGTTTGTGCTAGCTTCTTGAAACTTGACACAATAATGTAGATCTACGTTCAATCTCTAAGGTTTGTTTCCTCTTGTATCCTAAAGCTGGGACTGGCGAATAACACTTATACTGTAAGGGGTTGCCAAACTTCCAACACACTAGAGTCTCCTGAAAACTCAACATATATTTTTTCATCCAATCTTCATGATACTTTCAAGTAATGATCAGTACACCAATCCCACTTGGATGCCAAAGTTTAGTTCTCCTAGATTGAAGCATTCTTTGGAGTAACAGTTTGAATTTTTAGGTTTCACTCTTTTTTCTCCTATATTGACAAATGTAGTTCGAACTCTAAATCAAACACGGTTTGTGCTAGCTTCTTGAAACTTGAAACAGTAAAGTAGATCTACATTCTATTTTTATTTTTGTTTCCTCTGGATGTAGACCTAAGCAGAGTATGAGGAAAGACATATTCAATGAAAGGCGTTGTTAGGCTGCCAAAATACAACATCTTCTGAAATCTCAACATATTTTTTTTTCCGACCTTCATGATAATTTCAAGTAATGAGCAGTACACCAATAAAACGTGGATGTTCAAGTTTCGTTCTCCTTGGTTGAAGCATTCGTTTGCAGTACCAGTTTGAATTTTTAGTTTTCACTCTGTTTTCTCCTATATTGACAGATGCAGTTCGAACTCTAAATCAAACATGGTTTGTGCTAGCTTCGTGAAACTTGACACAATAAAGTAGTTCTACGTTCTATCTCTAAGGTTTGTTTCCTCTTGATGTAGCCTTAAGCAAGACTGGCGAATAACACTTTCAATGAAAGGCGTTGTTAAGCTTCCAAAAAACTACCGTCTCCTGAAATCTCAACATATATTTTTTCATCCAATCTTCATGATTCTTTCAAGTATTGATCAGTACACCAAACAAACGTGGGTGCCCAAGTTTTGTTCTTCTATTTTGTAGCATTCGTTTGCAGGAACAGTTAGAAATTATAGGTTTCACTCTGTTTTCTCCTATATTGACAGATGCAGTTAGAACTCTAAATCAAACACGGTTTGTGCTAGCTTCTTGAAACTTGACACAATAAAGTAGTTCTACGTTCTATCTCTAAGGTTTGTTTCCTCTTGTATCCTAAAGCTTGGACTGGCGAATAACACTTATACTGAAAGGGGTTGCCAAACTTTCAACACACTAGAGTCTCCTGAAATCTCAACATATATTATTTCATCCAATCTTCATGATGCTTTCAAGTAATGATCAGTACACCAATCCTACTTGGATGCCAAAGTTTAGTTCTCCTAGACTGAAGCATTCTTTTGGAGTAACAGTTTGAATTTTTAGGTTTCACTCTGTTTTTTCCTATATTGACAAATGTAGTTCGAACTCTAAATCAATCAGGGTTTGTGCTAGCTTCTTGAAACTTGAAGCAGTAAAGTAGTTCTACATTCTATTTTTATTTTTTTATTTCCTCTGGATGTAGACGTAAGCAGAGACTGACGAAAGACACATTCCATGAAAGGCGTTGTTAGGCTGCCAAAATACTACAGTCTCCTGAAATCTCTACATATTTTTTTTCCGACCTTCATGATAATTTCAAGTAATCAGCAGTACACCAATAAAACGTGGATGTTCAAGTTTCGTTCTCCTAGGTTGAAGCATTCGTTTGCAGTAACAGCTTCAATATTTAGTTTTCACTCTGTTTTCTCCTATATTGACAGATGCAGTTCGAACTCTAAATCAAACACGGTTTGGGCTAGCTTCTTGAAACTTGACACAATAAAGTAGATCTACGTTCTATCTCTAAGGTGTGTTTCCTCTTGTATCCTAAAGCTGGGACTGGCGAATAACACTTATAATGAAAGGGGTTGCTAAACTTCCAAACACTAGAGTCTCCTGAAATCTCAACATATATTTTTTCATCCAATCTTCATGATACTTTCAAGTAATGATCAGTACACCAATCCCACTTGGATGCCAAAGTTTAGTTCTCCTAGTTTGAAGCATTCTTTTGGAGTAACAGTTTGAATTATTAGGTTTCACTCTGTTTTCTCCTATATTGACAAATGTAGTTTGAACTCTAAATCAAACACGGTTTGTGCTAGCTTCTTGAAACTTGAAACAGTAAAGTAGTTCTACATTCTATTTTTATTTTTTGTTTCCTCTGGATGTAGACCTAAGCAGAGACTGACGAAAGACACATTCAATGAAAGGCGTTGTTAGGCTGCCAAAATACTACAGTCTCCTGAAATCTCAACATATTTTTTTTTCGGACCTTCATGATAATTTCAAGTAATGAGCAGTACACCAATAAAACGTGGATGTTCAAGTTTCGTTCTCCTGGGTTGAAGCATTCGTTTGCAGTAACAGTTTGAATTTTAATTTTCACTCTGTTTTCTCCTATATTGACAGATGCAGTTCGAACTCTAAATCAAACATGGTTAGTGCTAGCTTCTTGAAACTTGACACAATAAAGTAGTTCTACGTTCTATCTCTAAGGTTTGTTTCCTCTTGATGTAGCCTTAAGCAGAGACTGGCGAATAACACGTTCAATGAAAGGCGTTGTTAAGCTTCCAAAAAACTACCGTCTCCTGAAATCTCAACATATATTTTTTCATCCAATCTTCATGATTCTTTCAAGTATTGATCAGTACACCAATCAAACGTGGATGCCCAAGTTTTGTTCTTCTAGGTTGTAGCATTCGTTTGCAGGAACAGTTAGAAATTATAGGTTTCACTCTGTTTTCTCCTATATTGACAGATGCATTTAGAACTCTAAATCAAACACGGTTTGTGCTAGCTTCTTGAAACTTGACACAGTAAAGTAGTTCTACGTTCTATCTCTAAGGTGTGTTTCCTCTTGTATCCTAAAGCTGGGACTGGCGAATAACACTTATAATGAAAGGGGTTGCTAAACTTCCAAACACTAGAGTCTCCTGAAATCTCAACATATATTTTTTCATCCAATCTTCATGATACTTTCAAGTAATGATCAGTACACCAATCCCACTTGGATGCCAAAGTTTAGTTCTCCTAGATTGAAGCATTCTTTTGGAGTAACAGTTTGAATTGTTAGGTTTCACTCTGCTTTCTCCTATATTGACAAATGTAGTTTGAACTCTAAATCAAACACGGTTTGTGCTAGCTTCTTGAAACTTGAAACAGTAAAGTAGTTCTACCTTCTATTTTTATTTTTTGTTTCCTCTGGATGTAGACCTAAGCAGATACTGACGAAAGACACATTCAATGAAAGGCGTTGTTAGGCTGCCAAAATACTACAGTCTCCTGAAATCTCTACATATTTTTTTTTCCGACCTTCATGATAATTTCAAGTAATCAGCAGTACACCAATAAAACGTGGATGTTCAAGTTTCGTTCTCCTAGGTTGAAGCATTCGTTTGCAGTAACAGTTTGGATTTTTAGTTTTCACTCTGTTTTCTCCTATATTGACAGATGCAGTTCGAACTCTAAATCAAACATGGTTTGTGCTAGCTTCTTGAAACTTGACACAATAAAGTAGTTCTATGGTCTATCTCTAAGGTTTGTTTCCTCTTGATGTAGCCTTAAGCAGAGACTTTCGAATAACACTTTCAATGAAAGGCGTTGTTAAGCTTCCAAAAAACTACCGTCTCCTGAAATCTCAACATATATTTTTTCATCCAATCTTCATGATTCTTTCAAGTATTGATCAGTACACCAATCAAACGTGGATGCCCAAGTTTTGTTCTTCTAGGTTGTAGCATTCGTATGCAGGAACAGTTAGAACTTATAGGTTTCACCCTGTTTTCTCCTATATTGACAGATGCAGTTAGAACTCTAAATCAAACACGGTTTGTGCTAGCTTCTTGAAACTTGACACAATAAAGCAGTTCTACGTTCTATCTCTAAAATTTGTTTCCTCTTGTTTCCTAAACCTGGGACTGGCGAATAACACTTATACTGTAAGGGGTTGCCAAACTTCCAACACACTAGAGTCTCCTGAAATCTCAACATATATTTTTTCATCCAATCTTCATGATACTTTCATGTAATGATCAGTACACCAGTCCCACTTGGATGCCAACGTTTAGTTCTCCTAGATTGAAGCATTCTTTTGGAGTAACAGTTTGAAATATTAGGTTTCACTCTGTTTTCTCCTATATTGACAAATGTAGTTCGAACTCTAAATCAAACACGGTTTGTGCTAGCTTCTTGAAACTTGAAACAGTAAAGTAGTTCTACATTCTATTTTTATTTTTTGTTTCCTCTGGATGTAGACCTAAGCAGAGACTGAGGAAAGACATATTCAATGAAAGGCATTGTTAGGCTGCCAAAATACTACAGTCTCCTGAAATCTCAACATATTTTTTTTCCGACCTTCATGATAATTTCAAGTAGTGAGCAGTACACCAATAAATCGTGGATGTTCAAGTTTCGTTCTCCTAGGTTGAAGCATTCGTTTGCAGTACCAGTTTGAATTTTTAGTTTTCACTCTGTTTTCTCCTATATTGACAGATGCAGTTCGAACTCTAAATCAAACATGGTTTGTGCTAGCTTCTTGACACTTGACACAATAAAGTAGTTCTACGTTCTATCTCTAAGGTTTGTTTCCTCTTGATGTAGCCTTAAGCAGAGACTGGCGAATAACACGTTCAATGAAAGGCGTTGTTAAGCTTCCAAAAAACTACCGTCTCCTGAAATCTCAACATATATTTTTTCATCCAATCTTCATGATTCTTTCAAGTATTGATCAGTACACCAATCAAACGTGGATGCCCAAGTTTTGTTCTTCTAGGTTGTAGCATTCGTTTGCAGGAACAGTTAGAAATTATAGGTTTCACTCTGTTTTCTCCTATATTGACAGATGCATTTAGAACTCTAAATCAAACACGGTTTGTGCTAGCTTCTTGAAACTTGACACAGTAAAGTAGTTCTACGTTCTATCTCTAAGGTGTGTTTCCTCTTGTATCCTAAAGCTGGGACTGGCGAATAACACTTATAATGAAAGGGGTTGCTAAACTTCCAAACACTAGAGTCTCCTGAAATCTCAACATATATTTTTTCATCCAATCTTCATGATATATCAAGTAATGATCAGTACACCAATCCCACTTGGATGCCAAAGTTTAGTTCTCCTAGATTGAAGCATTCTTTTGGAGTAACAGTTTGAATTGTTAGGTTTCACTCTGTTTTCTCCTATATTGACAAATGTAGTTTGAACTCTAAATCAAACACGGTTTGTGCTAGCTTCTTGAAACTTGAAACAGTAAAGTAGTTCTACCTTCTATTTTTATTTTTTGTTTCCTCTGGATGTAGACCTAAGCAGATACTGACGAAAGACACATTCAATGAAAGGCGTTGTTAGGCTGCCAAAATACTACAGTCTCCTGAAATCTCTACATATTTTTTTTCCGACCTTCATGATAATTTCAAGTAATCAGCAGTACACCAATAAAACGTGGATGTTCAAGTTTCGTTCTCCTAGGTTGAAGCATTCGTTTGCAGTAACAGTTTGGATTTTTAGTTTTCACTCTGTTTTCTCCTATATTGACAGATGCAGTTCGAACTCTAAATCAAACATGGTTTGTGCTAGCTTCTTGAAACTTGACACAATAAAGTAGTTCTATGGTCTATCTCTAAGGTTTGTTTCCTCTTGATGTAGCCTTAAGCAGAGACTTTCGAATAACACTTTCAATGAAAGGCGTTGTTAAGCTTCCAAAAAACTACCGTCTCCTGAAATCTCAACATATATTTTTTCATCCAATCTTCATGATTCTTTCAAGTATTGATCAGTACACCAATCAAACGTGGATGCCCAAGTTTTGTTCTTCTAGGTTGTAGCATTCGTTTGCAGGAACAGTTAGAACTTATAGGTTTCACCCTGTTTTCTCCTATATTGACAGATGCAGTTAGAACTCTAAATCAAACACGGTTTGTGCTAGCTTCTTGAAACTTGACACAATAAAGCAGTTCTACGTTCTATCTCTAAAATTTGTTTCCTCTTGTTTCCTAAACCTGGGACTGGCGAATAACACTTATACTGTAAGGGGTTGCCAAACTTCCAACACACTAGAGTCTCCTGAAATCTCAACATATATTTTTTCATCCAATCTTCATGATACTTTCAAGTAATGATCAGTACACCAGTCCCACTTGGATGCCAACGTTTAGTTCTCCTAGATTGAAGCATTCTTTTGGAGTAACAGTTTGAATTATTAGGTTTCACTCTGTTTTCTCCTATATTGACAAATGTAGTTCGAACTCTAAATCAAACACGGTTTGTGCTTGCTTCTTGAAACTTGAAACAGTAAAGTAGTTCTACATTCTATTTTTATTTTTTGTTTCCTCTGGATGTAGACCTAAGCAGAGACTGAGGAAAGACATATTCAATGAAAGGCATTGTTAGGCTGCCAAAATACTACAGTCTCCTGAAATCTCAACATATTTTTTTTCCGACCTTCATGATAATTTCAAGTAGTGAGCAGTACACCAATAAATCGTGGATGTTCAAGTTTCGTTCTCCTAGGTTGAAGCATTCGTTTGCAGTAACAGTTTGAATTTTTAGTTTTCACTCTGTTTTCTCCTATATTGACAGATGCAGTTCCAACTCTAAATCAAACATGGTTTGTGCTAGCTTCTTGAAACTTGACACAATAAAGTAGTTCTACGTTCTATCTCTAAGGTTTGTTTCCTCTTGATGTAGCCTTAGGCAGAGACTGGCGAATAACACTTCCAATGAAAGGCGTTGTTAAGCTTCCAAAAAACTACCGTCTCCTGAAATCTCAACATATATTTTTTCATCCAATCTTCATGATTCTTTCAAGTATTGATCAGTACACAATCAAACGTGGATGCCCAAGTTTTGTTCTTCTAGGTTGTAGCATTCGTTTGCAGGAACAGTTAGAAATTATAGGTTCACTCTGTTTTCTCCTATATTGACAGATGCAGTTAGAACTCTAAATCAAACACGGTTTGTGCTAGCTTCTTGAAACTTGACACAGTAAAGTAGTTCTACGTTCTATCTCTAAGGTTTGTTTCCTCTTGTATCCTAAAGCTGGGACAGGCGAATAACACTTATACTGAAAGGGGTTGCCAAACTTCCAACACACTAGAGTCTCCTGAAATCTCAACATATATTTTTTCATCCAATCTTCATGATATATCAAGTAATGATCAGTACTCCAATCCCACTTGGATGCCAAAGTTTAGTTCTCCTAGATTGAAGCATTCTTTTGGAGTAACAGTTTGAATTGTTAGGTTTCACTCTGTTTTCTCCTATATTGACAAATGTAGTTCGAACTCTAAATCAAACACGGTTTGTGCTAGCTTCTTGAAACTTGAAACAGTAAAGTAGTTCTACATTCTATTTTTATTTTTTGTTTCCTCTGGATGTAGACCTAAGCAGAGACTGACGAAAGACACATTCAATGAAAGGCATTGTTAGGCTGCCAAAATACTACAGCCTCCTGAAATATCAACATATTTTTTTTGCGGACCTTCATGATAATTTCAAGTAATGAGCAGTACACCAATAAAACGTGGATGTTCAAATTCCGTTCTCCTAGGTTGAAGCATTCGTTTGCAGTAACAGTTTGAATTTTTAGTTTTCACTCTGTTTTCTCCTATATTGACAGATGCAGTTCGAACTCTAAATCAAACATGGTTTGTGCTAGCTTCTTGAAACTTGACACAATAAAGTAGTTCTATTCTATCTCTAAGGTTGTTTCCTCTTGATGTAGCCTTAAGCAGAGACTGGCGAATAACACTTTCAATGAAAGGCGTTGTTAAGCTTCCAAAAAACTACCGTCTCCTGAAATCTCAACATACATTTTTTCATCCAATCTTCATGATTCTTTCAAGTATTGATCAGTACACCAATCAAACGTGGATGACCAAGTTTTGTTCTTCTAGGTTGTAGCATTCGTTTGCAGGAACAGTTAGAAATTATAGGTTTCACTCTGTTTTCTCCTATATTGACAGATGCAGTTAGAACTCTAAATCAAACACGGTTTGTGCTAGCTTCTTGAAACTTGACACAATAAAGTAGTTCTACGTTCTATCTCTAAGGTTTGTTTCCTCTTGTATCCTAAAGCTGGGACTGGCGAATAACACTTATACTGAAAGGGGTTGCCAAACTTCCAACACACTAGAGTCTCCTGAAATCTCAACATATATTTTTTCATCCAATCTTCATGATACTTTCAAGTAATGATCAGTACACCAATCCCACTTGGATGCCAAAGTTTAGTTCTCCTAGATTGAAGCATTCTTTTGGAGTAACAGTTTGAATTTTTAGGTTTCACTCTGTTTTCTCCTATATTGACAAATGTAGTTCGAACTCTAAATCAAACACGGTTTGTGCTAGCTTCTTGAAACTTGAAACAGTAAAGTAGTTCTACATTCTATTTTTATTTTTTTGTTTCCTCTGGATGTAGACCTAAGCAGAGACTGACGAAAGACACATTCAGTGAAAGGCGTTGTTAGGCTGCCAAAATACTACAGTCTCCTGAAATCTCAACATATTTTTTTTTCCGACCTTCATGATCATTTCAAGTAATGAGCAGTACACCAATAAACCGTGGATGTTCAAGTTTCGTTCTCCTAGCTTGAAGCATTCGTTTGCAGTAACAGTTTGAATTTTTAGTTTACACTCTGTTTTCTCCTATATTGACAGATGCAGTTCGAACTCTAAATCAAACATGGTTTGTGCTAGCTTCATGAAACTTGACACAATAAAGTAGTTCTACGTTCTATCTCTAAGGTTTGTTTCCTCTTGATGTAGCCTTAAGCAGAGACTGGCGAATAACACTTTCAATGAAAGGCGTTGTTAAGCTTCCAAAAAACTACCGTCTCCTGAAATCTCAACATATATTTTTTCATCCAGTCTTCATGATTCTTTCAAGTATTGATCAGTACACCAATCAAACGTGGATGCCCAAGTTTTGTTCTTCTAGGTTGTAGCATTCGTTTGCAGGAACAGTTAGAAATTATAGGTTTCACTCTGTTTTCTCCTATATTGACAGATGCAGTTAGAACTCTAAATCAAACACGGTTTGTGCTAGCTTCTTGAAACTTGACACAATAACGTAGTTCTACGTTCTATCTCTAAGGTTTGTTTCTCTTGTATCCTAAAGCTGGGACTGGCGAATAACACTTATAATGAAAGGGGTTGCCAAACTTCCAACACACTAGAGTCTCCTGAAATCTCAACATATATTTTTTCATCCTATCTTCATGATACTTTCAAGTAATGATCAGTACACCAATCCCACTTGGATGCCAAAGTTTAGTTCTCCTAGATTGAAGCATTCTTTTGGAGTAACAGTTTGAAATTTTAGGTTTCACTCTGTTTTCTCCTATATTGACAAATGTAGTTCGAACTCTAAATCAAACACGGTTTGTGCTAGCTTCTTGAAACTTGAAACAGTAAACTAGTTCTACATTCTATTTTTATTTTTTGTTTCCTCTGGATGTAGACCTAAGCAGACTGACGAAAGTCACATTCAATGAAATGCGTTGTTAGGCTGCCAAAATACTACAGTCTCCTGAAATCTCAACATATTTTTTTTTCCGACCTTCATGATGATTTCAAGTAATCAGCAGTACACCAATAAAACGTGGATGTTCAAGTTCCGTTCTCCTAGGTTGAAGCATTCGTTTGCAGTAACAGTTTGAATTTTTAGTTTTCACTCTGTTTTCTCCTATATTGACAGATGCAGTTCGAACTCTAAATCAAACATGGTTTGTGCTAGCTTCTTGAAACTTGACACAAAAAATTAGTTCTACATTCTATCTCTAAGGTTTGTTTCCTCTTGATGTAGCCTTAAGCAGAGACTGGCGAATAACACTTTCAATAGAAGGCGTTGTTAAGCTTCCAAAAAACTACCGTCTCCTGAAATCTCAACATATATTTTTTCATCCAATCTTCATGATTCTTTCAAGTATTGATCAGTACACCAATCAAACGTGGATGCCCAAGTTCTGTTCTTCTAGGTTGTAGCATTCGTTTGCAGGAACAGTTAGAAATTATAGGTTTCACTCTGTTTTCTCCTATATTGACAGATGCAGTTAGAACTCTAAATCAAACACGGTTTGTGCTAGCTTCTTGAAACTTGACACAATAAAGTAGTTCTACGTTCTATCTCTAAGGTTTGTTTCCTCTTGTATCCTAAAGCTGGGACTGGCGAATAACACTTATACTGAAAGGGGTTGCCAAACTTCCAACACACTAGAGTCTCCTGAAATCTCAACATATGTTTTTTTATCCAATCTTCATGATACTTTCAAGTAATGATCAGTACAACAATCCCAATTGGATGCCAAAGTTTAGTTCTCCTAGATTGAAGCATTCTTTTGGAGTAACAGTTTGAATTTTTAGGTTTCACTCTGTTTTCTCCTATATTGACAAATGTAGTTCGAACTCTAAATCAAACACGGTTTGTGCTAGCTTCTTGAAACTTGAAACAGTAAAGTAGTTCTACATTCTATATTTATTCTTTGTTTCCTCTGGATGTAGACCTAAGCAGAGACTGACGAAAGACACATTCAATGAAAGGCGTTGTTAGGCTGCCAAAATACTACAGTCTCCTGAAATCTCAACATATTTTTTTTTCCGACCTTCATGATAATTTCATGTAATCAGCAGTACACCAATAAAACGTGGATGTTCAAGTTTCGTACTCCTAGGTTGAAGCATTCGTTTGCAGTAACAGTTTGAATTTTTAGTTTTCACTCCGTTTTCTCCTATATTGACAGATGCAGTTCGAACTCTAAATCAAACATGGTTTGTGCTAGCTTCTTGAAACTTGACACAATAAAGTAGTTCCACGTTATATCTCTAAGGTTTGTTTCCTCTTGATGTAGCCTTAAGCAGAGACTGGCGAATAACACTTTCAATGAAAGGCGATGTTAAGCTTCCAAAAAACTTCCGTCTCCTGAAATCTCAACATATATCTTTTCATCCAATCTTCATGATTCTTTCAGATATTGATCAGTACACCAATCAAACGTGGATGCCCAAGTTTTGTTCTTCTAGGTTGTAGCATTCGTTTGCAGGAACAGTTAGAAATTATAGGTTTCACTCTGTTTTCTCCTATATTGACAGATGCAGTTAGAACTCTAAATCAAACACGGTTTGTGCTAGCTTCTTGAAACTTGACACAATAAAGTAGTTCTACGTTCTATTTTTATTTTTTGTTTTCTCAGGATGTAGACCTAAGCAGAGACTGACGAAAGACACATTCAATGAAAGGCGTTGTTAGGCTGCCAGAATATTACAGTCTCCTGAAATCTCAACATATTTTTTTTTCCGACCTTCATGATCATTTCAAGTAATGAGCAGTACACCAATAATACGTGGATGTTCAAGTTTCGTTCTCCTAGGTTGAAGCATTCGTTTGCAGTAACAGTTTGAATTTTTAGTTTTCACTCTGTTTTCTCCTATATTGACAGATGCAGTTCGAACTCTAAATCAAACATGGTTTGTGCTAGCTTCTTGAAACTTGACACAATAAAGAAGTTCTACGTTCTATCTAAAGTTTGTTTCCTCTTGATGTAGCCTTAAGCAGAGACTGGCGAATAACACTTTCAATGAAAGGCGTTGTTAAGCTTCCAAAAAACTACCGTCTCCTGAAATCTCAACATATATTTTTTTCATCCAATCTTCATGATTCTTTCAAGTATTGATCAGTACACCAATCAAACGTGGATGCCCAAGTTTTGTTCTTCTAGGTAGTAGCATTCGTTTGCAGGAACAGTTAGAAATTATAGGTTTCACTCTGTTTTCTCCTATATTGACAGATCCAGTTAGAACTCTAAATCAAACACGGTTTGTGCTAGCTTCTTGAAACTTGACACAATAAAGTAGTTCTACGTTCTATCTCTAAGGTTTGTTTCCTCTTGTATCCTAAAGCTGGAACTGGCGAATAACACTTATACTGAAAGGGGTTGCCAAACTTCCAACACACTAGAGTCTCCTGAAATCTCAACATATATTTTTTCATCCAAAATTCATGATACTTTCAAGTAATGATCAGTACACCAATCCCACTTGGATGCCAAAGTTTAGTTCTCCTAGATTGAAGCATTCTTTTGGAGTAACAGTTTGAATTTTTAGGTTTCACTCTGTTTTCTCCTATATTGACAAATGTAGTTCGAACTCTAAATCAAACAGGGTTTGTGCTATTTTCTTGAAACTTGAAACATTAAAGTAGTTCTACATTCTATTTTTATTTTTTGTTTCCTCTGGATGTAGACCTAAGCAGAGACTGACGAAAGACACATTCAATGAAAGGCGTTGTTAGGCTGCCAAAATACTACAGGCTCCTGAAATCTCAACATATTTATTTTTCCGACCTTCATGATAATTTCAAGTAATGACCAGTACACCAAGAAAACGTGGATGTTCAAGTTCCGTTCTCCTAGGTTGAAGCATTCGTTTGCAGTAACAGTTTGAATTTTTAGTTTTCACTCTGTTTTCTCCTATATTGACAGATGTAGTTCAAACTCTAAATCAAACATGGTTTGTGCTAGCTTCTTGAAACTTGACACAATAAAGTAGTTCTACGTTCTATCTCTAAGGTTTGTTTCCTCTTGATGTAGCCTTAAGCAGAGACTGGCGAATAACACTTTCAATGAAAGGCGTTGTTAAGCATCCAAAAAACTACCGTCTCCTGAAATCTCAACATATATCTTTTCATCCAATCTTCATGATTCTTTCAAGTATTGATCAGTACACCAATCAAACGTGGATGCCCAAGTTTTGTTCTTCTAGTTTGTAGCATTCGTTTGCAGGAACAGTTAGAAATTATAGGTTTCACTCTGTTTTCTCCTATATTGACAGATGCAGTTAGAACTCTAAATCAAACACGGTTTGTGCTAGCTTCTTGAAACTTGACACAGTAAAGTAGTTCTACGTTCTATCTCTAAGGTTTGTTTCCTCTTGTATCCTAAAGCTGGGACTGGCGAATAACACATATACTGAAAGGGGTTGCCAAACTTCCAACACACTAGAGTCTCCTGAAATCTCAACATATATTTTTTCATCCAATCTTCATGATACTTTCAAGTAATGATCAGTACACGAATCCCACTTGGATGCCAACGTTTAGTTCTCCTAGATTGAAGCATTCTTTTGGAGTAACAGTTTGAATTTTTAGGTTTCACTCTGTTTTCTCCTATATTGACAAATGTAGTTCGAACTCTAAATCAAACACGGTTTGTGCTAGCTTCTTGAAACTTGAAACAGTAAAGTAGTTCTACATTCTATTTTTATTTTTTGTTTCCTCTGGATGTAGACCTAAGCAGAGACTGACATAAGACACATTCAATGAAAGGCGTTGTTAGGCTGCCAAAATACTACAGTCTCCTGAAATCTCAACATATTTTTTTTTCCGACCTTCATGATAATTTCATGTAATCAGCAGTACACCAATAAAACGTGGATGTTCAAGTTTCGTACTCCTAGGTTGAAGCATTCGTTTGCAGTAACAGTTTGAATTTTTAGTTTTCACTCCGTTTTCTCCTATATTGACAGATGCAGTTCGAACTCTAAATCAAACATGGTTTGTGCTAGCTTCTTGAAACTTGACACAATAAAGTAGTTCTACGTTATATCTCTAATGTTTGTTTCCTCTTGATGTAGCCTTAAGCAGAGACTGGCGAATAACACTTTCAATGAAAGGCGATGTTAAGCTTCCAAAAAACTTCCGTCTCCTGAAATCTCAACATATATCTTTTCATCCAATCTTCATGATTCTTTCAGATATTGATCAGTACACCAATCAAACGTGGATGCCCAAGTTTTGTTCTTCTAGGTTGTAGCATTCGTTTGCAGGAACAGTTAGAAATTATAGGTTTCACTCTGTTTTCTCCTATATTGACAGATGCAGTTAGAACTCTAAATCAAACACGGTTTGTGCTAGCTTCTTGAAACTTGACACAATAAAGTAGTTCTACGTTCTATCTCTAAGGTTTGTTTCCTCTTGTATTATAAAGCTGGGACTGGCGAATAACACTTATACTGAAAGGGGTTGCCAAACTTCCAACACACAGGAGTCTCCTGAAATCTCAGCATATATTTTTTCATCCAATCTTCATGATACTTTCAAGTAATGATCAGTACACCAATCCCACTTGGATGCCAAAGTTTAGTTCTCCTAGATTGAAGCATTCTTTTGGAGTAACAGTTTGAATTTTTAGGTTTCACTCTGTTTTTTCCTATATTGACAAATGTAGTTCGAACTCTAAATCAAACACGGTTTGTGCTAGCTTCTTGAAACTTGAAACAGTAAAGTAGTTCTACATTCTATTTTTATTTTTTGTTTCCTCAGGATGTAGACCTAAGCAGAGACTGACGAAAGACACATTAAATGAAAGGCATTGTTAGGCTGCCAAAATACTACAGTCTCCTGAAATCTCAACATATTTTTTTTTCCGACCTTCATGATCATTTCAAGTAATGAGCAGTACACCAATAAAACGTGGATGTTCAAGTTTCTTTCTCCTAGCTTGAAGCATTCGTTTCCAGTAACAGTTTGAATTTTTAGTTTTCACTCTGTTTTCTCCTATATTGACAGATGTAGTTCAAACTCTAAATCAAACATGGTTTGTGCTAGCTTCTTGAAACTTGACACAATAAAGTAGTTCTACGTTCTATCTCTAAGGTTTGTTTCCTCTTGATGTAGCCTTAAGCAGAGACTGGCGAATAACACTTTCAATGAAAGGCGTTGTTAAGCTTCCAAAAAACTACCGTCTCCTGAAATCTCAACATATATCTTTTCATCCAATCTTCATGATTCTTTCAAGTATTGATCAGTACACCAATCAAACGTGGATGCCCAAGTTTTGTTCTTCTAGTTTGTAGCATTCGTTTGCAGGAACAGTTAGAAATTATAGGTTTCACTCTGTTTTCTCCTATATTGACAGATGCAGTTAGAACTCTAAATCAAACACGGTTTGTGCTAGCTTCTTGAAACTTGACACAGTAAAGTAGTTCTACGTTCTATCTCTAAGGTTTGTTTCCTCTTGTATCCTAAAGCTGGGACTGGCGAATAACACATATACTGAAAGGGGTTGCCAAACTTCCAACACACTAGAGTCTCCTGAAATCTCAACATATATTTTTTCATCCAATCTTCATGATACTTTCAAGTAATGATCAGTACACGAATCCCACATGGATGCCAACGTTTAGTTCTCCTAGATTGAAGCATTCTTTTGGAGTAACAGTTTGAATTTTTAGGTTTCACTCTGTTTTCTCCTATATTGACAAATGTAGTTCGAACTCTAAATCAAACAGGGTTTGTGCTATTTTCTTGAAACTTGAAACAGTAAAGTAGTTCTACATTCTATTTTTATTTTTTGTTTCCTCTGGATGTAGACCTAAGCAGAGACTGACGAAAGACACATTCAATGAAAGGCGTTGTTAGGCTGCCAAAATACTACAGGCTCCTGAAATCTCAACATATTTATTTTTCCGACCTTCATGATAATTTCAAGTAATGACCAGTACACCAATAAAACGTGGATGTTCAAGTTCCCTTCTCCTAGGTTGAAGCATTCGTTTGCAGTAACAGTTTGAATTTTTAGTTTTCATGCTGTTTTCTCCTATATTGACAGATGCAGTTCGAACTCTAAAAAACATGGTTTGTGCTAGCTTCTTGAAACTTGACACAAAAAAGTAGTTCTACATTCTATCTCTACGGTTTGTTTCCTCTTGATGTAGCCTTAAGCAGAGACTGGCGAATAACACTTTCAATAGAAGGCGTTGTTAAGCTTCCAAAAAACTACCGTCTCCTGAAATCTCAACATATATTTTTTCATCCAATCTTCATGATTCTTTCAAGTATTGATCAGTACACCAATCAAACGTGGATGCCCAAGTTCTGTTCTTCTAGGTTGTAGCATTCGTTTGCAGGAACAGTTAGAAATTATAGGTTTCACTCTGTTTTCTCCTATATTGACAGATGCAGTTAGAACTCTAAATCAAACACGGTTTGTGCTAGCTTCTCGAAACTTGACACAATAAAGTAGTTCTACGTTCTATCTCTAAGGTTTGTTTCCTCTTGTATCCTAAAGCTGGGACTGGCGAATAACACTTATACTGAAAGGGGTTGCCAAACTTCCAACACACTAGAGTCTCCTGAAATCTCAACATATGTTTTTTTATCCAATCTTCATGATACTTTCAAGTAATGATCAGTACAACAATCCCAATTGGATGC
Source organism: Callospermophilus lateralis (assembly GCF_048772815.1). Lineage (NCBI taxonomy): Eukaryota > Metazoa > Chordata > Mammalia > Rodentia > Sciuridae > Callospermophilus > Callospermophilus lateralis. Next base: position 65,831 of record NW_027512936.1, read on the forward strand.
CAAAGTTTAGTTCTCCTAGATTGAAGCATTCTTTTGGAGTAACAGTTTGAATTTTTAGGTTTCACTCTGTTTTCTCCTATATTGACAAATGTAGTTCGAACTCTAAATCAAACACGGTTTGTGCTAGCTTCTTGAAACTTGAAACAGTAAAGTAGTTCTACATTCTATATTTATTCTTTGTTTCCTCTGGATGTAGACCTAAGCAGAGACTGACGAAAGACACATTCAATGAAAGGCGTTGTTAGGCTGCCAAAATACTACAGTCTCCTGAAATCTCAACATATTTTTTTTTCCGACCTTCATGATAATTTCATGTAATCAGCAGTACACCAATAAAACGTGGATGTTCAAGTTTCGTACTCCTAGGTTGAAGCATTCGTTTGCAGTAACAGTTTGAATTTTTAGTTTTCACTCCGTTTTCTCCTATATTGACAGATGCAGTTCGAACTCTAAATCAAACATGGTTTGTGCTAGCTTCTTGAAACTTGACACAATAAAGTAGTTCCACGTTATATCTCTAAGGTTTGTTTCCTCTTGATGTAGCCTTAAGCAGAGACTGGCGAATAACACTTTCAATGAAAGGCGATGTTAAGCTTCCAAAAAACTTCCGTCTCCTGAAATCTCAACATATATCTTTTCATCCAATCTTCATGATTCTTTCAGATATTGATCAGTACACCAATCAAACGTGGATGCCCAAGTTTTGTTCTTCTAGGTTGTAGCATTCGTTTGCAGGAACAGTTAGAAATTATAGGTTTCACTCTGTTTTCTCCTATATTGACAGATGCAGTTAGAACTCTAAATCAAACACGGTTTGTGCTAGCTTCTTGAAACTTGACACAATAAAGTAGTTCTACGTTCTATCTCTAAGGTTTGTTTCCTCTTATATCCTAAAGCTGGGACCGGCGAATAACACTTATACTGAAAGGGGTTGCCAAACTTCCAACACACAGGAGTCTCCTGAAATCTCAGCATATATTTTTTCATCCAATCTTCATGATACTTTCAAGTAATGATCAGTACACCAATCCCACTTGGATGCCATAGTTTAGTTCTCCTAGATTGAAGCATTCTTTTGGAGTAACAGTTTGAATTTCTAGGTTTCACTCTGTTTTTTCCTATATTGACAAATGTAGTTCGAACTCTAAATCAAACACGGTTTGTGCTAGCTTCTTGAAACTTGAAACAGTAAAGTAGTTCTACATTCTATTTTTATTTTTTGTTTCCTCAGGATGTAGACCTAAGCAGAGACTGACGAAAGACACATTAAATGAAAGGCATTGTTAGGCTGCCAAAATACTACAGTCTCCTGAAATCTCAACATATTTTTTTTTCCGACCTTCATGATCATTTCAAGTAATGAGCAGTACACCAATAAAACGTGGATGTTCAAGTTTCTTTCTCCTAGCTTGAAGCATTCGTTTGCAGTAACAGTTTGAATTTTTAGTTTTCACTCTGTTTTCTCCTATATTGACAGATGTAGTTCAAACTCTAAATCAAACATGGTTTGTGCTAGCTTCTTGAAACTTGACACAATAAAGTAGTTCTACGTTCTATCTCTAAGGTTTGTTTCCTCTTGATGTAGCCTTAAGCAGAGACTGGCGAATAACACTTTCAATGAAAGGCGTTGTTAAGCTTCCAAAAAACTACCGTCTCCTGAAATCTCAACATACATCTTTTCATCCAATCTTCATGATTCTTTCAAGTATTGATCAGTACACCAATCAAACGTGGATGCCCAAGTTTTGTTCTTCTAGTTTGTAGCATTCGTTTGCAGGAACAGTTAGAAATTATAGGTTTCACTCTGTTTTCTCCTATATTGACAGATGCAGTTAGAACTCTAAATCAAACACGGTTTGTGCTAGCTTCTTGAAACTTGACACAGTAAAGTAGTTCTACGTTCTATCTCTAAGGTTTGTTTCCTCTTGTATCCTAAAGCTGGGACTGGCGAATAACACATATACTGAAAGGGGTTGCCAAACTTCCAACACACTAGAGTCTCCTGAAATCTCAACATATATTTTTTCATCCAATCTTCATGATACTTTCAAGTAATGATCAGTACACGAATCCCACTTGGATGCCAACGTTTAGTTCTCCTAGATTGAAGCATTCTTTTGGAGTAACAGTTTGAATTTTTAGGTTTCACTCTGTTTTCTCCTATATTGACAAATGTAGTTCGAACTCTAAATCAAACACGGTTTGTGCTAGCTTCTTGAAACTTGAAACAGTAAAGTAGTTCTACATTCTATTTTTATTTTTTGTTTCCTCTGGATGTAGACCTAAGCAGAGACTGACATAAGACACATTCAATGAAAGGCGTTGTTAGGCTGCCAAAATACTACAGTCTCCTGAAATCTCAACATATTTTTTTTTCCGACCTTCATGATAATTTCATGTAATCAGCAGTACACCAATAAAACGTGGATGTTCAAGTTTCGTACTCCTAGGTTGAAGCATTCGTTTGCAGTAACAGTTTGAATTTTTAGTTTTCACTCCGTTTTCTCCTATATTGACAGATGCAGTTCGAACTCTAAATCAAACATGGTTTGTGCTAGCTTCTTGAAACTTGACACAATAAAGTAGTTCTACGTTATATCTCTAAGGTTTGTTTCCTCTTGATGTAGCCTTAAGCAGAGACTGGCGAATAACACTTTCAATGAAAGGCGTTTTTAAGCTTCCAAAAACTACTGTCTCCTGAAATCTCAACATATATTTTTTCATCCAATCTTCATGATTCTTTCAAGTATTGATCAGTACACCAATCAAACGTGGATGCCCAAGTTTTGTTCTTCTAGGTTGCAGCATTCGTTTGCAGGAACAGTTAGAAATTATAGGTTTCACTGTGTTTTCTCCTATATTGACAGATATAGTTAGAACTCTAAATCAAACACGGTTTGTGCTAGCTTCTTGAAACTTGACACAATAAAGTAGTTCTACGTTCTATCTCTAAAGTTTGTTTCCTCTTGTATCCTAAAGCTGGGACTGGCGAATAACACTTTTACTGAAAGGGGTTGCCGAACTTCCAACACACTAGAGTCTCCTGAAATCTCAACATATATTTTTTCATCCAATCTTCATGATACTTTCAAGTAATGATCAGTACACCAATCCCACTTGGATGCCAAAGTTTAGTTCTCCTAGATTGAAGCATTCTTTTGGAGTAACAGTTTGAATTTTTAGGTCTCACTCTGTTTTCTCCTAATTTGACAAATGTAGTTTGAACTCTAAATCAAACACGGTTTGTGCTAGCTTCTTGAAACTCGAAACAGTAAAGTAGTTCTACATTCTATTTTTACTTTTTGTTTCCTCTGGATGTAGACCTAAGCAGATACTCACGAAAGACACATTCAATGAAAGGCGTTGTTAGGCTGCCAAAATACTACAGTCTCCTGAAATCTCAACATATTTTTTTTTCCGACCTTAAGGATCATTTCAAGTAATGAGCAGTACACCAATAAAACGTGGATGTTCAAGTTTCGTTCTCCTAGGTTGAAGCATTCGTTTGCAGTAACAGTTTTAATTTTTAGTTTTCACTATGTTTTCTCCTATATTGACAGATGCAGTTCGAACTCTAAATCAAACATAATTTGTGCTAGCTTCTTGAAACTTGACACAATAAAGTAGTTCTACGCTCTATCTCTAAGGTTTGTTTCCTCTTGATGTAGCCTTAAGCAGAGACTGGCGAATAACACTTTCAATGAAAGGCGTTGTAAAGCTTTCAAAAAACTGCCGTCTCCTGAAATCTCAATATATATCTTTTCATCTAATCTTCATGATTCTTTAAAGTATTGATCAGTACACCAATCAAACGTGGATGCCCAAGTTTTGTTCTCCTAGGTTGTTTCATTCGTTTGCAGGAACAGTTAGAAATTATAGGTTTCAATCTGTTTTCTCCTATATTGACAAATGTAGTTCGAACTCTAAATCAAACACGGTTTGTGCTAGCTTCTTGAAACTTGAAACAGTAAAGTAGTTCTACATTCTATTTTTATTTTTTGTTTCCTCTGGATGTAGACCTAAGCAGAGACTGACGAAAGACACATTCAATGAAAGGCGTTGTTAGGCTGCCAAAATACTACAGTCTCCTGAAATCTCAACATATTTTTTTTTCCGACCTTCATGATCATTTCAAGTAATGAGCAGTGCACCAATAAAACGTGGATGTTCAAGTTTCGTTCTTCTAGGTTGAAGCATTCGTTTGCAGTAACAGTTTGAATTTTTAGTTTTCACTCTGTTTTCTCCTATATTGACAGATGCAGTTCGAACTCTAAATCAAACATGGTTTGTGCTAGCTTCATGAAACTTGACACAATAAAGTAGTTCTACGTTCTATCTCTAAGGTTTGTTTCCTCTTGATGTAGCCTTAAGCAGAGACTGGCGAATAACACTTTCAATGAAAGGCGTTGTTAAGCTTCCAAAAATCTATTGTCTCCTGAAATCTCAACATATATTTTTTCATCCAAACTTCATGATTCTTTCAAGTATTGGTCAGTACACCAATCAAACGTGGATGCCCAAGTTTTGTTCTTCTAGGTTGAAGGATTCGTTTGCAGGAACAGTTAGAAATTATAGGTTTCACTCTGTTTTCTCCTATATTGACAGATGCAGTTAGAACTCTAAATCAAACACGGTTTGTGCTAGCTCTTGAAACTTGACACAGTAAAGTAGTTCTACGTTCTATCTCTAAGGTTTGTTTCCTCTTGTATCCTAAAGCTGGGACTGGCGAATAACACATATACTGAAAGGGGTTGCCAAACTTCCAACACACTAGAGTCTCCTGAAATCTCAACATATATTTTTTCATCCAATCTTCATGATACTTTCAAGTAATGATCAGTACACGAATCCCACTTGGATGCCAACGTTTAGTTCTCCTAGATTGAAGCATTCTTTTGGAGTAACAGTTTGAATTTTTAGGTTTCACTCTGTTTTCTCCTATATTGACAAATGTAGTTCGAACTCTAAATCAAACACGGTTTGTGCTAGCTTCTTGAAACTTGAAACAGTAAAGTAGTTCTACATTCTATTTTTATTTTTTGTTTCCTCTGGATGTAGACCTAAGCAGAGACTGACGAAAGACACATTCAATGAAAGGCGTTGTTAGGCTGCCAAAATACTACAGTCTCCTGAAATCTCAACATATATATTTTTCCGACCTTCATGATCATTTCAAGTAATGAGCAGTACACCAATAAAAGGTGGATGTTCAAGTTTCGTTCTCCTAGCTTGAAGCATTCGTTTGCAGTAACAGTTTGAATTTTTAGTTTTCACTCTTTTTCTCCTATATTGACAGATGCAGTTCGAAATCTAAATCAAACATGGTTTGTGCTAGCTTCTTGAAACTTGACACAATAAAGTAGTTCTACGTTCTATCACTAAGGTTTGTTTCCTCTTGATGTAGCCTTAAGCTGAGACTGGCGAATAACACTTTCAATGAAAGATGTTGTTAAGCTTCCAAAAAACTACCGTCTCCTGAAATCTCAACATATATTTTTTCATCCAATCTTCATGATACTTTCAAGTAATTATCAGTACACAAATCCCACTTGGATGCCAAAGTTTAGTTCTCCTAGATTAAGCATTCTTTTGGAGTAACAGTTTGAATTTTTAGGTTTCACTCTGTTTTCTCCTATATTGACAAATGTAGTTCGAACTCTAAATCAAACACGGTTTGTGCTAGCTTCTTGAAACTTGAAACAGTAAAGTAGTTCTACATTCTATTTTTATTTTTTGTTTCCTCTGGATGTAGACCTAAGCAGAGACTGACGAAAGGCACATTCAGTGAAAGGCGTTGTTAGGCTGCCAAAATACTACAGTCTCCTGAAATCTCAACATATTTTTTTTTCCGACCTTCATGATAATTTCATGTAATCAGCAGTACACCAATAAAACGTGAATGTTCAAGTTTCGTTCTCCTACCTTGAAGCATTCGTTTGCAGTAACAGTTTGAATTTTTATTTTTCACTCTGTTTTCTCCTATATTGACAGATGCAGTTCGAACTCTAAATAAAACATGGTTTGTTCTAGCTTCTTGAAACTTGACACAATAAAGTAGTTCTACGTTCTATCTCTAAGGTTTGTTTCCTCTTGATGTAGCCTTAAGCAGAGACTGGCGAATGACACTTTCAATGAAAGGCGTTGTTAAGCTTCCAAAAAACTACCGTCTCCTGAAATCTCAACATATATTTTTTCATCCAATCTTCATGATTCTTTCAAGTATTGATCAGTACACCAATCAAACGTGGATGGCCAAGTTTTGTTCTTCTAGGTTGTAGCATTCGTTTGCAGGAACAGTTAGAAATTATAGGTTTCACTCTGTTTTCTCCTATATTGACAGATGCAGTTAGAACTCTAAATCAAACACGGTTTGTGCTAGCTTCTTGAAACTTGACACAATAAAGTAGTTCTACGTTCTATCTCTAAGGTTTGTTTCCTCTTGTATCCTAAAGCTGGGACTGGCGAATAACACTTATACTGAAAGGGGTTGCCAAACTTCCAACACACTAGAGTCTCCTGAAATCTCAACATATATCTTTTCATCCAATCTTCATGATTCTTTCAAGTATTCATCAGTACACCAATCAAACGTGGATGCCCACGTTTTGTTCTTCTAGGTTGTAGCATTCGTTTGCAGGAACAGTTAGAAATTATAGGTTTCACTCTGTTTTCTCCTATATTGACAGACGCAGTTAGAACTCTAAATCAAACACGGTTTGTGCTAGCTTCTTGAAACTTGACACAATAAAGTAGTTCTACGTTCTATCTCTAAGGTTTGTTTCCTCTTGTATCCTAAAGCTGGGACTGGCGAATAACACTTATACTGAAAGGGGTTGCCAAACTTCCAACACACTAGAGTCTCCTGAAATCTCAACATATATTTTTTCATCCAATCTTCATGATACTTTCAAGTAATGATCAGTACACCAATCCCACTTGGATGCCAAAGTTTAGTTCTCCTAGATTGAAGCATTCTTTTGGAGTAACAGTTTGAATTTTTAGGTTTCACTCTGTTTTCTCCTATATTGACAAATGTAGTTCGAACTCTACATCAAACACGGTTTGTGCTAGCTTCTTGAAACTTGAAACAGTAAAGTAGTTCTACATTCTATTTTTATTTTTTGTTTCCTCTGGATGTAGACCTAAGCAGAGACTGACGAAAGACACATTCAATGAAAGGCGTTGTTAGGCTGCCAAAATACTACAGTCTCCTGAAATCCCAACATATTTTTTTTTTCCGACATTCATGATAATTTCATGTAATCAGCAGTACACCAATAAAACGTGGATGTTCAAGTTTCGTTATCCTAGCTTGAAGCATTCGTTTTCAGTAACAGTTTGAATTTTTAGTTTTCACTCTGTTTTCTCCTATGTTGACAGATGCAGTTTGAACTCTAAATCAAACATGGTGTGTGCTAGCTTCTTGAAACTTGACACAATAAAGTAGTTCTACGTTCTATCTCTAAGGTCTGTTTCCTCTTGATGTAGCCTTAAGCAGAGACTGGCGAATAACACTTTCAATGAAAGGCGTTGTTAAGCTTCCAAAAAACTACCGTCTCCTGAAATCTCAACATATATTTTTTCATCCAATCTTCATGATTTTTTCAAGTATTGATCAGTACACCAATCAAACGTGGATGCCCACGTTTTGTTCTTCTAGGTTGTAGCATTCGTTTGCAGGAACAGTTAGAAATTATAGGTTTCACTCTGTTTTCTCTTATATTGATAGACGCAGTTAGAACTCTAAATCAAACACGGTTTGTGCTAGCTTCTTGAAACTTGACACAATAAAGTAGTTCTACGTTCTATCTCTAAGGTTTGTTTCCTCTTGTATCCTAAAGCTGGGACTGGCGAATAACACTTATACTGAAAGGGGTTGCCAAACTTCCAACACACTAGAGTCTCCTGAAATCTCAACATATATTTTTTCATCCAATCTTCATGATTCTTTCAAGTAATGATCAGTACACCAATCCCACTTGGATGCCAAAGTTTAGTTCTCCTAGATTGAAGCATTCTTTTGGAGTAACAGTTTGAATTTTTAGGTTTCACTCTGTTTTCTCCTATATTGACAGATGCAGTTCGAACTCTAAATCAAACATGGTTTGTGCTAGCTTCATGAAACTTGACACAATAAAGTAGTTCTACGTTCTATCTCTAAGGTTTGTTTCCTCTTGATGTAGCCTTAAGCAGAGACTGGCGAATAACACTTTCAATGAAAGGCGTTGTTAAGCTTCCAAAAAACTACCGTCTCCTGAAATCTCAACATATATTTTTTCATCCAGTCTTCATGATTCTTTCAAGTATTGATCAGTACACCAATCAAACGTGGATGCCCAAGTTTTGTTCTTCTAGGTTGTAGCATTCGTTTGCAGGAACAGTTAGAAATTATAGGTTTCACTCTGTTTTCTCCTATATTGACAGATGCAGTTAGAACTCTAAATCAAACACGGTTTGTGCTAGCTTCTTGAAACTTGACACAATAACGTAGTTCTACGTTCTATCTCTAAGGTTTGTTTCTCTCGTATCCTAAAGCTGGGACTGGCGAATAACACTTATACTGAAAGGGGTTGCCAAACTTCCAACACACTAGAGTCTTCTGAAATCTCAACATATATTTTTTCATCCTATCTTCATGATACTTTCAAGTAATGATCAGTACACCAATCCCACTTGGATGCCAAAGTTTAGTTCTCCTAGATTGAAGCATTCTTTTGGAGTAACATTTTGAAATTTTAGGTTTCACTCTGTTTTCTCCTATATTGACAAATGTAGTTCGAACTCTAAATCAAACACGGTTTGTGCTAGCTTCTTGAAACTTGAAACAGTAAAGTAGTTCTACATTCTATTTTTATTTTTTGTTTCCTCTGGATGTAGACCTAAGCAGACTGACGAAAGACACATTCAATGAAAGGCGTTGTTAGGCTGCCAAAATACTACAGTCTCCTGAAATCTCAACATATTTTTTTTTCCGACCTTCATGATGATTTCAAGTAATCAGCAGTACACCAATAAAACGTGGATGTTCAAGTTTCGTTCTCCTAGCTTGAAGCATTCGTTTGCAGTAACAGTTTGAATTTTTAGTTTTCACTCTGTTTTCTCCTATATTGACAGATGCAGTTCGAACTCTAAATCAAACATGGTTTGTGCTATCTTCATGAAACTTGACACAATAATGTAGTTCTACGTTCTATCTCTAAGGTTTGTTTCCTCTTGATGTAGCCTTAAGCAGAGACTGGCGAATAACACTTTCAATGAAAGGCGTTGTTAAGCTTCCAAAAAACTACCGTCTCCTGATATCTCAACATATATCTTTTCATCCAATCTTCATGATTCTTTCAAGTATTGATCAGTACACAAATCAAACGTTGATGCCCAAGTTTTGTTCTTCTAGGTTGTAGCATTCGTTTGCAGGAACAGTTAGAAATTATAGGTTTCACTCTGTTTTCTCCTATATTGACAGATGCAGTTAGAACTCTAAATCAAACACGGTTTGTGCTAGCTTCTTGAAACTTGACACAATAAAGTAGTTCTACGTTCTATCTCTAAGGTTTGTTTCCTCTTGTATCCTAAAGCTGGGACTGGCGAATAACACTTATACTGAAAGGGGTTGCCAAACTTCCAACACACTAGAGTCTCCTGAAATCTCAACATATATTTTTTCATCCAATCTTCATGATACTTTCAAGTAATGATCAGTACACCAATCCCACTTGGATGCCAAAGTTTAGTTCTCCTAGATTGAAGCATTCTTTTGGAGTAACAGTTTGAATTTTTAGGTTTCACTCTGTTTTCTCCTATATTGACAAATGTAGTTCGAACTCTAAATCAAACACGGTTTGTGCTAGCTTCTTGAAACTTGAAACAGTAAAGTAGTTCTACATTCTATTTTTATTTTTTGTTTCCTCTGGATGTAGACCTAAGCAGAGACTGACGAAAGACACATTCAGTGAAAGGCGTTGTTAGGCTGCCAAAATACTACAGTCTCCTGAAATCTCAACATATTTTTTTTTCCGACCTTCATGATCATTTCAAGTAATGAGCAGTACACCAATAAAACGTGGATGTTCAAGTTTCGTTCTCCTAGCTTGAAGCATTCGTTTGCAGTAACAGTTTGAATTTTTAGTTTACACTCTGTTTTCTCCTATATTGACAGATGCAGTTCGAACTCTAAATCAAACATGGTTTGTGCTAGCTTCATGAAACTTGACACAATAAAGTAGTTCTACGTTCTATCTCTAAGGTTTGTTTCCTCTTGATGTAGCCTTAAGCAGAGACTGGCGAATAACACTTTCAATGAAAGGCGTTGTTAAGCTTCCAAAAAACTACCGTCTCCTGAAATCTCAACATATATTTTTTCATCCAGTCTTCATGATTCTTTCAAGTATTGATCAGTACACCAATCAAACGTGGATGCCCAAGTTTTGTTCTTCTAGGTTGTAGCATTCGTTTGCAGGAACAGTTAGAAATTATAGGTTTCACTCTGTTTTCTCCTATATTGACAGATGCAGTTAGAACTCTAAATCAAACACGGTTTGTGCTAGCTTCTTGAAACTTGACACAATAACGTAGTTCTACGTTCTATCTCTAAGGTTTGTTTCTCTTGTATCCTAAAGCTGGGACTGGCGAATAACACTTATAATGAAAGGGGTTGCCAAACTTCCAACACACTAGAGTCTCCTGAAATCTCAACATATATTTTTTCATCCTATCTTCATGATACTTTCAAGTAATGATCAGTACACCAATCCCACTTGGATGCCAAAGTTTAGTTCTCCTAGATTGAAGCATTCTTTTGGAGTAACAGTTTGAAATTTTAGGTTTCACTCTGTTTTCTCCTATATTGACAAATGTAGTTCGAACTCTAAATCAAACACGGTTTGTGCTAGCTTCTTGAAACTTGAAACAGTAAAGTAGTTCTACATTCTATTTTTATTTTTTGTTTCCTCTGGATGTAGACCTAAGCAGACTGACGAAAGTCACATTCAATGAAATGCGTTGTTAGGCTGCCAAAATACTACAGTCTCCTGAAATCTCAACATATTTTTTTTTCCGACCTTCATGATGATTTCAAGTAATCAGCAGTACACCAATAAAACGTGGATGTTCAAGTTCCGTTCTCCTAGGTTGAAGCATTCGTTTGCAGTAACAGTTTGAATTTTTAGTTTTCACTCTGTTTTCTCCTATATTGACAGATGCAGTTCGAACTCTAAATCAAACATGGTTTGTGCTAGCTTCTTGAAACTTGACACAAAAAATTAGTTCTACATTCTATCTCTAAGGTTTGTTTCCTCTTGATGTAGCCTTAAGCAGAGACTGGCGAATAACACTTTCAATAGAAGGCGTTGTTAAGCTTCCAAAAAACTACCGTCTCCTGAAATCTCAACATATATTTTTTCATCCAATCTTCATGATTCTTTCAAGTATTGATCAGTACACCAATCAAACGTGGATGCCCAAGTTCTGTTCTTCTAGGTTGTAGCATTCGTTTGCAGGAACAGTTAGAAATTATAGGTTTCACTCTGTTTTCTCCTATATTGACAGATGCAGTTAGAACTCTAAATCAAACACGGTTTGTGCTAGCTTCTTGAAACTTGACACAATAAAGTAGTTCTACGTTCTATCTCTAAGGTTTGTTTCCTCTTGTATCCTAAAGCTGGGACTGGCGAATAACACTTATACTGAAAGGGGTTGCCAAACTTCCAACACACTAGAGTCTCCTGAAATCTCAACATATGTTTTTTTATCCAATCTTCATGATACTTTCAAGTAATGATCAGTACAACAATCCCAATTGGATGCCAAAGTTTAGTTCTCCTAGATTGAAGCATTCTTTTGGAGTAACAGTTTGAATTTTTAGGTTTCACTCTGTTTTCTCCTATATTGACAAATGTAGTTCGAACTCTAAATCAAACACGGTTTGTGCTAGCTTCTTGAAACTTGAAACAGTAAAGTAGTTCTACATTCTATATTTATTCTTTGTTTCCTCTGGATGTAGACCTAAGCAGAGACTGACGAAAGACACATTCAATGAAAGGCGTTGTTAGGCTGCCAAAATACTACAGTCTCCTGAAATCTCAACATATTTTTTTTTCCGACCTTCATGATAATTTCATGTAATCAGCAGTACACCAATAAAACGTGGATGTTCAAGTTTCGTACTCCTAGGTTGAAGCATTCGTTTGCAGTAACAGTTTGAATTTTTAGTTTTCACTCCGTTTTCTCCTATATTGACAGATGCAGTTCGAACTCTAAATCAAACATGGTTTGTGCTAGCTTCTTGAAACTTGACACAATAAAGTAGTTCCACGTTATATCTCTAAGGTTTGTTTCCTCTTGATGTAGCCTTAAGCAGAGACTGGCGAATAACACTTTCAATGAAAGGCGATGTTAAGCTTCCAAAAAACTTCCGTCTCCTGAAATCTCAACATATATCTTTTCATCCAATCTTCATGATTCTTTCAGATATTGATCAGTACACCAATCAAACGTGGATGCCCAAGTTTTGTTCTTCTAGGTTGTAGCATTCGTTTGCAGGAACAGTTAGAAATTATAGGTTTCACTCTGTTTTCTCCTATATTGACAGATGCAGTTAGAACTCTAAATCAAACACGGTTTGTGCTAGCTTCTTGAAACTTGACACAATAAAGTAGTTCTACGTTCTATTTTTATTTTTTGTTTTCTCAGGATGTAGACCTAAGCAGAGACTGACGAAAGACACATTCAATGAAAGCCGTTGTTAGGCTGCCAGAATATTACAGTCTCCTGAAATCTCAACATATTTTTTTTTCCGACCTTCATGATCATTTCAAGTAATGAGCAGTACACCAATAATACGTGGATGTTCAAGTTTCGTTCTCCTAGGTTGAAGCATTCGTTTGCAGTAACAGTTTGAATTTTTAGTTTTCACTCTGTTTTCTCCTATATTGACAGATGCAGTTCGAACTCTAAATCAAACATGGTTTGTGCTAGCTTCTTGAAACTTGACACAATAAAGAAGTTCTACGTTCTATCTAAAGTTTGTTTCCTCTTGATGTAGCCTTAAGCAGAGACTGGCGAATAACACTTTCAATGAAAGGCGTTGTTAAGCTTCCAAAAAACTACCGTCTCCTGAAATCTCAACATATATTTTTTTCATCCAATCTTCATGATTCTTTCAAGTATTGATCAGTACACCAATCAAACGTGGATGCCCAAGTTTTGTTCTTCTAGGTAGTAGCATTCGTTTGCAGGAACAGTTAGAAATTATAGGTTTCACTCTGTTTTCTCCTATATTGACAGATCCAGTTAGAACTCTAAATCAAACACGGTTTGTGCTAGCTTCTTGAAACTTGACACAATAAAGTAGTTCTACGTTCTATCTCTAAGGTTTGTTTCCTCTTGTATCCTAAAGCTGGAACTGGCGAATAACACTTATACTGAAAGGGGTTGCCAAACTTCCAACACACTAGAGTCTCCTGAAATCTCAACATATATTTTTTCATCCAAAATTCATGATACTTTCAAGTAATGATCAGTACACCAATCCCACTTGGATGCCAAAGTTTAGTTCTCCTAGATTGAAGCATTCTTTTGGAGTAACAGTTTGAATTTTTAGGTTTCACTCTGTTTTCTCCTATATTGACAAATGTAGTTCAAACTCTAAATCAAACATGGTTTGTGCTAGCTTCTTGAAACTTGACACAATAAAGTAGTTCTACGTTCTATCTCTAAGGTTTGTTTCCTCTTGATGTAGCCTTAAGCAGAGACTGGCGAATAACACTTTCAATGAAAGGCGTTGTTAAGCATCCAAAAAACTACCGTCTCCTGAAATCTCAACATATATCTTTTCATCCAATCTTCATGATTCTTTCAAGTATTGATCAGTACACCAATCAAACGTGGATGCCCAAGTTTTGTTCTTCTAGTTTGTAGCATTCGTTTGCAGGAACAGTTAGAAATTATAGGTTTCACTCTGTTTTCTCCTATATTGACAGATGCAGTTAGAACTCTAAATCAAACACGGTTTGTGCTAGCTTCTTGAAACTTGACACAGTAAAGTAGTTCTACGTTCTATCTCTAAGGTTTGTTTCCTCTTGTATCCTAAAGCTGGGACTGGCGAATAACACATATACTGAAAGGGGTTGCCAAACTTCCAACACACTAGAGTCTCCTGAAATCTCAACATATATTTTTTCATCCAATCTTCATGATACTTTCAAGTAATGATCAGTACACGAATCCCACATGGATGCCAACGTTTAGTTCTCCTAGATTGAAGCATTCTTTTGGAGTAACAGTTTGAATTTTTAGGTTTCACTCTGTTTTCTCCTATATTGACAAATGTAGTTCGAACTCTAAATCAAACACGGTTTGTGCTAGCTTCTTGAAACTTGAAACAGTAAAGTAGTTCTACATTCTATTTTTATTTTTTGTTTCCTCTGGATGTAGACCTAAGCAGAGACTGACATAAGACACATTCAATGAAAGGCGTTGTTAGGCTGCCAAAATACTACAGTCTCCTGAAATCTCAACATATTTTTTTTTCCGACCTTCATGATAATTTCATGTAATCAGCACTACACCAATAAAACGTGGATGTTCAAGTTTCGTACTCCTAGGTTGAAGCATTCGTTTGCAGTAACAGTTTGAATTTTAGTTTTCACTCCGTTTTCTCCTATATTGACAGATGCAGTTCGAACTCTAAATCAAACATGGTTTGTGCTAGCTTCTTGAAACTTGACACAATAAAGTAGTTCTACGTTATATCTCTAATGTTTGTTTCCTCTTGATGTAGCCTTAAGCAGAGACTGGCGAATAACACTTTCAATGAAAGGCGATGTTAAGCTTCCAAAAAACTTCCGTCTCCTGAAATCTCAACATATATCTTTTCATCCAATCTTCATGATTCTTTCAGATATTGATCAGTACACCAATCAAACGTGGATGCCCAAGTTTTGTTCTTCTAGGTTGTAGCATTCGTTTGCAGGAACAGTTAGAAATTATAGGTTTCAATCTGTTTTCTCCTATATTGACAAATGTAGTTCGAACTCTAAATCAAACACGGTTTGTGCTAGCTTCTTGAAACTTGAAACAGTAAAGTAGTTCTACATTCTATTTTTATTTTTTGTTTCCTCTGGATGTAGACCTAAGCAGAGACTGACATAAGACACATTCAATGAAAGGCGTTGTTAGGCTGCCAAAATACTACAGTCTCCTGAAATCTCAACATATTTTTTTTTCCGACCTTCATGATAATTTCATGTAATCAGCAGTACACCAATAAAACATGGATGTTCAAGTTTCGTACTCCTAGGTTGAAGCATTCGTTTGCAGTAACAGTTTGAATTTTTAGTTTTCACTCCGTTTTCTCCTATATTGACAGATGCAGTTCGAACTCTAAATCAAACATGGTTTGTGCTAGCTTCTTGAAACTTGACACAATAAAGTAGTTCTACGTTATATCTCTAAGGTTTGTTTCCTCTTGATGTAGCCTTAAGCAGAGACTGGCGAATAACACTTTCAATGAAAGGCGTTTTTAAGCTTCCAAAAACTACTGTCTCCTGAAATCTCAACATATATTTTTTCATCCAATCTTCATGATTCTTTCAAGTATTGATCAGTACACCAATCAAACGTGGATGCCCAAGTTTTGTTCTTCTAGGTTGCAGCATTCGTTTGCAGGAACAGTTAGAAATTATAGGTTTCACTGTGTTTTCTCCTATATTGACAGATGCAGTTAGAACTCTAAATCAAACACGGTTTGTGCTAGCTTCTTGAAACTTGACACAATAAAGTAGTTCTACGTTCTATCTCTAAAGTTTGTTTCCTCTTGTATCCTAAAGCTGGGACTGGCGAATAACACTTTTACTGAAAGGGGTTGCCGAACTTCCAACACACTAGAGTCTCCTGAAATCTCAACATATATTTTTTCATCCAATCTTCATGATACTTTCAAGTAATGATCAGTACACCAATCCCACTTGGATGCCAAAGTTTAGTTCTCCTAGATTGAAGCATTCTTTTGGAGTAACAGTTTGAATTTTTAGGTCTCACTCTGTTTTCTCCTAATTTGACAAATGTAGTTTGAACTCTAAATCAAACACGGTTTGTGCTAGCTTCTTGAAACTCGAAACAGTAAAGTAGTTCTACATTCTATTTTTACTTTTTGTTTCCTCTGGATGTAGACCTAAGCAGATACTCACGAAAGACACATTCAATGAAAGGCGTTGTTAGGCTGCCAAAATACTACAGTCTCCTGAAATCTCAACATATTTTTTTTTCCGACCTTAAGGATCATTTCAAGTAATGAGCAGTACACCAATAAAACGTGGATGTTCAAGTTTCGTTCTCCTAGGTTGAAGCATTCGTTTGCAGTAACAGTTTTAATTTTTAGTTTTCACTATGTTTTCTCCTATATTGACAGATGCAGTTCGAACTCTAAATCAAACATAATTTGTGCTAGCTTCTTGAAACTTGACACAATAAAGTAGTTCTACGCTCTATCTCTAAGGTTTGTTTCCTCTTGATGTAGCCTTAAGCAGAGACTGGCGAATAACACTTTCAATGAAAGGCGTTGTAAAGCTTTCAAAAAACTACCGTCTCCTGAAATCTCAATATATATCTTTTCATCTAATCTTCATGATTCTTTAAAGTATTGATCAGTACACCAATCAAACGTGGATGCCCAAGTTTTGTTCTCCTAGGTTGTTTCATTCGTTTGCAGGAACAGTTAGAAATTATAGGTTTCAATCTGTTTTCTCCTATATTGACAAATGTAGTTCGAACTCTAAATCAAACACGGTTTGTGCTAGCTTCTTGAAACTTGAAACAGTAAAGTAGTTCTACATTCTATTTTTATTTTTTGTTTCCTCTGAATGTAGACCTAAGCAGAGACTGACGAAAGACACATTCAATGAAAGGCGTTGTTAGGCTGCCAAAATACTACAGTCTCCTGAAATCTCAACATATTTTTTTTTCCGACCTTCATGATCATTTCAAGTAATGAGCAGTGCACCAATAAAACGTGGATGTTCAAGTTTCGTTCTTCTAGGTTGAAGCATTCGTTTGCAGTAACAGTTTGAATTTTTAGTTTTCACTCTGTTTTCTCCTATATTGACAGATGCAGTTCGAACTCTAAATCAAACATGGTTTGTGCTAGCTTCATGAAACTTGACACAATAAAGTAGTTCTACGTTCTATCTCTAAGGTTTGTTTCCTCTTGATGTAGCCTTAAGCAGAGACTGGCGAATAACACTTTCAATGAAAGGCGTTGTTAAGCTTCCAAAAATCTATTGTCTCCTGAAATCTCAACATATATTTTTTCATCCAAACTTCATGATTCTTTCAAGTATTGGTCAGTACACCAATCAAACGTGGATGCCCAAGTTTTGTTCTTCTAGGTTGAAGCATTCGTTTGCAGGAACAGTTAGAAATTATAGGTTTCACTCTGTTTTCTCCTATATTGACAGATGCAGTTAGAACTCTAAATCAAACACGGTTTGTGCTAGCTCTTGAAACTTGACACAGTAAAGTAGTTCTACGTTCTATCTCTAAGGTTTGTTTCCTCTTGTATCCTAAAGCTGGGACTGGCGAATAACACATATACTGAAAGGGGTTGCCAAACTTCCAACACACTAGAGTCTCCTGAAATCTCAACATATATTTTTTCATCCAATCTTCATGATACTTTCAAGTAATGATCAGTACACGAATCCCACTTGGATGCCAACGTTTAGTTCTCCTAGATTGAAGCATTCTTTTGGAGTAACAGTTTGAATTTTTAGGTTTCACTCTGTTTTCTCCTATATTGACAAATGTAGTTCGAACTCTAAATCAAACACGGTTTGTGCTAGCTTCTTGAAACTTGAAACAGTAAAGTAGTTCTACATTCTATTTTTATTTTTTGTTTCCTCTGGATGTAGACCTAAGCAGAGACTGACGAAAGACACATTCAATGAAAGGCGTTGTTAGGCTGCCAAAATACTACAGTCTCCTGAAATCTCAACATATATATTTTTCCGACCTTCATGATCATTTCAAGTAATGAGCAGTACACCAATAAAAGGTGGATGTTCAAGTTTCGTTCTCCTAGCTTGAAGCATTCGTTTGCAGTAACAGTTTGAATTTTTAGTTTTCACTCTTTTTCTCCTATATTGACAGATGCAGTTCGAAATCTAAATCAAACATGGTTTGTGCTAGCTTCTTGAAACTTGACACAATAAAGTAGTTCTACGTTCTATCTCTAAGGTTTGTTTCCTCTTGATGTAGCCTTAAGCTGAGACTGGCGAATAACACTTTCAATGAAAGGCGTTGTTAAGCTTCCAAAAAACTACCGTCTCCTGAAATCTCAACATATATTTTTTCATCCAATCTTCATGATACTTTCAAGTAATTATCAGTACACAAATCCCACTTGGATGCCAAAGTTTAGTTCTCCTAGATTAAGCATTCTTTTGGAGTAACAGTTTGAATTTTTAGGTTTCACTCTGTTTTCTCCTATATTGACAAATGTAGTTCGAACTCTAAATCAAACACGGTTTGTGCTAGCTTCTTGAAACTTGAAACAGTAAAGTAGTTCTACATTCTATTTTTATTTTTTGTTTCCTCTGGATGTAGACCTAAGCAGAGACTGACAAAAGGCACATTCAGTGAAAGGCGTTGTTAGGCTGCCAAAATACTACAGTCTCCTGAAATCTCAACATATTTTTTTTTCCGACCTTCATGATAATTTCATGTAATCAGCAGTACACCAATAAAACGTGAATGTTCAAGTTTCGTTCTCCTACCTTGAAGCATTCGTTTGCAGTAACAGTTTGAATTTTTATTTTTCACTCTGTTTTCTCCTATATTGACAGATGCAGTTCGAACTCTAAATAAAACATGGTTTGTTCTAGCTTCTTGAAACTTGACGCAATAAAGTAGTTCTACGTTCTATCTCTAAGGTTTGTTTCCTCTTGATGTAGCCTTAAGCAGAGACTGGCGAATGACACTTTCAATGAAAGGCGTTGTTAAGCTTCCAAAAAACTACCGTCTCCTGAAATCTCAACATATATTTTTTCATCCAATCTTCATGATTCTTTCAAGTATTGATCAGTACACCAATCAAACGTGGATGGCCAAGTTTTGTTCTTCTAGGTTGTAGCATTCGTTTGCAGGAACAGTTAGAAATTATAGGTTTCACTCTGTTTTCTCCTATATTGACAGATGCAGTTAGAACTCTAAATCAAACACGGTTTGTGCTAGCTTCTTGAAACTTGACACAATAAAGTAGTTCTACGTTCTATCTCTAAGGTTTGTTTCCTCTTGTATCCTAAAGCTGGGACTGGCGAATAACACTTATACTGAAAGGGGTTGCCAAACTTCCAACACACTAGAGTCTCCTGAAATCTCAACATATATCTTTTCATCCAATCTTCATGATTCTTTCAAGTATTCATCAGTACACCAATCAAACGTGGATGCCCACGTTTTGTTCTTCTAGGTTGTAGCATTCGTTTGCAGGAACAGTTAGAAATTATAGGTTTCACTCTGTTTTCTCCTATATTGACAGACGCAGTTAGAACTCTAAATCAAACACGGTTTGTGCTAGCTTCTTGAAACTTGACACAATAAAGTAGTTCTACGTTCTATCTCTAAGGTTTGTTTCCTCTTGTATCCTAAAGCTGGGACTGGCGAATAACACTTATACTGAAAGGGGTTGCCAAACTTCCAACACACTAGAGTCTCCTGAAATCTCAACATATATTTTTTCATCCAATCTTCATGATACTTTCAAGTAATGATCAGTACACCAATCCCACTTGGATGCCAAAGTTTAGTTCT
The DNA here is from genome assembly GCF_048772815.1 of Callospermophilus lateralis. NCBI lineage: Eukaryota > Metazoa > Chordata > Mammalia > Rodentia > Sciuridae > Callospermophilus > Callospermophilus lateralis. Next base: position 85,634 of record NW_027512936.1, read on the forward strand.
CCTAGATTGAAGCATTCTTTTGGAGTAACAGTTTGAATTTTTAGGTTTCACTCTGTTTTCTCCTATATTGACAAATGTAGTTCGAACTCTACATCAAACACGGTTTGTGCTAGCTTCTTGAAACTTGAAACAGTAAAGTAGTTCTACATTCTATTTTTATTTTTTGTTTCCTCTGGATGTAGACCTAAGCAGAGACTGACGAAAGACACATTCAATGAAAGGCGTTGTTAGGCTGCCAAAATACTACAGTCTCCTGAAATCCCAACATATTTTTTTTTTCCGACATTCATGATAATTTCATGTAATCAGCAGTACACCAATAAAACGTGGATGTTCAAGTTTCGTTATCCTAGCTTGAAGCATTCGTTTTCAGTAACAGTTTGAATTTTTAGTTTTCACTCTGTTTTCTCCTATATTGACAGATGCAGTTTGAACTCTAAATCAAACATGGTTTGTGCTAGCTTCTTGAAACTTGACACAATAAAGTAGTTCTACGTTCTATCTCTAAGGTCTGTTTCCTCTTGATGTAGCCTTAAGCAGAGACTGGCGAATAACACTTTCAATGAAAGGCGTTGTTAAGCTTCCAAAAAACTACCGTCTCCTGAAATCTCAACATATATTTTTTCATCCAATCTTCATGATTTTTTCAAGTATTGATCAGTACACCAATCAAACGTGGATGCCCACGTTTTGTTCTTCTAGGTTGTAGCATTCGTTTGCAGGAACAGTTAGAAATTATAGGTTTCACTCTGTTTTCTCCTATATTGATAGACGCAGTTAGAACTCTAAATCAAACACGGTTTGTGCTAGCTTCTTGAAACTTGACACAATAAAGTAGTTCTACGTTCTATCTCTAAGGTTTGTTTCCTCTTGTATCCTAAAGCTGGGACTGGCGAATAACACTTATACTGAAAGGGGTTGCCAAACTTCCAACACACTAGAGTCTCCTGAAATCTCAACATATATTTTTTCATCCAATCTTCATGATTCTTTCAAGTAATGATCAGTACACCAATCCCACTTGGATGCCAAAGTTTAGTTCTCCTAGATTGAAGCATTCTTTTGGAGTAACAGTTTTAATTTTTAGGTTTCACTCTGTTTTCTCCTATATTGACAAATGTAGTTCGAACTCTAAATCAAACACGGTTTGTGCTAGCTTCTTGAAACTTGAAACAGTAAAGTAGTTCTACATTCTATTTTTATTTTTTGTTTCCTCTGGATGTAGACCTAAGCAGAGACTCACGAAAGACACATTCAATGAAAGGCGTTGTTAGGCTGCCAAAATACTACAGTCTCCTGAAATCTCAACATATTTTTTTTTCCGACCTTCATGATAATTTCAAGTAATGAGCAGTACACCAATAAAACGTGGATGTTCAAGTTTCGTTCTCCTAGGTTGAAGCATTCGTTTGCAGTAACAGTTTGAATTTTTAGTTTTCACTCTGTTTTCTCCTATATTGACAGATGCAGTTCGAACTCTAAATCAAACATGGTTTGTGCTAGCTTCCTGAAACTTGACACAATAAAGTAGTTCTACGTTCTATCTCTATGGTTTGTTTCCTCTTGATGTAGCCTTAAGCAGAGACTGGCGAATAACACTTTCAATGAAAGGCGTTGTTAAGCTTCCAAAAAACTACCGTCTCCTGAAATCTCAACATATATCTTTTCATCCAATCTTCATGATTCTTTCAAGTATTGATCAGTACACCAATCAAACGTGGATTCCCAAGTTTTGTTCTTCTAGGTTGTAGCATTCGTTTGCAGGAACAGTTAGAAATTATAGGTTTCACTCTGTTTTCTCCTATATTGACAGATGCAGTTCGAACTCTAAATCAAACATGGTTTGTGCTATCTTCATGAAACTTGACACAATAATGTAGTTCTACGTTCTATCTCTAAGGTTGGTTTCCTCTTGATGTAGCCTTAAGCTGAGACTGGCGAATAACACTTTCAATGAAAGGCGTTGTTAAGCTTCCAAAAAACTTCAGTCTCCTGATATCTCAACATATATGTTTTCATCCAATCTTCATGATTCTTTCAAGTATTGATCAATACACAAATCAAACGTTGATGCCCAAGTTTTGTTCTTCTAGGTTGTAGCATTCGTTTGCAGGAACAGTTAGAAATTATAGGTTTCACTCTGTTTTCTCCTATATTGACAGATGCAGTTAGAACTCTAAATCAAACACGGTTTGTGCTAGCTTCTTGAAACTTGACACAATAAAGTAGTTCTACGTTCTATCTCTAAGGTTTGTTTCCTCTTGTATCCTAAAGCTGGGACTGGCGAATAACACTTATACAGAAAGGGGTTGCCAAACTTCCAACACACTAGAGTCTCCTGAAATCTCAACATATATTTTTTCATCCAATCTTCATGATACTTTCAAGTAATGATCAGCACACCAATCCCACTTGGATGCCAAAGTTTAGTTCTCCTAGACTGAAGCATTCTTTTGGAGTAACAGTTTGAATTTTTAGGTTTCACTCTGTTTTCTCCTATATTGACAAATGTCGTTCGAACTCTAAATCAAACACGGTTTGTGCTAGCTTCTTGAAACTTGAAACAGTAAAGTAGTTCTACATTCTATTTTTATTTTTTGTTTCCTCTGGATGTAGACCTAAGCAGAGACTGACGAAAGACACATTCAATGAAAGGCGTTGTTAGGCTGCCAAAATACTACAGTCTCCTGAAATCTCAACATATTTTTTTTTCCGACCTTCATGATGATTTCAAGTAATCAGCAGTACACCAATAAAACGTGGATGTTCAAGTTTCGTTCTCCTAGCTTGAAGCATTCGTTTGCAGTAACAGTTTGAATTTTTAGCTTTCACTCTGTTTTCTCCTATATTGACAGATGCAGTTCGAACTGTAAAACAAACATGGTTTGTGCTATCTTCATGAAACTTGACACAATAATGTAGTTCTACGTTCTATCTCTAAGGTTTGTTTCCTCTTGATGTAGCCTTAAGCAGAGACTGGCGAATAACACTTTCAATGAAAGGCGTTGTTAAGCTTCCAAAAAACTTCAGTCTCCTGATATCTCAACATATATGTTTTCATCCAATCTTCATGATTCTTTCAAGTATTGATCAATACACAAATCAAACGTTGATGCCCAAGTTTTGTTCTTCTAGGTTGTAGCATTCGTTTGCAGGAACAGTTAGAAATTATAGGTTTCACTCTGTTATCTCCTATATTGACAGATGCAGTTAGAACTCTAAATCAAACACGGTTTGTGCTAGCTTCTTGAAACTTGACACAATAAAGTAGTTCTACGTTCTATCTCTAAGGTTTGTTTCCTCTTGTATCCTAAAGCTGGAACTGGGGAATAACACTTATACTGAAAGGGGTTGCCAAACTTCCAACACACTAGAGTCTCCTGAAATCTCAACATATATTTTTTCATCCAATCTTCATGATACTTTCAAGTAATGATCAGTACACCAATCCCACTTGGATGCCAAAGTTTAGTTCTCCTAGATTGAAGCATTCTTTTGGAGTAACAGTTTGAATTTTTAGGTTTCACTCTGTTTTCTCCTATATTGACAAATGTAGTTCGAACTCTAAATCAAACACGGTTTGTGCTAGCTTCTTGAAACTTGAAACAGTAATGTAGTTCTACATTCTATTTTTACTTTTTGTTTCCTCTGGATGTAGACCTAAGCAGAGACTGACGAAAGACACATTCAATGAAAGGCGTTGTTAGGCTGCCAAAATACTACAGTCTCCTGAAATCTCAACATATTTTTTTTTCCGACCTTCATGATGATTTCAAGAAAAGAGCAGTACACCAATAAAACGTGGATGTTCAAGTTTCGTTCTCCTAGGTTGAAGCATTCGTTTGCAGTAACAGTTTGAATTTTTAGTTTTCACTCTGTTTTCTCCTATATTGACAGATGCAGTTCGAACTCTAAATCAAACATGGTTTGTGCTAGCTTCATGAAACTTTACACAATAAAGTAGTTCTACGTTCTATCTCTAAGGTTTGTTTCCTCTTGATGTAGCCTTAAGCAGAGACTGGCGAATAACACTTTCAATGAAAGGCGTTGTTAAGCTTCCAAAAAACTACCGTCTCCTGAAATCTCAACATATATTTTTTCATCCAATCTTCATGATTCTTTCAAGTATTGATCAGTACACCAATCAAACGTGGATGCCCAAGTTTTGTTCTTCTAGGTTGTAGCATTCGTTTGCAGGAACAGTTAGAAATTATAGGTTTCACTCTGTTTTCTCCTATATTGACAGATGCAGTTAGAACTCTAAATCAAACACGGTTTGTGCTAGCTTCTTGAAACTTGACACAATAAAGTAGTTCTACGTTCTATCTCTAAGGTTTGTTTTCTCTTGTATCCCAAAGCTGGGACTGGCGAATAACACTTATACTGAAAGGGGTTGCCAAACTTCCAACACACTAGAGTCTCCTGAAATCTCAACATATATTTTTTCATCCAATCTTCATGATACTTTCAAGTAATGATCAGTACACCAATCCCACTTGGATGCCAAAGTTTAGTTCTCCTAGATTGAAGCATTCTTTTGGAGTAACAGTTTGAATTTTTAGGTTTCACTCTGTTTTCTCCTATATTGACAAATGTAGTTTGAACTCTAAATCAATCACGGTTTGTGGTAGCTTCTTGAAACTTGAAACAGTAAAGTAGTTCTACATTCTATTTTTATTTTTTGTTTCCTCTGGATGTAGACCTAAGCAGAGACTGACGAAAGACTCATTCAATGAAAGGCGTTGTTAGGCTGCCAAAATACTACAGTCTCCTGAAATCTCAACATATTTTTTTTCCGACCTTCATGATGATTTCAAGTAATCAGCAGTACACCAATAAAACGTGGATGTTCAAGTTTCGTTCTCCTAGCTTGAAGCATTCGTTTGCAGTAACAGTTTGAATTTTTAGTTTTCACTCTGTTTTCTCCTATATTGACAGATGCAGTTCGAACTCTAAATCAAACATGGTTTGTGCTATCTTCATGAAACTTGACACAATAATGTAGTTCTACGTTCTATCTCTAAGGTTTGTTTCCTCTTGATGTAGCCTTAAGCAGAGACTGGCGAATAACATTTTCAATGAAAGGCGTGGTTAAGCTTCCAAAAAACTACCATCTCCTGATATCTCAAGATATATCTTTTCATCCAATCTTCATGATTCTTTCAAGTATTGATCAGTACACAAATCAAACGTTGATGCCCAAGTTTTGTTCTTCTAGGTTGTAGCATTCGTTTGCAGGAACAGTTAGAAATTATAGGTTTCACTCTGTTTTCTCCTATATTGACAGATGCAGTTAGAACTCTAAATCAAACACGGTTTGTGCTAGCTTCTTGAAACTTGACACAATAAAGTAGTTCTATGTTCTATCTCTAAGGTTTGTTTCCTCTTGTATCCTAAAGCTGGGACTGGCGAATAACACTTATACTGAAAGGGGTTGCCAAACTTCCAACACACTAGAGTCTCCTGAAATCTCAACATATATTTTTTCATCCAATCTTCATGATACTTTCAAGTAATGATCAGTACACCAATCCCACTTGGATGCCAAAGTTTAGTTCTCCTAGATTGAAGCATTCTTTTGGAGTAACAGTTTGAATTTTTAGGTTTCACTCTGTTTTCTCCTATATTGACAAATGTAGTTCGAACTCTAAATCAAACACGGTTTGTGCTAGCTTCTTGAAACTTGAAACAGTAAAGTAGTTCTAATTCTATTTTTATTTTTTGTTTCCTCTGGATGTAGACCTAAGCAGAGACTGACGAAAGACACATTCAGTGAAAGGCGTTGTTAGGCTGCCAAAATACTACAGTCTCCTGAAATCTCAACATATTTTTTTTTCCGACCTTCATGATCATTTCAAGTAATGAGCAGTACACCAATAAAACTTGGATGTTCAAGTTTCGTTCTCCTAGGTTGAAGCATTCATTTGCAGTAACAGTTTGAATTTTTAGTTTACACTCTGTTTTCTCCTATATTGACAGATGCAGTTCGAACTCTAAATCAAACATGGTTTGTGCTAGCTTCATGAAACTTGACACAATAAAGTAGTTCTACGTTCTATCTCTAAGGTTTGTTTCCTCTTGATGTAGCCTTAAGCAGAGACTGGCGAATAACACTTTCAATGAAAGGCGTTGTTAAGCTTCCAAAAAACTACCGTCTCCTGAAATCTCAACATATATTTTTTCATCCAGTCTTCATGATTCTTTCAAGTATTGATCAGTACACCAATCAAACGTGGATGCCCAAGTTTTGTTCTTCTAGGTTGTAGCATTCGTTTGCAGGAACAGTTAGAAATTATAGGTTTCACTCTGTTTTCTCCTATATTGACAGATGCAGTTAGAACTCTAAATCAAACACGGTTTGTGCTAGCTTCTTGAAACTTGACACAATAACGTAGTTCTACGTTCTATCTCTAAGGTTTGTTTCTCTCGTATCCTAAAGCTGGGACTGGCGAATAACACTTATACTGAAAGGGGTTGCCAAACTTCCAACACACTAGAGTCTTCTGAAATCTCAACATATATTTTTTCATCCTATCTTCATGATACTTTCAAGTAATGATCAGTACACCAATCCCACTTGGATGCCAAAGTTTAGTTCTCCTAGATTGAAGCATTCTTTTGGAGTAACAGTTTGAAATTTTAGGTTTCACTCTGTTTTCTCCTATATTGACAAATGTAGTTCGAACTCTAAATCAAACACGGTTTGTGCTAGCTTCTTGAAACTTGAAACAGTAAAGTAGTTCTACATTCTATTTTTATTTTTTGTTTCCTCTGGATGTAGACCTAAGCAGACTGACGAAAGACACATTCAATGAAAGGCGTTGTTAGGCTGCCAAAATACTACAGTCTCCTGAAATCTCAACATATTTTTTTTTCCGACCTTCATGATGATTTCAAGTAATCAGCAGTACACCAATAAAACGTGGATGTTCAAGTTTCGTTCTCCTAGCTTGAAGCATTCGTTTGCAGTAACAGTTTGAATTTTTAGTTTTCACTCTGTTTTCTCCTATATTGACAGATGCAGTTCGAACTCTAAATCAAACATGGTTTGTGCTATCTTCATGAAACTTGACACAATAATGTAGTTCTACGTTCTATCTCTAAGGTTTGTTTCCTCTTGATGTAGCCTTAAGCAGAGACTGGCGAATAACACTTTCAATGAAAGGCGTTGTTAAGCTTCCAAAAAACTACCGTCTCCTGATATCTCAACATATATCTTTTCATCCAATCTTCATGATTCTTTCAAGTATTGATCAGTACACAAATCAAACGTTGATGCCCAAGTTTTGTTCTTCTAGGTTGTAGCATTCGTTTGCAGGAACAGTTAGAAATTATAGGTTTCACTCTGTTTTCTCCTATATTGACAGATGCAGTTAGAACTCTAAATCAAACACGGTTTGTGCTAGCTTCTTGAAACTTGACACAATAATGTAGTTCTACGTTCTATCTCTAAGGTTTGTTTCCTCTTGCATCCTAAAGCTGGGACTGGCGAATAACACTTATACTGAAAGGGGTTGCCAAACTTCCAACACACTAGAGTCTCCTGAAATCTCAACATATATTTTTTCATCCAATCTTCATGATACTTTCAAGTAATGATCAGTACACCAATCCCACTTGGATGCCAAAGTTTAGTTCTCCTAGATTGAAGCATTCTTTTGGAGTAACAGTTTGAATTTTTAGGTTTCACTCTGTTTTCTCCTATATTGACAAATGTAGTTCGAACTCTAAATCAAACACGGTTTGTGCTAGCTTCTTGAAACTTGAAACAGTAAAGTAGTTCTACATTCTATTTTTATTTTTTGTTTCCTCTGGATGTAGACCTAAGCAGATACTGACGAAAGACACATTCAATGAAAGGCGTTGTTAGGCTGCCAAAATACTACAGTCTCCTGAAATCTCAACATATTTTTTTTTCCGACCTTCATGATGATTTCAAGTAATGAGCAGTACACCAATAAAACGTGGATGTTCAAGTATCGTTCTCCTAGGTTGAAGCATTCGTTTGCAGTAACAGTTTGAATTTTTAGTTTACACTCTGTTTTCTCCTATATTGACAGATGCAGTTCGAACTCTAAATCAAACATGGTTTGTGCTAGCTTCTTGAAACTTGACACAATAAAGTAGTTCTACGTTCTATCTCTAAGGTTTGTTTCCTCTTGATGTAGCCTTAAGCAGAGACTGGCGAATAACACTTTCAATGAAAGGCGTTGTTAAGCTTCCAAAAAACTACCGTCTCCTGAAATCTCAACATATATTTTTTCATCCAGTCTTCATGATTCTTTCAAGTATTTATCAGTACACCAATCAAACGTGGATGCCCAAGTTTTGTTCTTCTAGGTTGTAGCATTCTTTTGCAGGAACAGTTAGAAATTATAGGTTTCACTCTGTTTTCTCCTATATTGACAGATGCAGTTAGAACTCTAAATCAAACACGGTTTGTGCTAGCTTCTTGAAACTTGACACAATAACGTAGTTCTACGTTCTATCTCTAAGGTTTGTTTCCTCTTGTATCCTAAAGCTGGGACTTTCGAATAACACTTATACTGAAAGGGGTTGCCAAACTTCCAACACACTAGAGTCTCCTGAAATCTCAACATATATTTTTTCATCCTATCTTCATGATACTTTCAAGTAATGATCAGTACACCAGTCCCACTTGGATGCCAAAGTTTAGTTCTCCTAGATTGAAGCATTCTTTTGGAGTAACAGTTTGAATTTTTAGGTTTCACTCTGTTTTCTCCTATATTGACAAATGTAGTTCGAACTCTAAATCAAACACGGTTTGTGCTAGCTTCTTGAAACTTGAAACAGTAAAGTAGTTCTACATTCTATTTTTATTTTTTGTTTCCTCTGGATGTAGACCTAAGCAGAGACTGACCAAAGACACATTCAATGAAAGGCGTTGTTAGGCTGCCAAAATACTACAGTCTCCTGAAATCTCAACATATTTTTTTTTCCGACCTTCATGATGATTTCAAGTAATCAGCAGTACACCAATAAAACGTGGATGTTCAAGTTTCGTTCTCCTAGCTTGAAGCATTCGTTTGCAGTAACAGTTTGAATTTTTAGTTTTCACTCTGTTTTCTCCTATATTGACAGATGCAGTTCGAACTCTAAATCAAACATGGTTTGTGCTATCTTCATGAAACTTGACACAATAATGTAGTTCTACGTTCTATCTCTAAGGTTTGTTTCCTCTTGATGTAGCCTTAAGCAGAGACTGGCGAATAACACTTTCAATGAAAGGCGTTGTTAAGCTTCCAAAAAACTACCGTCTCCTGATATCTCAACATATATCTTTTCATCCAATCTTCATGATTCTTTCAAGTATTGATCAGTACACAAATCAAACGTTGATGCCCAAGTTTTGTTCTTCTAGGTTGTAGCATTCGTTTGCAGGAACAGTTAGAATTTATAGGTTTCACTCTGTTTTCTCCTTTATTGACAGATGCAGTTAGAACTCTAAATCAAACACGGTTTGTGCTAGCTTCTTGAAACTTGACACAATAAAGTAGTTCTACGTTCTATCTCTAAGGTTTGTTTCCTCTTGTATCCTAAAGCTGGGACTGGCGAATAACACTTATACTGAAAGGGGTTGCCAAACTTCCAACACAGTAGAGTCTCCTGAAATCTCAACATATATTTTTTCATCCAATCTTCATGATACTTTCAAGTAATGATCAGTACACCAATCCCACTTGGATGCCAAAGTTTAGTTCTCCTAGATTGAAGCATTCTTTTGGAGTAACAGTTTGAATTTTTAGGTTTCACTCTGTTTTCTCCTATAATGACAAATGTAGTTCGAACTCTAAATCAAACACGGTTTGTGCTAGCTTCTTGAAACTTGAAACAGTAATGTAGTTCTACATTCTATTTTCATTTTTTGTTTCCTCTGGATGTAGACCTAAGCAGAGACTGACGAAAGACACATTCAATGAAAGGCGTTGTTAGGCTGCCAAAATACTACAGTCTCCTGAAATCTCAACATATTTTTTTTTCCGACCTTCATGATGATTTCAAGTAATGAGCAGTACACCAATAAAACGTGGATGTTCAAGTATCGTTCTCCTAGGATGAAGCATTCGTTTGCAGTAACAGTTTGAATTTTTAGTTTACACTCTGTTTTCTCCTATATTGACAGATGCAGTTCGGACTCTAAATCAAACATGGTTTGTGCTAGCTTCATGAAACTTGAGACAATAAAGTAGTTCTACGTTCTATCTCTAAGGTTTGTTTCCTCTTGATGTAGCCTTAAGCAGAGACTGGCGAATAACACTTTCAATGAAATGCGTTGTTAAGCTTCCAAAAAACTACCGTCTCCTGAAATCTCAACATATATCTTTTCATCCAACCTTCATGATTCTTTCAAGTATTGATCAGTACACCAATCAAACGTGGATGCCCAAGTTTTGTTCTTCTAGGTTGTAGCATTCGTTTGCAGGAACAGTTAGAAATTATAGGTTTCACTCTGTTTTCTCCTATATTGACAGATGCAGTTAGAACTCTAAATCAAACACGGTTTGTGCTAGCTTCTTGAAACTTGACACAATAAAGTAGTTCTACGTTCTATCTCTAAGGTTTGTTTCCTCTTGTATCCTAAAGCTGGGACTGGCGAATAACACTTATACTGAAAGGGGTTGCCAAACTTCCAACACACTAGAGTCTCTTGAAATCTCAACATATATTTTTTCATCCAATCTTCATGATACTTTCAATAATGATCAGTATACCAATCCCACTTGGATGCCAAAGTTTAGTTCTCCTAGATTGAAGCATTCTTTTGGAGTAACAGTTTGAAGTTTTAGGTTTCACTCTGTTTTCTCCTATATTGACAAAAGTAGTTCGAACTCTAAATCAAACAAGGTTTGTGCTAGCTTCTTGAAACTTGAAACAGTAAAGTAGTTCTACATTCTATTTTTATTTTTTGTTTCCTCAGGATGTAGACCTAAGCAGAGACTGACGAAAGACACATTCAATGAAAGGCGTTGTTAGGCTGCCAAAATACTACAGTCTCCTGAAATCTCAACATATTTTTTTTCCGACCTTCATGATAATTTCAAGTAATGAGCAGTACACCAATAAAACGTGGATGTTCAAGTTTCGTTCTCCTAGGTTGAAGCATTCGTTTGCAGTAACAGTTTGAATTTTTAGTTTTCACTCTCTTTTCTCCTATTTTGACAGATGCAGTTCGAACTCTAAATCAAACATGGTTTGTGCTAGCTTCTTGAAACTTGACACAATAAAGTAGTTCTACGTTCTATCTCTAACGTTTGTTTCCTCTTGATGTAGCCTTAAGCAGAGACTGGCGAATAACACTTTCAATGAAAGGCGTTGTTAAGCTTCCAAAAAACTACCGTCTCCTGAAATCTCAACATATATTTTTTCATCCAACTTCATGATTCTTTCAAGTATTGATCAGTACACCAATCAAACGTGGATGCCCAAGTTTTGTTCTTCTAGGTTGTAGCATTCGTTTGCAGGAACAGTTAGAATTTATAGGTTTCACTCTATTTTCTCCTATATTGACAGATGCAGTTAGAACTCTAAATCAAACACGGTTTGTGCTAGCTTCTTGAAACTTGACACAATAAAGTAGTTCTACGTTCTATCTCTAAGGTTTGTTTCCTCGTGGATCCTAAAGCTGGGACTGGCGAATAACACTTATACTGAAAGGGGTTGCCAAACTTCCAACACACTAGAGTCTCCTGAAATCTCAACATATATTTTTTTATCCAATCTTCATGATACTTTCAAGTAATGATCAGTACACCAATCCCACTTGGATGCCAAAGTTTAGTTCTCCTAGATTGAAGCACTCTTTTGGAGTAACAGTTTGAATTTTTAGGTTTCACTCTGTTTTCTCCTATATTGACAAAAGTAGTTCGAACTCTAAATCAAACAAGGTTTGTGCTAGCTTCTTGAAACTTGAAACAGTAAAGTAGTTCTACATTCTATTTTTATTTTTTGTTTCCTCTGGATGTAGACCTAAGCAGAGACTGACGAAAGACACATTAAATGAAAGGCGTTGTTAGGCTTCCAAAATATTACAGTCTCCTGAAATATCAACATATTATTTTTTCCGACCTTCATGATAATTTCAAGTAATGAGCAGTACACCAATAAAACGTGGATGTTCAAGTTTCGTTCTCCTAGGTTGAAGCATTCGTTTGCAGTAACAGTTTGAATTTTTAGTTTTCACTCTGTTTTCTCCTATATTGACAGATGCAGTTCGAACTCAAAATCAAACGTGGTTTGTGCTAGCTTCTTGAAACTTGACACAATAAAGTAGTTCTACGTTCTATCTCTAAGTTTTGTTTCCTCTTGATGTAGCCTTAAGCAGAGACTGGCGAATAACACTTTCAATGAAAGGCGTTGTTAAGCTTCGAAAAAACTACCGTCTCCTGAAATCTCAACATATATCTTTTCATCCAATCTTCATGATTCTTTCAAGTATTGATCAGTACACCAATCAAACGTGGATGCCCAAGTTTTGTTCTTCTAGGTTGTAGCATTCGTTTGCAGGAACAGTTAGAAATTATAGGTTTCACTCTGTTTTCTCCTATATTGACAGATACAGTAAGAACTCTAAATCAAACACGGTTTGTGCTAGCTTCTTGAAACTTGACACAATAAAGTAGTTCTACGTTCTATCTCTAAGGTTTGTTTCCTCTTGTATCCTAAAGCTGGGACTGGCGAATAACACTTATACTGAAAAAGGTTGCCAAACTTCCAACACACTAGAGTCTCCTGAAATCTCAACATATATTTTATCATCCAATTTTCATGATACTTTCAAGTAATGATCAGTACACCAATCCCACTTGCATGCCAAAGTTTAGTTCTCCTAGATTGAAGTATTCTTTTGGAGTAACAGTTTGAATTTTTAGGTTTCACTCTGTTTTCTCCTATATTGACAAATGTAGTTCGAACTATAAATCAAACACGGTTTGTGCTAGCTTCTTGAAACTTGAAACAGTAAAGTAGTTCTACATTCTATTTTTATTTTTTGTTTCCTCTGGATGTAGACCTAAGCAGAGACTGACGAAAGACACATTCAATGAAAGGCGTTATTAGGCTGCCAAAATACTACAGTCTCCTGAAATCTCAACATATTTTTTTTCCGACCTTCATGATAATTTCAAGTAATGAGCAGTACACCAATAAAACGTGGATGTTCAAGTTTCGTTCTCCTAGGTTGAAGCATTCGTTTGCAGTAACAGTTTGAATTTTTAGTTTTCACTCTGTTTTCTCCTATATTGACAGATGCAGTTCGAACTCTAAATCAAACATGGTTTGTGCTAGCTTCTTGAAACTTGAAACAATAAAGTAGTTCTACGTTCTATCTCTAACGTTTGTTTCCTCTTGATGTAGCCTTAAGCAGAGACTGGCGAATAACACTTTCAATGAAAGGCGTTGTTAAGCTTCCAAAAAACTACCGTCTCCTGAAATCTCAACATATATGTTTTCATCCAATCTTCATGATTCTTTCAAGTATTGATCAGTACACCAATCAAACGTGGATAGCCAAGTTTTCTTCTTCTAGGTTGTTGCATTCGTTTGCAGGAACAGTTAGAATTTATAGGTTTCACTCTATTTTCTCCTATATTGACAGATGCAGTTAGAACTCTAAATCAAACACGGTTTGTGCTAGCTTCTTGTAACTTGACACAATAAAGTAGTTCTACGTTCTATCTCTAAGGTTTGTTTCCTCGTGTATCCTAAAGCTGGGACTGGCGAATAACACTTATACTGAAAGGGGTTGCCAAACTTCCAACACACTAGAGTCTCCTGAAATCTCAACATATATTTTTTTATCCAATCTTCATGATACTTTCAAGTAATGATCAGTACACCAATCCCACTTGGATGCCAAAGTTTAGTTCTCCTAGATTGAAGCATTCTTTTGGAGTAACAGTTTGAATTTTTAGGTTTCACTCTGTTTTCTCCTATATTGACAAAAGTAGTTCGAACTCTAAATCAAACCATGTTTGTGCTAGCTTCTTGAAACTTGAAACAGTAAAATAGTTCTACATTCTATTTTTATTTTTTGTTTCCTCTGGATGTAGACCTAAGCAGAGACTGACGAAAGACACATTCAATGAAAGGCGTTGTTAGGCTGCCAAAATACTACAGTCTCCTGAAATCTCAACACATTTTTTTTCCGCCCTTCATGATAATTTCAAGTAATGAGCAGTACACCAATAAAACGTGGATGTTCAAGTTTCGTTCTCCTAGGTTGAAGCATTCGTTTGCAGTAACAGTTTGAATTTTTAGTTTTCACTCTGTTTTCTCCTATATTGACAGATGCAGTTCGAACTCTAAATCAAACATGGTTTGTGCTAGCTTCTTGAAACTTGACACAATAAAGTAGTTCTACGTTCTATCTCTAACGTTTGTTTCCTCTTGATGTAGCCTTAAGCAGAGACTGGCGAATAACACTTTCAATGAAAGGCGTTGTTAAGCTTCCAAAAAACTACCGTCTCCTGAAATCTCAACATATATGTTTTCATCCAATCTTCATGATTCTTTCAAGTATTGATCAGTACACCAATCAAACGTGGATAGCCAAGTTTTGTTCTTCTAGGTTGTAGCATTCGTTTGCAGGAACAGTTAGAATTTATAGGTTTCACTCTATTTTCTCCTATATTGACAGATGCAGTTAGAACTCTAAATCAAACACGGTTTGTGCTAGCTTCTTGAAACTTGACACAATAAAGTAGTTCTACGTTCTATCTCTAAGGTTTGTTTCCTCGTGTATCCTAAAGCTGAGACTGGCGAATAACACTTATACTGAAAGGGGTTGCCAAACTTCCAACACACTAGAGTCTCCTGAAATCTCCACATATATTTTTTTATCCAATCTTCATGATACTTTCAAGTAATGATCAGTACACCAATCCCACTTGGATGCCAAAGTTTAGTTCTCCTAGATTGAAGCATTCTTTTGGAGTAACAGTTTGAATTTTTAGGTTTCACTCTGTTTTCTCCTATATTGACAAAAGTAGTTTGAACTCTAAATCAAACAAGGTTTGTGCTAGCTTCTTGAAACTTGAAACAGTAAAATAGTTCTACATTCTATTTTTATTTTTTGTTTCCTCTGGATGTAGACCTAAGCAGAGACTGACGAAAGACACATTCAATGAAAGGCGTTGTTAGGCTGCCAAAATACTACAGTCTCCTGAAATCTCAACACATTTTTTTTCCGACCTTCATGATAATTTCAAGTAATGAGCAGTCCACCAATAAAACGTGGATGTTCAAGTTTCGTTCTCCTAGGTTGAAGCATTCGTTTGCAGTAACAGTTTGAATTTTTAGTTTTCACTCTGTTTTCTCCTATATTGACAGATGCAGTTCGAACTCTAAATCAAACATGGTTTGTGCTAGCTTCTTGAAACTTGACACAATAAAGTAGTTCTACGTTCTATCTCTAAGGTTTGTTTCCTCTTGATGTAGCCTTAAGCAGAGACTGGCGAATAACACTTTCAATGAAATGCGTTGTTAAGCTTCCAAAAAACTACCGTCTCCTGAAATCTCAACATATATCTTTTCATCCAACCTTCATGATTCTTTCAAGTATTGATCAGTACACCAATCAAACGTGGATGCCCAAGTTTTGTTCTTCTAGGTTGTAGCATTCGTTTGCAGGAACAGTTAGAAATTATAGGTTTCACTCTGTTTTCTCCTATATTGACAGATGCAGTTAGAACTCTAAATCAAACACGGTTTGTGCTAGCTTCTTGAAACTTGACACAATAAAGTAGTTCTACGTTCTATCTCTAAGGTTTGTTTCCTCTTGTATCCTAAAGCTGGGACTGGCGAATAACACTTATACTGAAAGGGGTTGCCAAACTTCCAACACACTAGAGTCTCTTGAAATCTCAACATATATTTTTTCATCCAATCTTCATGATACTTTCAATAATGATCAGTATACCAATCCCACTTGGATGCCAAAGTTTAGTTCTCCTAGATTGAAGCATTCTTTTGGAGTAACAGTTTGAATTTTTAGGTTTCACTCTGTTTTCTCCTATATTGACAAATGTAGTTCGAACTCTAAATCAAACACGGTTTGTGCTAGCTTCTTGAAACTTGAAACAGTAAAGTAGTTCTACATTCTATTTTTATTTTTTGTTTCCTCTGGATGTAGACCTAAGCACAGACTGATGAAAGACACATTCAATGAAAGGCGTTGTTAGGCTGCCAAAATACTACAGTCTCCTGAAATCTCAACATATTTTTTTTCCGACCTTCATGATCATTTCAAGTAATGAGCAGTACACCAATAAAACGTGGATGTTCAAGTTTCGTTCTCCTAGGTTGAAGCATCGTTTGCAGTAACAGTTTGAATTTTTAGTTTTCACTCTGTTTTCTCCTATATTGACAGATGCAGTTCGAACTCTAAATCAAACATGGTTTGTGCTAGCTTCTTGAAACTTGACACAATAAAGTAGTTCTACGTTCTATCTAAAGTTTGTTTCCTCTTGATGTAGCCTTAAGCAGAGACTGGCGAATAACACTTTCAATGAAAGGCGTTGTTAAGCTTCCAAAAAACTACCGTCTCCTGAAATCTCAACATATATCTTTTCATCCAATCTTCATGATTCTTTCAAGTATTGATCAGTACACCAATCAAACGTGGATGCCCAAGTTTTGTTCTTCTAGGTTGTAGCATTCGTTTGCAGGAACAGTTAGAAATTATAGGTTTCACTCTGTTTTCTCCTATATTGACAGATACAGTTAGAACTCTAAATCAAACACGGTTTGTGCTAGCTTCTTGAAACTTGACACAATAAAGTAGTTCTACGTTCTATCAATAAGGTTTGTTTCCTCTTGTATCCTAAAGCTGGGACTGGCGAATAACACTTATACTGAAAGGGGTTGCCAAACTTCCAAAACACTAGAGTCTCCTGAAATCTCAACATATATTTTTTCATCCAATCTTCATGATACTTTCAAGTAATGATCAGTACACCAATCCCACTTGGATGCCAAAGTTTAGTTCTCTTAGATTGAAGCATTCTTTTGGAGTAACAGTTTGAATTTTTTGGTTTCACTCTGTTTTCTCCTATATTGACAAATGTAGTTCGAACTCTAAATCAAACACGGTTTGTGCTAGCTTCTTGAAACTTGAAACAGTAAAGTAGTTCTACATTCTATATGTATTTGTTGTTTCCTCTGGATGTAGACCTAAGCAGAGACTGACGAAAGACACATTCAATGAAAGGCGTTGTTAGGCTGCCAAAATACTACAGTCTCCTGAAATCTCAACATATTTTTTTTCCGACCTTCATGATAATTTCACGTAATGAGCAGTACACCAATAAAACGTGGATGTTCAAGTTTCGTTCTCCTAGGTTGAAGCATTCGTTTGCAGTAACAGTTTGAATTTTTAGTTTTCACTCTGTTTTCTCCTATATTGACAGATGCAGTTCGAACTCAAAATCAAACGTGGTTTGTGCTAGCTTCTTGAAACTTGACACAATAAAGTAGTTCTACGTTCTATCTCTAAGTTTTGTTTCCTCTTGATGTAGCCTTAAGCAGAGACTGGCGAATAACACTTTCAATGAAAGGCGTTGTTAAGCTTCGAAAAAACTACCGTCTCCTGAAATCTCAACATATATCTTTTCA
Source organism: Callospermophilus lateralis (assembly GCF_048772815.1). NCBI lineage: Eukaryota > Metazoa > Chordata > Mammalia > Rodentia > Sciuridae > Callospermophilus > Callospermophilus lateralis. Next base: position 103,265 of record NW_027512936.1, read on the forward strand.
TCCAATCTTCATGATTCTTTCAAGTATTGATCAGTACACCAATCAAACGTGGATGCCCAAGTTTTGTTCTTCTAGGTTGTAGCATTCGTTTGCAGGAACAGTTAGAAATTATAGGTTTCACTCTGTTTTCTCCTATATTGACAGATACAGTAAGAACTCTAAATCAAACACGGTTTGTGCTAGCTTCTTGAAACTTGACACAATAAAGTAGTTCTACGTTCTATCTCTAAGGTTTGTTTCCTCTTGTATCCTAAAGCTGGGACTGGCGAATAACACTTATACTGAAAAAGGTTGCCAAACTTCCAACACACTAGAGTCTCCTGAAATCTCAACATATATTTTATCATCCAATTTTCATGATACTTTCAAGTAATGATCAGTACACCAATCCCACTTGCATGCCAAAGTTTAGTTCTCCTAGATTGAAGTATTCTTTTGGAGTAACAGTTTGAATTTTTAGGTTTCACTCTGTTTTCTCCTATATTGACAAATGTAGTTCGAACTCTAAATCAAACACGGTTTGTGCTAGCTTCTTGAAACTTGAAACAGTAAAGTAGTTCTACATTCTATTTTTATTTTTTGTTTCCTCTGGATGTAGACCTAAGCAGAGACTGACGAAAGACACATTCAATGAAAGGCGTTATTAGGCTGCCAAAATACTACAGTCTCCTGAAATCTCAACATATTTTTTTTCCGACCTTCATGATAATTTCAAGTAATGAGCAGTACACCAATAAAACGTGGATGTTCAAGTTTCGTTCTCCTAGGTTGAAGCATTCGTTTGCAGTAACAGTTTGAATTTTTAGTTTTCACTCTGTTTTCTCCTATATTGACAGATGCAGTTCGAACTCTAAATCAAACATGGTTTGTGCTAGCTTCTTGAAACTTGAAACAATAAAGTAGTTCTACGTTCTATCTCTAACGTTTGTTTCCTCTTGATGTAGCCTTAAGCAGAGACTGGCGAATAACACTTTCAATGAAAGGCGTTGTTAAGCTTCCAAAAAACTACCGTCTCCTGAAATCTCAACATATATGTTTTCATCCAATCTTCATGATTCTTTCAAGTATTGATCAGTACACCAATCAAACGTGGATAGCCAAGTTTTCTTCTTCTAGGTTGTTGCATTCGTTTGCAGGAACAGTTAGAATTTATAGGTTTCACTCTATTTTCTCCTATATTGACAGATGCAGTTAGAACTCTAAATCAAACACGGTTTGTGCTAGCTTCTTGAAACTTGACACAATAAAGTAGTTCTACGTTCTATCTCTAAGGTTTGTTTCCTCGTGTATCCTAAAGCTGGGACTGGCGAATAACACTTATACTGAAAGGGGTTGCCAAACTTCCAACACACTAGAGTCTCCTGAAATCTCAACATATATTTTTTTATCCAATCTTCATGATACTTTCAAGTAATGATCAGTACACCAATCCCACTTGGATGCCAAAGTTTAGTTCTCCTAGATTGAAGCATTCTTTTGGAGTAACAGTTTGAATTTTTAGGTTTCACTCTGTTTTCTCCTATATTGACAAAAGTAGTTCGAACTCTAAATCAAACAATGTTTGTGCTAGCTTCTTGAAACTTGAAACAGTAAAATAGTTCTACATTCTATTTTTATTTTTTGTTTCCTCTGGATGTAGACCTAAGCAGAGACTGACGAAAGACACATTCAATGAAAGGCGTTGTTAGGCTGCCAAAATACTACAGTCTCCTGAAATCTCAACACATTTTTTTTCCGCCCTTCATGATAATTTCAAGTAATGAGCAGTACACCAATAAAACGTGGATGTTCAAGTTTCGTTCTCCTAGGTTGAAGCATTCGTTTGCAGTAACAGTTTGAATTTTTAGTTTTCACTCTGTTTTCTCCTATATTGACAGATGCAGTTCGAACTCTAAATCAAACATGGTTTGTGCTAGCTTCTTGAAACTTGACACAATAAAGTAGTTCTACGTTCTATCTCTAACGTTTGTTTCCTCTTGATGTAGCCTTAAGCAGAGACTGGCGAATAACACTTTCAATGAAAGGCGTTGTTAAGCTTCCAAAAAACTACCGTCTCCTGAAATCTCAACATATATGTTTTCATCCAATCTTCATGATTCTTTCAAGTATTGATCAGTACACCAATCAAACGTGGATAGCCAAGTTTTGTTCTTCTAGGTTGTAGCATTCGTTTGCAGGAACAGTTAGAATTTATAGGTTTCACTCTGTTTTCTCCTATATTGACAGATGCAGTTAGAACTCTAAATCAAACACGGTTTGTGCTAGCTTCTTGAAACTTGACACAATAAAGTAGTTCTACGTTCTATCTCTAAGGTTTGTTTCCTCGTGTATCCTAAAGCTGAGACTGGCGAATAACACTTATACTGAAAGGGGTTGCCAAACTTCCAACACACTAGAGTCTCCTGAAATCTCCACATATATTTTTTTATCCAATCTTCATGATACTTTCAAGTAATGATCAGTACACCAATCCCACTTGGATGCCAAAGTTTAGTTCTCCTAGATTGAAGCATTCTTTTGGAGTAACAGTTTGAATTTTTAGGTTTCACTCTGTTTTCTCCTATATTGACAAAAGTAGTTTGAACTCTAAATCAAACAAGGTTTGTGCTAGCTTCTTGAAACTTGAAACAGTAAAATAGTTCTACATTCTATTTTTATTTTTTGTTTCCTCTGGATGTAGACCTAAGCAGAGACTGACGAAAGACACATTCAATGAAAGGCGTTGTTAGGCTGCCAAAATACTACAGTCTCCTGAAATCTCAACACATTTTTTTTCCGACCTTCATGATAATTTCAAGTAATGAGCAGTCCACCAATAAAACGTGGATGTTCAAGTTTCGTTCTCCTAGGTTGAAGCATTCGTTTGCAGTAACAGTTTGAATTTTTAGTTTTCACTCTGTTTTCTCCTATATTGACAGATGCAGTTCGAACTCTAAATCAAACATGGTTTGTGCTAGCTTCTTGAAACTTGACACAATAAAGTAGTTCTACGTTCTATCTCTAAGGTTTGTTTCCTCTTGATGTAGCCTTAAGCAGAGACTGGCGAATAACACTTTCAATGAAATGCGTTGTTAAGCTTCCAAAAAACTACCGTCTCCTGAAATCTCAACATATATCTTTTCATCCAACCTTCATGATTCTTTCAAGTATTGATCAGTACACCAATCAAACGTGGATGCCCAAGTTTTGTTCTTCTAGGTTGTAGCATTCGTTTGCAGGAACAGTTAGAAATTATAGGTTTCACTCTGTTTTCTCCTATATTGACAGATGCAGTTAGAACTCTAAATCAAACACGGTTTGTGCTAGCTTCTTGAAACTTGACACAATAAAGTAGTTCTACGTTCTATCTCTAAGGTTTGTTTCCTCTTGTATCCTAAAGCTGGGACTGGCGAATAACACTTATACTGAAAGGGGTTGCCAAACTTCCAACACACTAGAGTCTCCTGAAATCTCAACATATATTTTTTCATCCAATCTTCATGATACTTTCAATAATGATCAGTATACCAATCCCACTTGGATGCCAAAGTTTAGTTCTCCTAGATTGAAGCATTCTTTTGGAGTAACAGTTTGAATTTTTAGGTTTCACTCTGTTTTCTCCTATATTGACAAATGTAGTTCGAACTCTAAATCAAACACGGTTTGTGCTAGCTTCTTGAAACTTGAAACAGTAAAGTAGTTCTACATTCTATTTTTATTTTTTGTTTCCTCTGGATGTAGACCTAAGCACAGACTGATGAAAGACACATTCAATGAAAGGCGTTGTTAGGCTGCCAAAATACTACAGTCTCCTGAAATCTCAACATATTTTTTTTCCGACCTTCATGATCATTTCAAGTAATGAGCAGTACACCAATAAAACGTGGATGTTCAAGTTTCGTTCTCCTAGGTTGAAGCATCGTTTGCAGTAACAGTTTGAATTTTTAGTTTTCACTCTGTTTTCTCCTATATTGACAGATGCAGTTCGAACTCTAAATCAAACATGGTTTGTGCTAGCTTCTTGAAACTTGACACAATAAAGTAGTTCTACGTTCTATCTAAAGTTTGTTTCCTCTTGATGTAGCCTTAAGCAGAGACTGGCGAATAACACTTTCAATGAAAGGCGTTGTTAAGCTTCCAAAAAACTACCGTCTCCTGAAATCTCAACATATATCTTTTCATCCAATCTTCATGATTCTTTCAAGTATTGATCAGTACACCAATCAAACGTGGATGCCCAAGTTTTGTTCTTCTAGGTTGTAGCATTCGTTTGCAGGAACAGTTAGAAATTATAGGTTTCACTCTGTTTTCTCCTATATTGACAGATACAGTTAGAACTCTAAATCAAACACGGTTTGTGCTAGCTTCTTGAAACTTGACACAATAAAGTAGTTCTACGTTCTATCAATAAGGTTTGTTTCCTCTTGTATCCTAAAGCTGGGACTGGCGAATAACACTTATACTGAAAGGGGTTGCCAAACTTCCAAAACACTAGAGTCTCCTGAAATCTCAACATATATTTTTTCATCCAATCTTCATGATACTTTCAAGTAATGATCAGTACACCAATCCCACTTGGATGCCAAAGTTTAGTTCTCTTAGATTGAAGCATTCTTTTGGAGTAACAGTTTGAATTTTTTGGTTTCACTCTGTTTTCTCCTATATTGACAAATGTAGTTCGAACTCTAAATCAAACACGGTTTGTGCTAGCTTCTTGAAACTTGAAACAGTAAAGTAGTTCTACATTCTATATGTATTTGTTGTTTCCTCTGGATGTAGACCTAAGCAGAGACTGACGAAAGACACATTCAATGAAAGGCGTTGTTAGGCTGCCAAAATACTACAGTCTCCTGAAATCTCAACATATTTTTTTTCCGACCTTCATGATAATTTCACGTAATGAGCAGTACACCAATAAAACGTGGATGTTCAAGTTTCGTTCTCCAAGGTTGAAGCATTCTTTTGCAGTAACAGTTAGAATTTTTAGTTTTCACTCTCTTTTCTCCTATATTGACAGATGCAGTTCGAACTCTAAATCAAACATGGTTTGTGCTAGCTTCCTGAAACTTGACACAATAAAGTAGTTCTACGTTCTATCTCTAAGGTTTGTTTCCTCTTGATGTAGCCTTAAGCAGAGACTGGCGAATAACACTTTCAATGAAAGGCGTTGTTAAGCTTCCAAAAAACTACAGTCTCCTGAAATCTCAACATATATTTTTTCATCCAATCTTCATGATTCTTTCAAGTATTGATCGGTACACCAATCAAACGTGGATGCCCAAGTTTTGTTCTTCTATGTTGTAGCATTCGTTTGCAGGAACAGTTAGAAATTAGAGGTTTCACTCTGTTTTCTCCTATATTGACAGATGCAGTTAGAACTCTAAATCAAACACGGTTTGTGCTAGCTTCTTGAAACTTGACACAATAAAGTAGTTCTACGTTCTATCTCTAAGGTTTGTTTCCTCTTGTATCCTAAAGCTGGGACTGACGAATAACACTTATACTGAAAGGGGTTGCCAAACTTCCAACACACTAGAGTCTCCTGAAATCTCAACATATATTTTTTCATCCAATCTTCATGATACTTTCAAGTAATGATCAGTACACCAATCCCACTTGGATGCCAAAGTTTAGTTCTCCTAGATTGAAGCATTCTTTTGGAGTAACAGTTTGAATTTTTAGGTTTCACTCTGTTTTCTCCTATATTGACAAATGTAGTTCGAACTCTAAATCAAACACGGTTTGTGCTAGCTTCTTGAAACTTGAAACAGTAAAGTAGTTCTACATTCTATTTTTATTTTTTGTTTCCTCTGGATGTAGACCTAAGCAGAGACTGACGAAAGACACATTCAATGAAAGGCGTTGTTAGGCTGCCAAAATACTACAGTCTCCTGAAATCTCAACATATTTTTTTTCCGACCTTCATGATAATTTCAAGTAATGAGCAGTACACCAATAAAACGTGGATGTTCAAGTTTCGTTCTCCTAGGTTGAAGCATTCGTTTGCAGTAACAGTTTGAATTTTTAGTTTTCACTCTCTTTTCTCCTATATTGACAGATGCAGTTCGAACTCTAAATCAAACATGGTTTTTGCTAGCTTCTTGAAACTTGACACAATAAAGTAGTTCTACTTTCTATCTCTAAGGTTGGTTTCCTCTTGATGTAGCCTTAAGCAGAGACTGGCGAATAACACTTTCAATGAAAGGCGTTGTTAAGCTTCCAAAAAACTACCGTCTCCTGAAATCTCAACATATATTTTTTCATCCAATCTTCATGATTATTTCAAGTATTGATCGGTACACCAATCAAACGTGGATGCCCAAGTTTTGTTCTTCTAGGTTGTAGCATTCGTTTGCAGGAACAGTTAGAAATTATAGGTTTCACTCTGTTTTCTCCTATATTGACAGATGCAGTTAGAACTCTAAATCAAACACGGTTTGTGCTAGCTTCTTGAAACTTGACACAATAAAGTAGTTCTACGTTCTATCTCTAAGGTTTGTTTCCTCTTGTATCCTAAAGCTGGGACTGGCGAATAACACTTATACTGAAAGGGGTTGCCAAACTTCCAACACACTAGAGTCTCCTGAAATCTCAACATATATTTTTTAATCCAATCTTCATGATACTTTCAAGTAATGATCAGTACACCAATCCACTTGGATGCCAAAGTTTTGTTCTCCTAGATTGAAGCATTCTTTTGGAGTGACAGTTTAAATTTTTAGGTTTCACTCTGTTTTCTCCTATATTGACAAATATAGTTCGAACTCTAAATCAAACACGGTTTGTGCTAGCTTCTTGAAACTTGAAACAGTAAAGTAGTTCTACATTCTATTTTTATTTTTTGTTTCCTCTGGATGTAGACCTAAGCAGAGACTGACGAAAGACACATTCAATGAAAGGCGTTGTTAGGCTGCCAAAATACTACAGTCTCCTGAAATCTCAACATATTTTTTATTTCCGAACTTCATGATTATTTCAAGTAATCAGCAGTACACCAATAAAACGTGGATGTTCAAGTTTCGTTCTCCTAGTTTGAAGCATTCGTTTGCAGTAACAGTTTGAATTTTTAGTTTTCACTCTGTTTTCTCCTATATTGACAGATGCAGTTCGAACTCTAAATCAAACACGGTTTGGGCTAGCTTCTTGAAACTTGACACAATTAAGTAGTTCTACGTTCTATCTCTAAGGTTTGTTTCCTCTTGTATCCTAAAGCTGGGACTGGCGAATAACACTTATACTGAAAGGGGTTGCCAAACTTCCAACACACTAGAGTCTCCTGAAATCTCAACATATATGTTTTCATCCGATCTTCATGATACTTTCAAGTAATGATCAGTACACCAATCCCACTTGGATGCCAAAGTTTAGTTCTCCTAGATTGAAGCATTCTTTTGGAGTAACAGTTTGAATTTTTAGGTTTCACTCTGTTTTCTCCTATATTGACAAAGATAGTTCGAACTCTAAATCAAACACGGTTTGTGCTAGCTTCTTGAAACTTGAAACAGTAAAGTAGTTCTACATTCTGTTTTTATTTTTTGTTTACTCTGGATGTAGACCTAAGCAGAGACTGACGAAAGACACATTCAATGAAAGGCGTAGTTAGGCTGCCAAAACACTACAGTCTCCTGAAATCTCAACATATTTTTTTTCCGACCTTGATGATAATTTCAAGTAATGAGCAGTACACCAATAAAACGTGGATGTTCAAGTTTCGTTCTCCTAGGTTGAAGCATTCGTTTGCAGTAACAGTTTGAATTTTTAGTTTTCACTCTGTTTTCTCCTATATTGACAGATGCAGTTCGAACTCTAAATCAAACATGGTTTGTGCTAGCTTCTTGAAACTAGACACAATAAAGTAGTTCTACGTTCTATCTCTAAGGTTGGTTTCCTCTTGATGTAGACTTAAGCAGAGACTGGCGAATAACACTTTCAATGAAAGGCGTTGTTAAGCTTCCAAAAAACTACAGTCTCCTGAAATCTCAACATATATTTTTTCATCCAATCTTCATGATTCTTTCAAGTATTGATCGGTACACCAATCAAACGTGGATGCCCAAGTTTTGTTCTTCTAGGTTGTAGCATTCTTTTTCAGGAACAGTTAGAAATTATAGGTTTCACTCTGTTTTCTCCTATATTGACAGATGCAGTTAGAACTCTAAATCAAACACGGTTTGTGCTAGCTTCTTGAAACTTGACACAATAAAGTAGTTCTACATTCTATCTCTAAGGTGTGTTTCCTCTTGTATCCTAAAGCTGGGACTGGCGAATAACACTTATACTGAAAGGGGTTGCCAAACTTCCAACACACTAGAGTCTCCTGAAATCTCACCATATATTTTTTAATCCAATCTTCATGATACTTTCAAGTAATGTTCAGTACAAAAATCCACTTGGATGCCAAAGTTTTGTTCTCCTAGATTGAAGCATTCTTTTGGAGTAACAGTTTAAATTTTTAGGTTTCACTCTGTTTTCTCCTATATTGACAAATATATTTCGAACTCTAAATCAAACACGGTTTGTGCTAGCTTCTTGAAACTTGAAACAGTAAAGTAGTTCTACATTTTATTTTTATTTTTTGTTTCCTCTGGATGTAGACCTAAGTAGAGACTGACGAAAGACACATTCAATGAAAGGCGTTGTTAGGCTGCCAAAATACTACAGTCTCCTGAAATCTCAACATATTTTTTTTCCGACCTTCATGATTATTTCAAGTAATCAGCAGTACACCAATAAAACGTGGATGTTCAAGTTTCGTTCTCCTAGCTTGAAGCATTCGTTTGCAGTAAGAGTTTGAATTTTTAGTTTTCACTCTGTTTTCTCCTATATTGACAGATGCAGTTCGAACTCTAAATCAAACACGGTTTGTGCTAGCTTCTTGAAACTTGACACAATAAAGTAGTTCTACGTTCTATCTCTAAGGTTTGTTTCCTCTTGTATCCTAAAGCTGGGACTGGCGAATAACACTTATACTGAAAGGGGTTGCCAAACTTCCAACACACTAGAGTCTCCTGAAATCTCAACATATATGTTTTCATCCGATCTTCATGATACTTTCAAGTAATGATCAGTACACCAATCCCACTTGGATGCCAAAGTTTAGTTCTCCTAGATTGAAGCATTCTTTTGGAGTAACAGTTTGAATTTTTAGGTTTCACTTGTTTTCTCCTATATTGACAAATGTAGTTCGAACTCTAAATCAAACACGGTTTGTGCTAGCTTCTTGAAACTTGAAACAGTAAAGTAGTTCTACATTCTATTTTTATTTTTTGTTTCCTCTGGATGTAGACCTAAGCAGAGACTGATGAAAGACACATTCAATTAAAGGCGTTGTTAGGCTGCCAAAATACTACAGTCTCCTGAAATCTCAACATATTTTTTTTTCCGACCTTCATGATCATTTCAAGTAATGAGCAGTACACCAATAAAACGTGGATGTTCAAGTTTCGTTCTCCTAGCTTGAAGCATTCGTTTGCAGTAACAGTTTGAATTTTTAGATTTCACTCTGTTTTCTCCTATATTGACAGATGCAGTTCGAACTCTAAATCAAACATGGTTTGTGCTAGCTTCTTGAAACTTGACAAAATAAAGTAGTTCTACGTTCTCTCTCTAAGGTTTGTTTCCTCTTGATGTAGCCTTAAGCAGAGACTGGCGAAAAACACTTTCAATGAAAGGCGTTGTTAAGCCTCCAAAAAACTACCGTCTCCTGAAATCTCAACATATATTTTTTCATCCAAACTTCATGATTCTTTCAAGTATTGATCAGTACACCAATCAAACGTGGATGCCCAAGTTTTGTTCTTCTAGGTTGTAGCATTCATTTGCAGGAACAGTTAGAAATTATAGGTTTCACTCTGTTTTCTCCTATATTGACTGATGCAGTTAGAACTCTAAATCAAACACAGTTTGTGCTAGCTTCTTGAAACTTGACACAATAAAGTAGTTCTACGTTCCATCTCTAAGTTTTGTTTCCTATTGTATCCTAAAGCTGGGACTGGCGAATAACACTTATATTTAAAGGGGTTACCAAACATCCAACACACTAGAGTCTCCTGAAATCTCAACATATATTTTTTTATCCAATCTTCATGATACTTTCAAGTAATGATCAGTACACCAATCCCACTTGGATGCCAAAGTTTAGTTCTCCTAGATTGAAGCATTCTTTTGGAGTAACAGTTTGAATTTTTAGGTTTCACTCTGTTTTCTCCTATATTGACAAATGTAGTTCGAACTCTAAATCAAACACGGTTTGTGATAGCTTCTTGAAACTTGAAACAGGAAAGTAGTTCTACATTCTATTTTTATTTTTTGTTTCCTCTGGATGTAGACCTAAGCAGAGACTGACGAAAGACCCTTTCAATCAGAGGCGTTGTTAGGCTGCCAAAATACTACAGTCTCCTGAAATCTCAACATATTTTTTTTTCGGACCATCATGATCATTTCAAGTAATGAGCAGTACACCAATAAAACGTGGATGTTCAAGTTTCGTTCTCCTAGCTTGAAGCATTCGTTTGCAGTAACAGTTTGAATTTTTAGTTTTCACTCTGTTTTCTCCTATATTGACAGATGCAGTTCGAACTCTAAATCAAACACGGTTTGTGCTAGCTTCTTGAAACTTGACACAATAAAGTAGTTCTACGTTCTATCTCTAAGGTTTGTTTCCTCTTGTATCCTAAAGCTGGGACTGGCGAATAACACTTATACTGAAAGGGGTTGCCAAACTTCCAACACACTAGAGTCTCCTGAAATCTCAACATATATGTTTTCATCCGATCTTCATGATACTTTCAAGTAATGATCAGTACACCAATCCCACTTGGATGCCAAAGTTTAGTTCTCCTAGATTGAAGCATTCTCTTGGAGTAACAGTTTGAATTTTTAGATTTCACTCTGTTTTCTCCTATATTGACAGATGCAGTTCGAACTCTAAATCAAACATGGTTTGTGCTAGCTTCTTGAAACTTGACCCAATAAAGTAGTTTTACGTTCTATCTCAAGGTTTGTTTCCTCTTGATGTAGCCTTAAGCAGAGACTGGCGAATAACACTTTCAATGAAACGCGTTGTTAAGCTTCCAAAAAACTACCGTCTCCTGAAATCTCAACATATATTTTTTCATCCAATCTTCATGATTCTTTCAAGTATTGATCAGTACACCAATCAAACGTGGATGGCCAAGTTTTGTTCCTCTAGGTTGTAGCATTCGTTTGAGGAACTGTTAGAAATTATAGGTTTCACTCTGTTTTCTCCTATATTGACAGATGCAGTTAGAACTCTAAATCAAACACGGTTTGTGCTAGCTTCTTGAACCTTGACACAATAAAGTAGTTCTACGTTCTATCTCTAAGGTTTGTTTCCTCTTGCATCCTAAAGATGGGACTGGCGAATAACACTTATACTGAAAGGGGTTGCCAAACTTCCAACACACTAGAGTCTCCTGAAATCTCAACATATATTTTTTCATCCAATCTTCATGATACTTTCAAGTAATGATCAGTACACCAATCCCACTTGGATGCCAAAGTTTAGTTCTCCTAGATAGAAGCTTTCTTTTGGAGTAACAGTTTGAATTTTTAGGTTTCACTCTGTTTTCTCCTATATTGACAAATGTAGTTCGAACTCTAAATCAAACACGGTTTGTGCTAGCTTCTTGAAACTTGAAACAGTAAAGTAGTTCTACATTCTATTTTTATTTTTTGTTTCCTCTGGATGTAGACCTAAGCAGAGACTGACGAAAGACACATTCAATGAAAGGCGTTGTTAGGCTGCCAAAATACTACAGTCTCCTGAATTCTCAACATATTTTTTTTCCGACCTTCATGATAATTTCAAGTAATGAGCAGTACACCAATAAAACGTGGATGTTCAAGTTTCGTTCTTCTAGGTTGAAGCATTCGTTTGCAGTAACAGTTTGAATTTTTAGTTTTCACTCTCTTTTCTCCTATATTGACAGATGCAGTTCGAACTCTAAATCAAACATGTTTTGTGCTAGCTTCCTGAAACTTGACACAATAAAGTAGTTCTACGTTCTATCTCTAAGGTTTGTTTCCTCTTGATGTAGCCTTAAGCAGAGACTGGCGAATTACACTTTCAACGAAAGTCGTTGTTAAGCTTCCAAAAAACTACCGTCTCCTGAAATCTCAACATATATTTTTTCATGCAATCTTCATGATTCTTTCAAGTATTGATCAGTACACCAATCAAACGTGGATGCCCACGTTTTGTTCTTCTAGGTTGTAGCATTCGTTTGCAGGAACTGTTAGAAATTATAGGTTTCACTCTGTTTTCTCCTATATTGACAGATGCAGTTAGAACTCTAAATCAAACACGGTTTGTGCTAGCTTCTTGAAACTTGACACAATAAAGTAGTTCTACGTTCTATCTCTAAGGTTTGTTTCCTCTTGTATCCTAAAGCTGGGACTGTCGAATAACACTTATACTGAAAGGGGTTGCCAAACTTCCAAAACACTAGAGTCTCCAGAAATCTCAACATATATTTTTTCATCCAATCTTCATGATACTTTCAAGTAATGATCAGTACACCAATCCCACTTGGATGCCAAAGTTTAGTTCTCCTAGATTGAAGCATTCTTTTGGAGTAACAGTTTGAATTTTTAGGTTTCACTCTGTTTTCTCCTATATTGACAAATGTAGTTCGAACTCTAAATCAAACACGGTTTGTGCTAGCTTCTTGAAACTTGAAACAGTAAAGTAGTTCTACATTCTGTTTTTATTTTTTGTTTACTCTGGATGTAGACCTAAGCAGAGACTGACGAAAGACACATTCAATGAAAGGCGTTGTTAGGCTGCCAAAATAATACAGTCTCCTCAAATCTCAACATATTTTTTTCCAAACTTCATGATAATTTCAAGTAATGAGCAGTACACCAATAAAACGTGGATGTTCAAGTTTCGTTCTCCTAGGTTGAAGCATTCGTTTGCAGTAACAGTTTGAATTTTTAGTTTTCACTCTGTTTTCTCCTATATTGACAGATGCAGTTCGAACTCTAAATCAAACATGGTTTGTGCTAGCTTCTTGAAACTTGACACAATAAAGTAGTTCTACGTTCTATCTCTAAGGTTTGTTTCCTCTTGATGTAGCCTTAAGCAGAGACTGGGGAATAACACTTTCAATGAAAGGTGTTGTTAAGCTTCCAAAAAACTACCGTCTCCTGAAATCTCAACATATATCTTATCATCCAATCTTCATGATTCTTTCAAGTATTGATCAGTACACCAATCAAACGTGGATGCCCAAGTTTTGTTCTTCTAGGTTGTAGCATTCGTTTGCAAGAACAGTTAGAAATTATAGGTTTCACTCTGTTTTCTCCTATATTGACAGATGCAGTTAGAACTCTAAATCAAACACGGTTTGTGCTAGCTTCTTGAAACTTGACACAATAAAGTAGTTCTACGTTCCATCTCTAAGTTTTGTTTCCTATTGTATCCTAAAGCTGGGACTGGCGAATAACACTTATATTTAAAGGGGTTACCAAACATCCAACACACTAGAGTCTCCTGAAATCTCAACATATATTTTTTTATCCAATCTTCATGATACTTTCAAGTAATGATCAGTACACCAATCCCACTTGGATGCCAAAGTTTAGTTCTCCTAGATTGAAGCATTCTTTTGGAGTAACAGTTTGAATTTTTAGGTTTCACTCTGTTTTCTCCTATATTGACAAATGTAGTTCGAACTCTAAATCAAACACGGTTTGTGATAGCTTCTTGAAACTTGAAACAGGAAAGTAGTTCTACATTCTATTTTTATTTTTTGTTTCCTCTGGATGTAGACCTAAGCAGAGACTGACGAAAGACCCTTTCAATCAGAGGCGTTGTTAGGCTGCCAAAATACTACAGTCTCCTGAAATCTCAACATATTTTTTTTTCGGACCATCATGATCATTTCAAGTAATGAGCAGTACACCAATAAAACGTGGATGTTCAAGTTTCGTTCTCCTAGCTTGAAGCATTCGTTTGCAGTAACAGTTTGAATTTTTAGTTTTCACTCTGTTTTCTCCTATATTGACAGATGCAGTTCGAACTCTAAATCAAACACGGTTTGTGCTAGCTTCTTGAAACTTGACACAATAAAGTAGTTCTACGTTCTATCTCTAAGGTTTGTTTCCTCTTGTATCCTAAAGCTGGGACTGGCGAATAACACTTATACTGAAAGGGGTTGCCAAACTTCCAACACACTAGAGTCTCCTGAAATCTCAACATATATGTTTTCATCCGATCTTCATGATACTTTCAAGTAATGATCAGTACACCAATCCCACTTGGATGCCAAAGTTTAGTTCTCCTAGATTGAAGCATTCTCTTGGAGTAACAGTTTGAATTTTTAGATTTCACTCTGTTTTCTCCTATATTGACAGATGCAGTTCGAACTCTAAATCAAACATGGTTTGTGCTAGCTTCTTGAAACTTGACCCAATAAAGTAGTTTTACGTTCTATCTCAAGGTTTGTTTCCTCTTGATGTAGCCTTAAGCAGAGACTGGCGAATAACACTTTCAATGAAACGCGTTGTTAAGCTTCCAAAAAACTACCGTCTCCTGAAATCTCAACATATATTTTTTCATCCAATCTTCATGATTCTTTCAAGTATTGATCAGTACACCAATCAAACGTGGATGGCCAAGTTTTGTTCCTCTAGGTTGTAGCATTCGTTTGAGGAACTGTTAGAAATTATAGGTTTCACTCTGTTTTCTCCTATATTGACAGATGCAGTTAGAACTCTAAATCAAACACGGTTTGTGCTAGCTTCTTGAACCTTGACACAATAAAGTAGTTCTACGTTCTATCTCTAAGGTTTGTTTCCTCTTGCATCCTAAAGATGGGACTGGCGAATAACACTTATACTGAAAGGGGTTGCCAAACTTCCAACACACTAGAGTCTCCTGAAATCTCAACATATATTTTTTCATCCAATCTTCATGATACTTTCAAGTAATGATCAGTACACCAATCCCACTTGGATGCCAAAGTTTAGTTCTCCTAGATTGAAGCTTTCTTTTGGAGTAACAGTTTGAATTTTTAGGTTTCACTCTGTTTTCTCCTATATTGACAAATGTAGTTCGAACTCTAAATCAAACACGGTTTGTGCTAGCTTCTTGAAACTTGAAACAGTAAAGTAGTTCTACATTCTATTTTTATTTTTTGTTTCCTCTGGATGTAGACCTAAGCAGAGACTGACGAAAGACACATTCAATGAAAGGCGTTGTTAGGCTGCCAAAATACTACAGTCTCCTGAATTCTCAACATATTTTTTTTCCGACCTTCATGATAATTTCAAGTAATGAGCAGTACACCAATAAAACGTGGATGTTCAAGTTTCGTTCTTCTAGGTTGAAGCATTCGTTTGCAGTAACAGTTTGAATTTTTAGTTTTCACTCTCTTTTCTCCTATATTGACAGATGCAGTTCGAACTCTAAATCAAACATGTTTTGTGCTAGCTTCCTGAAACTTGACACAATAAAGTAGTTCTACGTTCTATCTCTAAGGTTTGTTTCCTCTTGATGTAGCCTTAAGCAGAGACTGGCGAATTACACTTTCAACGAAAGTCGTTGTAAAGCTTCCAAAAAACTACCGTCTCCTGAAATCTCAACATATATTTTTTCATGCAATCTTCATGATTCTTTCAAGTATTGATCAGTACACCAATCAAACGTGGATGCCCACGTTTTGTTCTTCTAGGTTGTAGCATTCGTTTGCAGGAACTGTTAGAAATTATAGGTTTCACTCTGTTTTCTCCTATATTGACAGATGCAGTTAGAACTCTAAATCAAACACGGTTTGTGCTAGCTTCTTGAAACTTGACACAATAAAGTAGTTCTACGTTCTATCTCTAAGGTTTGTTTCCTCTTGTATCCTAAAGCTGGGACTGTCGAATAACACTTATACTGAAAGGGGTTGCCAAACTTCCAAAACACTAGAGTCTCCAGAAATCTCAACATATATTTTTTCATCCAATCTTCATGATACTTTCAAGTAATGATCAGTACACCAATCCCACTTGGATGCCAAAGTTTAGTTCTCCTAGATTGAAGCATTCTTTTGGAGTAACAGTTTGAATTTTTAGGTTTCACTCTGTTTTCTCCTATATTGACAAATGTAGTTCGAACTCTAAATCAAACACGGTTTGTGCTAGCTTCTTGAAACTTGAAACAGTAAAGTAGTTCTACATTCTGTTTTTATTTTTTGTTTACTCTGGATGTAGACCTAAGCAGAGACTGACGAAAGACACATTCAATGAAAGGCGTTGTTAGGCTGCCAAAATAATACAGTCTCCTCAAATCTCAACATATTTTTTTCCAAACTTCATGATAATTTCAAGTAATGAGCAGTACACCAATAAAACGTGGATGTTCAAGTTTCGTTCTCCTAGGTTGAAGCATTCGTTTGCAGTAACAGTTTGAATTTTTAGTTTTCACTCTGTTTTCTCCTATATTGACAGATGCAGTTCGAACTCTAAATCAAACATGGTTTGTGCTAGCTTCTTGAAACTTGACACAATAAAGTAGTTCTACGTTCTATCTCTAAGGTTTGTTTCCTCTTGATGTAGCCTTAAGCAGAGACTGGGGAATAACACTTTCAATGAAAGGTGTTGTTAAGCTTCCAAAAAACTACCGTCTCCTGAAATCTCAACATATATCTTATCATCCAATCTTCATGATTCTTTCAAGTATTGATCAGTACACCAATCAAACGTGGATGCCCAAGTTTTGTTCTTCTAGGTTGTAGCATTCGTTTGCAAGAACAGTTAGAAATTATAGGTTTCACTCTGTTTTCTCCTATATTGACAGATGCAGTTAGAACTCTAAATCAAACACGGTTTGTGCTAGCTTCTTGAAACTTGACACAATAAAGTAGTTCTACGTTCCATCTCTAAGTTTTGTTTCCTATTGTATCCTAAAGCTGGGACTGGCGAATAACACTTATATTTAAAGGGGTTACCAAACATCCAACACACTAGAGTCTCCTGAAATCTCAACATATATTTTTTTATCCAATCTTCATGATACTTTCAAGTAATGATCAGTACACCAATCCCACTTGGATGCCAAAGTTTAGTTCTCCTAGATTGAAGCATTCTTTTGGAGTAACAGTTTGAATTTTTAGGTTTCACTCTGTTTTCTCCTATATTGACAAATGTAGTTCGAACTCTAAATCAAACACGGTTTGTGATAGCTTCTTGAAACTTGAAACAGGAAAGTAGTTCTACATTCTATTTTTATTTTTTGTTTCCTCTGGATGTAGACCTAAGCAGAGACTGACGAAAGACCCTTTCAATCAGAGGCGTTGTTAGGCTGCCAAAATACTACAGTCTCCTGAAATCTCAACATATTTTTTTTTCGGACCATCATGATCATTTCAAGTAATGAGCAGTACACCAATAAAACGTGGATGTTCAAGTTTCGTTCTCCTAGCTTGAAGCATTCGTTTGCAGTAACAGTTTGAATTTTTAGTTTTCACTCTGTTTTCTCCTATATTGACAGATGCAGTTCGAACTCTAAATCAAACACGGTTTGTGCTAGCTTCTTGAAACTTGACACAATAAAGTAGTTCTACGTTCTATCTCTAAGGTTTGTTTCCTCTTGTATCCTAAAGCTGGGACTGGCGAATAACACTTATACTGAAAGGGGTTGCCAAACTTCCAACACACTAGAGTCTCCTGAAATCTCAACATATATGTTTTCATCCGATCTTCATGATACTTTCAAGTAATGATCAGTACACCAATCCCACTTGGATGCCAAAGTTTAGTTCTCCTAGATTGAAGCATTCTCTTGGAGTAACAGTTTGAATTTTTAGATTTCACTCTGTTTTCTCCTATATTGACAGATGCAGTTCGAACTCTAAATCAAACATGGTTTGTGCTAGCTTCTTGAAACTTGACCCAATAAAGTAGTTTTACGTTCTATCTCAAGGTTTGTTTCCTCTTGATGTAGCCTTAAGCAGAGACTGGCGAATAACACTTTCAATGAAACGCGTTGTTAAGCTTCCAAAAAACTACCGTCTCCTGAAATCTCAACATATATTTTTTCATCCAATCTTCATGATTCTTTCAAGTATTGATCAGTACACCAATCAAACGTGGATGGCCAAGTTTTGTTCCTCTAGGTTGTAGCATTCGTTTGAGGAACTGTTAGAAATTATAGGTTTCACTCTGTTTTCTCCTATATTGACAGATGCAGTTAGAACTCTAAATCAAACACGGTTTGTGCTAGCTTCTTGAACCTTGACACAATAAAGTAGTTCTACGTTCTATCTCTAAGGTTTGTTTCCTCTTGCATCCTAAAGATGGGACTGGCGAATAACACTTATACTGAAAGGGGTTGCCAAACTTCCAACACACTAGAGTCTCCTGAAATCTCAACATATATTTTTTCATCCAATCTTCATGATACTTTCAAGTAATGATCAGTACACCAATCCCACTTGGATGCCAAAGTTTAGTTCTCCTAGATTGAAGCTTTCTTTTGGAGTAACAGTTTGAATTTTTAGGTTTCACTCTGTTTTCTCCTATATTGACAAATGTAGTTCGAACTCTAAATCAAACACGGTTTGTGCTAGCTTCTTGAAACTTGAAACAGTAAAGTAGTTCTACATTCTATTTTTATTTTTTGTTTCCTCTGGATGTAGACCTAAGCAGAGACTGACGAAAGACACATTCAATGAAAGGCGTTGTTAGGCTGCCAAAATACTACAGTCTCCTGAATTCTCAACATATTTTTTTTCCGACCTTCATGATAATTTCAAGTAATGAGCAGTACACCAATAAAACGTGGATGTTCAAGTTTCGTTCTTCTAGGTTGAAGCATTCGTTTGCAGTAACAGTTTGAATTTTAGTTTTCACTCTCTTTTCTCCTATATTGACAGATGCAGTTCGAACTCTAAATCAAACATGTTTTGTGCTAGCTTCCTGAAACTTGACACAATAAAGTAGTTCTACGTTCTATCTCTAAGGTTTGTTTCCTCTTGATGTAGCCTTAAGCAGAGACTGGCGAATTACACTTTCAACGAAAGTCGTTGTTAAGCTTCCAAAAAACTACCGTCTCCTGAAATCTCAACATATATTTTTTCATGCAATCTTCATGATTCTTTCAAGTATTGATCAGTACACCAATCAAACGTGGATGCCCACGTTTTGTTCTTCTAGGTTGTAGCATTCGTTTGCAGGAACTGTTAGAAATTATAGGTTTCACTCTGTTTTCTCCTATATTGACAGATGCAGTTAGAACTCTAAATCAAACACGGTTTGTGCTAGCTTCTTGAAACTTGACACAATAAAGTAGTTCTACGTTCTATCTCTAAGGTTTGTTTCCTCTTGTATCCTAAAGCTGGGACTGTCGAATAACACTTATACTGAAAGGGGTTGCCAAACTTCCAAAACACTAGAGTCTCCAGAAATCTCAACATATATTTTTTCATCCAATCTTCATGATACTTTCAAGTAATGATCAGTACACCAATCCCACTTGGATGCCAAAGTTTAGTTCTCCTAGATTGAAGCATTCTTTTGGAGTAACAGTTTGAATTTTTAGGTTTCACTCTGTTTTCTCCTATATTGACAAATGTAGTTCGAACTCTAAATCAAACACGGTTTGTGCTAGCTTCTTGAAACTTGAAACAGTAAAGTAGTTCTACATTCTGTTTTTATTTTTGTTTACTCTGGATGTAGACCTAAGCAGAGACTGACGAAAGACACATTCAATGAAAGGCGTTGTTAGGCTGCCAAAATAATACAGTCTCCTCAAATCTCAACATATTTTTTTCCAAACTTCATGATAATTTCAAGTAATGAGCAGTACACCAATAAAACGTGGATGTTCAAGTTTCGTTCTCCTAGGTTGAAGCATTCGTTTGCAGTAACAGTTTGAATTTTTAGTTTTCACTCTGTTTTCTCCTATATTGACAGATGCAGTTCGAACTCTAAATCAAACATGGTTTGTGCTAGCTTCTTGAAACTTGACACAATAAAGTAGTTCTACGTTCTATCTCTAAGGTTTGTTTCCTCTTGATGTAGCCTTAAGCAGAGACTGGGGAATAACACTTTCAATGAAAGGTGTTGTTAAGCTTCCAAAAAACTACCGTCTCCTGAAATCTCAACATATATCTTATCATCCAATCTTCATGATTCTTTCAAGTATTGATCAGTACACCAATCAAACGTGGATGCCCAAGTTTTGTTCTTCTAGGTTGTAGCATTCGTTTGCAAGAACAGTTAGAAATTATAGGTTTCACTCTGTTTTCTCCTATATTGACAGATGCAGTTAGAACTCTAAATCAAACACGGTTTGTGCTAGCTTCTTGAAACTTGACACAATAAAGTAGTTCTACGTTCTATCTCTAAGGTTTGTTTCCTCTTGTATCCTAAAGCTGGAACTGGCGAATAACACTTATACTGAAAGGGGTTGCCAAACTTCCAACACACTAGAGTCTCCTGAAATCTCAACATATATTTTTTCATCCAATCTTCATGATACTTTCAAGTAATGGTCAGTACACCAACCCCACTTGGATGCCAAAGTTTAGTTCTCCTAGATTGAAGCATTCTTTTGGAGTAACAGTTTGAATTTTTAGGTTTCACTCTGTTTTCTCCTATATTGACAAATGTAGTTCGAACTCTAAATCAAACACGGTTTGTGCTAGCTTCTTGAAACTTGAAACATTAAAGTAGTTCTACATTCTATTTTTATTTTTTGTTTCCTCTGGATGTAGAACTAAGCAGAGACTGATGAAAGACAGATTCAATGAGAGGCGTTGTTAGGCTGCCAAAATACTACAGTCTCCTGAAATCTCAACATATTTTTTTTTCCGACCTTCATGATCATTTCAAGTAATGAGCAGTACACCAATAAAACGTGGATGTTCAAGTTTCGTTCTCCTAGCTTGAAGCATTCGTTTGCAGTAACAGTTTGAATTTTTAGTTTTCACTCTGTTTTCTCCTATATTGACAGATGGAGTTGGAACTCTAAATCAAACATGGTTTGTGCTAGCTTCTTGAAACTTGACACAATAAAGTAGTTCTACGTTCTATCTCTAAGGTTTGTTTCCTCTTGATGTAGCCTTAAGCAGAGACTGGCGAAAAACACTTTCAATGAAAGGCGTTGTTAAGCTTCCAAAAAACTACCGTCTCCTGAAATCTAAACATATATTTTTTCATCCAATCTTCATGATTCTTTCAAGTATTGATCAGTACACCAATCAAACGTGGATGCCCAAGTTTTGTTCTTCTAGGTGTAGCATTCGTTTGCAGGAACAGTTAGAAATTATAGGTTTCACTCTGTTTTCTCCTATATTGACAGATGCAGTTAGAACTCTAAATCAAACACGGTTTGTGCTAGCTTCTTGAAACTTGACACAATAAAGTAGTTTTACGTTCTATCTCTAAGGTTTGTTTCCTCTTGTATCCTAAAGCTGGGACTGGCGAATAACACTTATACTGAAAGGGGTTGAAAAACTTCCAACACACTAGAGTCTCCTGAAATCTCAACATATATTTTTTCATCCAATCTTCATGATACTTTCAAGTAGTGATCAGTACACCAATCCCACTTGGATGCCAAAGTTTAGTTCTCCTAGATTGAAGCATTCTTTTGGAGTAACAGTTTGAATTTTTAGGTTTCACTCTGTTTTCTCCTATATTGACAAATGTAGTTCGAACTCTAAATCAAACACGGTTTTTGCTAGCTTCCTGAAACTTGAAACAGTAAAGTAGTTCTACATTGTATTTTTATTTTTTGTTTCTTCTGGATGTAGAACTAAGCAGAGATTGACGAAAGACACATTCAATGAGAGGCGTTGTTAGGCTGCCAAAATACTACAGTCTCCTGAAAGCTAAACATATTTTTTTTTCCGACCTTCATGATCATTTCAAGTAATGAGCAGTACAC
This sequence comes from Callospermophilus lateralis, assembly GCF_048772815.1. Taxonomy (NCBI): domain Eukaryota; kingdom Metazoa; phylum Chordata; class Mammalia; order Rodentia; family Sciuridae; genus Callospermophilus; species Callospermophilus lateralis. Next base: position 125,145 of record NW_027512936.1, read on the forward strand.
CAATAAAACGTGGATGTTCAAGTTTCGTTCTCCTAGCTTGAAGCATTCGTTTGCAGTAACAGTTTGAATTTTTAGTTTTCACTCTGTTTTCTCCTATATTGACAGATGCAGTTCGAACTCTAAATCAAACATGGTTTGTGCTAGCTACTTGAATCTTGACACAATAAAGTAGTTCTACGTTCTATCTCTAAGGTTTGTTTCCTCTTGATGTAGCCTTATGCAGAGACTGGCGAATAACACTTTCAATGAAAGGCGTTGTTAAGCTTCCAAAAAACTACCGTCTCCTGAAATCTCAACATATATTTTTTCATCCAATCTTCATGATTCTTTCAAGTATTGATCAGTACACCAATCAAACGTGGATGCCCAAGTTTTGTTCTTCTAGGTTGTAGCATTCGTTTGCAGGAACAGTTAGAAATTATAGGTTTCACTCTGTTTTCTCCTATATTGACAGATGCAGTTAGAACTCTAAATCAAACACGGTTTGTGCTAGCTTCTTGAAACTTGACACAATAAAGTAGTTCTACGTTCTATCTCTAAGGTTTGTTTCCTCTTGTATCCTAAAGCTGGGACTGACGAATAACACTTATACTGAAAGGGGTTGCCAAACTTCCAACACAATAGAGTCTCCTGAAATCTCAACATATATTTTTTCATCCAATCTTCATGATACTTTCAAGTAGTGATCAGTACACCAATCCCACTTGGATGCCAAAGTTAAGTTCTCCTAGATTGAAGCATTCTTTTGGAGTAACAGTTTGAATTTTTAGGTTTCACTCTGTTTTCTCCGATATTGACAAATGTAGTTCGAACTCTAAATCAAACACGGTTTTTGCTAGCTTCCTGAAACTTGAAACAGTAAAGTAGTTCTACATTGTATTTTTATTTTTTGTTTCTTCTGGATGTAGACCTAAGCAGAGACTGACGAAAGACACATTCAATGAGATGCGTTGTTAGGCTGCCAAAATACTACAGTCTCCTGAAAGCTAAACATATTTTTTTTTCCGACCTTCATGATCATTTCAAGTAATGAGCAGTACACCAATAAAACGTGGATGTTCAAGTTTCGTTCTCCTAGCTTGAAGCATTCGTTTGCAGTAACAGTTTGAATTTTTAGTTTTCACTCTGTTTTCTCCTATATTGACAGATGCAGTTCGAACGCTAAATCAAACATGGTTTGTGCTAGCTTCTTGAAACTTGACACAATAAAGTAGTTCTACGTTCTATCTCTAAGGTTTGTTTCCTCTTGATGTAGCCTTAAGCAGAGAGTGGCGAATAACACTTTCAATGAAAGGCGTGTTAAGCTTCCAAAAAACTACCGTCTCCTGAAATCTCAACATATATTTTTTCATCCAATCTTCATGATTCTTTCAAGTATTGATCAGTACACCAATCAAACGTGGATGCCCAAGTTTTGTTCTTCTAGGTTGTAGCATTCGTTTGCAGGAACTGTTAGAATTTATAGGTTTCACTCTGTTTTCTCCTATATTGACAGATGCAGTTAGAACTCTAAATCAAACACGGTTTGTGCTAGCTTCTTGAAACTTGACACAATAAAGTAGTTCTACGTTCTATCTCTAAGGTTTGTTTCCTCTTGTATCCTAAAGCTGGGACTGGCGAATAACACTTATACTGAAAGGGGTTGCCAAACTTCCAACACACTAGAGTCTCCTGAAATCTCAACATATATTTTTTCATCCAATCTTCATGATACTTTCAAGTAATGATCAGTACACCAATCCCACGTGGATGCCAAAGTTTAGTTCTCCTAGATTGAAGCATTCTTTTGGAGTAACAGTTTGAATTTTTAGGTTTCACTCTGTTTTCTCCTATATTGACAAATGTAGTTCGAACTCTAAATCAAACACGGTTTGTGCTAGCTTCTTGAAACTTGAAACAGTAAAGTAGTTCTACATTCTATTTTTATTTTTTGTTTCCTCTGGATGTAGACCTAAGCAGAGACTGACGAAAGACACATTCAATGAAAGGCGTTGTTAGGCTGCCAAAATACTACAGTCTCCTGAAATCTCAACATATTTTTTTTTCCGACCTTCATGATGATTTCAAGTAATGAGCAGTACACCAATAAAACGTGGATGTTCAAGTTTCGTTCTCCTAGCTTGAAGCATTCGTTTGCAGTAACAGTTTGAATTTTTAGTTTTCACTCTGTTTTCTCCTATATTGACAGATGCAGTTCGAACTCTAAATCAAACATGGTTTGTGCTAGCTTCTTGAAACTTGACACAATAAAGTAGTTCTACGTTCTATCTCTAAGGTTTGTTTCCTCTTGATGTAGCCTTAAGCAGAGACTGGCGAATAACACTTTCAATGAAAGGCGTTGTTAAGCTTCCAAAAAACTACCGTCTCCTGAAATCTCAACATATATTTTTTCATCCAATCTTCATGATTCTTTCAAGTATTGATCAGTACACCAATCAAACGTGGATGCCCAAGTTTTGTTCTTCTAGGTTGTAGCATTCGTTTGCAGGAACAGTTAGAAATTATAGGTTTCACTCTGTTTTCTCCTATATTGACAGATGCAGTTAGAACTCTAAATCAAACACGGTTTGTGCTAGCTTCTTGAAACTTGACACAATAAAGTAGTTCTACGTTCTATCTCTAAGGTTTGTTTCCTCGTGGATCCTAAAGCTGGGACTGGCGAATAACACTTATACTGAAAGGGGTTGCCAAACTTCCAACACACTAGAGTCTCCTGAAATCTCAACATATATTTTTTCATCCAATCTTCATGATACTTTCAAGTAATGATCAGTACACTAATCCCACTTGGATGCCAAAGTTTAGTTCTCCTAGATTGAAGCATTCTTTTGGAGTAACAGTTTGAATTTTGAGGTTTCACTCTGTTTTCTCCTATATTGACAAATGTAGTTCGAACTCTAAATCAAACACGGTTTGTGCTAGCTTCTTGAAACTTGAAACAGTAAAGTAGTTCTACATTCTATTTTTTTTTTTGTTTCCTCTGAATGTAGACCTAAGCAGAGGCTGACGAAAGACACATTCAATGAAAGGCGTTGTTAGGCTGCCAAAATACTACAGTCTCCTGAAATCTCAACATATTTTTTTTCCGACCTTCATGATAATTTCAAGTAATGAGCAGTACACCAATAAAACGTGGATGTTCAAGTTTCGTTCTTCTAGCTTGAAGCATTCGTTTGCAGCAACAGTTTGTATTTATAGTTTTCAGTCTGTTTTCTCCTATATTGACGGATGCAGTTCGAACTCTAAATCAAACATGGTTTGTGCTAGCTTCTTGAAACTTGACCCAATAAAGTAGTTCTACGTTCTATCTCAAGGTTTGTTTCCTCTTGATGTAGCAATAAGCAGAGACTGGCGAATAACACTTTCAATGAAAGGCGTTGTTAAGCTTCCAAAAAACTACCGTCTCCTGAAATCTCAACATATATTTTTTCATCCAATCTTCATGATTCTTTCAAGTATTGATCAGTACACCAATCAAACGTGGATTCCCAAGTTTTGTTCTTCTAGGTTGTAGCATTCGTTTGCAGGAACAGTTAGAAATTATAGGTTTCACTCTGTTTTCTCCTATATTGACAGATGCAGTTAGAACTCTAAATCAAACACGGTTTGTGCTAGCTTCTTGAAACTTGACACAATAAAGTAGTTCTACGTTCTATCTCTAAGGTTTGTTTCCTCTTGTATCCTAAAGCTGGGACTGGCGAGTAACACTTATACTGAAAGGGGTTGCCAAACTTCCAACACACTAGAGTCTCCTAAAAACTCAACATATATTTTTTCATCCAATCTTCATGATACTTTCAAGTAATGATCACTACACCAATCCCACTTGGATGCCAAAGTTTAGTTCTCCTAGATTGAAGCATTCTTTTGGAGTAACAGTTTGAATTTTTAGGTTTCACTCTGTTTTCTCCTATATTGACAAATGTATTTCGAACTCTAAATCAAACACTGTTTGTGCTAGCTTCTTGAAACTTGAAACAGTTAAGTAGTTCTACATTCTATTTTTATTTTTTGTTTCCTCTAAATGTAGACCTAAGCAGAGACTGACGAAAGACACATTCAATGAAAGGTGTTGTTAGGCTGCAAAAATACTACAGTCTCCTGAAATCTCAACATTTTTTTTTTCCGACCTTCATGATAATTTCATGTAATCAGCAGTACACCATAAAACGTGGATGTTCAAGTTTCGTTCTCCTAGCTTGAAGCATTCGTTTGTAGTAACAGTTTGAATTTTTACTTTTCACTCTGTTTTCTCCTATATTGACAGATGCAGTTCGAACTCTAAATCAAACACGGTTTGTGCTAGCTTCTTGAAACTTGACACAATAAAGTAGTTCTACGTTCTATCTCTAAGGTTTGTTTCCTCTTGTATCCTAAAGCTGGGACTGGCGAATAACACTTATACTGAAAGGGGTTGCCAAACTTCCAACACACTAGAGTCTCCTGAAATCTCAACATATATTTTTTCATCCAATCTTCATGATACTTTCAAGTAATGATCAGTACACCAATCCCACTTGGATGCCAAAGTTTAGTTCTCCTAGATTGAAGCATTCTTTTGGAGTAACAGTTTGAATATTTAGGTTTCACTCTGTTTTCTCCTATATTGACAAATGTAGTTCAAACTCTAAATCAAACACGGTTTGTGCTAGCTTCTTGAAACTAGAAACAGTTAAGTAGTTCTACATTCTTTTTTTATTTTTTGTTTCCTCTGGATGTAGACCTAAGCAGAGACTGACGAAAGACACATTCAATGAGAGGCGTTGTTAGGCTGCCAAAATACTACAGTCTCCTGAAATCTCAACATATTTTTTTTCCGACCTTCATGATAATTCAAGTAATCAGCAGTACACCAATAAAACGTGGATGTTCAAGTTTCGCTCTCCTAGCTTGAAGCATTCGTTTGCAGTAACAGTTTGAATTTTTTATTTTTCACTCTGTTTTCTCCTATATTGACAGATGCAGTTCGAACTCTAAATCAAACATGGTTTGTGCTAGCTTCTTGAAACTTGACACAATAAAGTAGTTCTACGTTCTATCTTTAAGGTTTGTTTCCTCTTGATGTAGCCTTAAGCAGAGACTGCGAATAACACTTTCAATGAAAGGCGTTGTTAAGCTTCCAAAAAACTACCGTCTCCTGAAATCTCAACATATATTTTTTCATCCAATCTTCATGATTCTTTCAAGTATTGATCAGTACACCAATCAAACGTGGATGCCCAAGTTTTGTTCTTCTAGGTTGTAGCATTCGTTTGCAGGAACAGTTAGAAATTATAGGTTTCACTCTGTTTTCTCCTATATTGAGAGATGCAGTTAGAACTCTAAATCAAACACGGTTTGTGCTAGCTTCTTGAAACTTGACACAATAAAGTAGTTCTACGTTCTATCTCTAAGGTTTGTTTCCTCTTGTATCCTAAAGCTGGGACTGGCGAATAACACTTATACTGAAAGGGGTTGCCAAACTTCCAACACACTAGAGTCTCCTGAAATCTCAACATATATTTTTTCATCCAATCTTCATGATACTTTCAAGTAATGATCAGTACACCAATCCCACTTGGATGTCAAAGTTAAGTTCTCCTAGATTGAAGCATTCTTTTGGAGTAACTGTTTGAATTTTTAGGTTTCACTCTGTTTTCTCCTATAATGACAAATGTAGTTCGAACTCTAAATCAAACACGGTTTGTGCTAGCTTCTTGAAACTTGAAACAGTTAAGTAGTTCTACATTCTATTTTTATTTTTTGCTTCCTCTGGATGTAGACCTAAGCAGAGACTGACGAAAGACACATTCAATGAGAGGCGTTGTTAGGCTGCCAAAATACTACAGTCTCCTGAAATCTCAACATATTTTTTTTCCGACCTTCATGATAATTTCAAGTAATGAGCAGTACACCAATAAAACGTGGATGTTCAAGTTTCGTTCTCCTAGCTTGAAGCATTCGTTTGCAGTAACAGTTTGAATTTTTACTTTTCACTCTGTTTTCTCCTATATTGACAGATGCAGTTCGAACTCTAAATCAAACATGGTTTGTGCTAGCTTCTTGAAACTTGACACAATAAAGTAGTTCTATGTTCTATCTCTAAGGTTTGTTTCCTCTTGATGTAGCCTTAAGCAGAGACTGGCGAATCACACTTTAAATTAAAGGCGTTGTTAAGCTTCCGAAAAAATACCTTCTCCTGAAATCTCAACATATATCTTTTCATCCAATCTTCATGATTCTTTCAAGTATTGATCAGTACACCAATCAAACGTGGATGCCCATATTTTGTTCTTCTAGGTTGTAGAATTCGTTTGCCAGAACAGTTAGAAATTATAGGTTTCACTCTGTTTTCTCCTATATTGACAGATGCAGTTAGAACTCTAAATCAAACACGGTTTGTGCTAGCTTCTTGAAACTTGACACAATAAAGTAGTTCTACGTTCTATCTCTAAGGTTTGTTTCCTCTTGTATCCTAAAGCTGGGACTGGCGAATAACACTTATACTGAAAGGGGTTGCCAAACTTCCAACACACTAGAGTCTCCTGAAATCTCAACATATATTTTTTCATCCAATCTTCATGATACTTTCAAGTAATGATCAGTACACCAATCCCACGTGGATGCCAAAGTTTAGTTCTCCTAGATTGAAGCATTCTTTTGGAGTAACAGTTTGAATTTTTAGGTTTCACTCTGTTATCTCCTATATTGACAAATGTAGTTCGAACTCTAAATCAAACACGGTTTGTGCTAGCTTCTTGAAACTTGAAACAGTAAAGTAGTTCTACATTCTATTTTTATTTTTTGGTTCCTCTGGATGTAGACCTAAGCAGAGACTGACGAAAGACACATTCAATGAAAGGCGTTGTTAGGCTGCCAAAATACTACAGTCTCCTGAAATCTCAACATATTTTTTTTCCGACCTTCATGATCATTTCAAGTAATGAGCAGTACACCAATAAATCGTGGATGTTCAAGTTTCGTTCTCCTAGGTTGAAGCATTCGTTTGCAGTAACAGTTTGAATTTTTAGTTTTCACTCTGTTTTCTCCTATATTGACAGATGCAGTTCGAACTCTAAATCAAACATGGTTTGTGCTAGCTTCTTGAAACTTGACACATTAAAGTAGTTCTAGGTTCTATCTCTAAGGTTTGTTTCCTCTTGATGTAGCCTTAAGCAGAGACTGGCGAATAACACTTTCAATGAAAGGCGTTGTTAAGCTTCCGAAAAACTACCGTCTCCTGAAATCTCAACATATATTTTTTCATCCAATCTTCATGATTCCTTCAAGTATTGATCAGTACACCAATCAAACGTGGATGCCCAAGTTTTGTTCTTCTAGGTTGTAGCATTCGTTTGCAGGAACAGTTAGAAATTATAGGTTTCACTCTGTTTTCTCCTATATTGACAGATGCACTTAGAACTCTAAATCAAACACCGTTTGTGCTAGCTTCTTGAAACTTGACACAATAAAGTAGTTCTACGTTCTATCTCTAAGGTTTGTTTCCTCTTGTATCCTAAAGCTGGGACTGGCGAATAACACTTACACTGAAAGGGGTGGCCAAACTTCCAACACACTAGAGTCTCCTGAAATCTGAACATATATTTTTTCATCCAATCTTCATGATACTTTCAAGTAATGATCAGTACACCAATCCCACTTGGATGCCAAAATTTAGTTCTCCTAGATTGAAGCATTCTTTTGGAGTAACAGTTTGAATTTTTAGGTTTCACTCTGTTTTCTCCTATATTGACAAATGTAGTTCAAACTCTAAATCAAACACGGTTTGTGCTAGCTTCTTGAAACTTGAAACAGTAAAGTAGTTCTACATTCTATTTTTATTTTTTGTTTCCTCTGGATGTAGACCTAAGCAGAGACTCACGAAAGACACATTCAATGAAAGGCGTTGTTAGGCTGCCAATATACCACAGTCTCCTGAAATCTCAACATATTTTTTTTCCGACCTTCATGATCATTTCAAGTAATGAGCAGTACACCAATAAAACGTGGATGTTCAAGTTTCGTTCTCCTAGGTTGAAGCATTCGTTTGCAGTAACAGTTTGAATTTTTAGTTTTCACTCTGTTTTCTCCTATATTGACAGATGCAGTTCGAACTCTAAATCAAACATGGTTTGTGCTAGCTTCTTGAAACTTGACACGATAAAGTAGTTCTACGTTCTATCTCTAAGGTTTGTTTCCTCTTGATGTAGCCTTAAGCAGACACTGGCGAATAACACTTTCAATGAAAGGCGTTGTTAAGCTTCCAAAAAACTACCGTCTCCTGAAATCTCAACATATATATTTTCATCCAATCTTCATGATTCTTTCAAGTATTGATCAGTACACCAATCAAACGTGGATACCCAAGTTTTGTTCTTCTAGGTTGTAGCATTCGTTTGCAGGAACAGTTAGAAATTATAGGTTTCACTCTGTTTTCTCCTATATTGACAGATGCAGTTAGAACTCTAAATCAAACATGGTTTGTGCTAGCTTCTTGAAACTTGACACGATAAAGTAGTTCCACATTCTATCTCTAAGGTTTGTTTCCTCTTGATGTAGCCTTAAGCAGAGACTGGCGAATAACACTTTCAATGAAAGGCGTTGTTAAGCTTCCGAAAAACTACCGTCTCCTGAAATCTCAACATATATCTTTTCATCCAATCTTCATGATTCTTTCAAGTATTGATCAGTACACCAATCAAACGTGGATGCCCAAGTTTTGTTCTTCTAGGTTGTAGCATTCGTTTGCAGGAACAGTTAGAAATTATAGGTTTCACTCTGTTTTCTCCTATATTGACAGATGCAGTTAGAACTCTGAATCAAACACGGTTTGTGCTAGCTTCTTGAAACTTGACACAATAAAGTAGTTCTACGTTCTATCTCTAAGGTTTGTTTCCTCTTGTATCCTAAAGCTGGGACTGGCGAATAACACTTATACTGAGAGGGGTTGCCAAACTTCCAACACACTAGAGTCTCCTGAAATCTCAACATATATTTTTTCATCCAATCTTCATGATACTTTCAAGTAATGATCAGTACACCAATCCCACTTGGATGCCAAAGTTTAGTTCTCCTAGATTGAAGCATTCTTTTGGAGTAACAGTTTGAATTTTTAGGTTTCACTCTGTTTTCTCCTATATTGACAAATGTAGTTCGAACTCTAAGTCAAACACGGTTTGTGCTAGCTTCTTGAAACTTGAAACAGTAAAGTAGTTCTACATTCTGTTTTTATTTTTTGTTTCCTCTGGATGTAGACCTAAGCAGAGACTGACGAAAGACACATTCAATGAAAGGCGTTGTTAGGCTGCCAAAATACCACAGTCTCCTGAAATCTCAACATATTTTTTTTCCGACCTTCATGATCATTTCAAGTAATGAGGAGTACACCAATAAAACGTGGATGTTCAAGTATCGTTCTCCTAGGTTGAAGCATTCGTTTGCAGTAACAGTTTGAATTTTTAGTTTTCACTCTGTTTTCTCCTATATTGACAGATGCAGTTCGAACTCTAAATCAAACATGGTTTGTGCTAGCTTCTGGAAACTTGACACGATAAAGTAGTTCTACATTCTATCTCTAAGGTTTGTTTCCTCTTGATGTAGCCTTAAGCAGACACTGGCGAATAACACTTTCAATGAAAGGCATTGTTAAGCTTCCAAAAAACTACCGTCTCCTGAAATCTCAACATATATCTTTTCATCCAATCTTCATGATTCTTTCAAGTATTGATCAGTACACCAATCAAACGTGGATACCCAAGTTTTGTTCTTCTAGGTTGTAGCATTCGTTTGCAGGAACAGTTAGAAATTATAGGTTTCACTCTGTTTTCTCCTATATTGACAGATGCACTTAGAACTCTAAATCAAACACGGTTTGTGCTAGCTTCTTGAAACTTGACACAGTAAAGTAGTTCTACTTTCTATCTCTAAGGCTTGTTTCCTCTTGTATCCTAAAGCTGGGACTGGCGAATAACACTTATACTGAAAGGGGTTGCCAAACTTCCAACACACTAGAGTCTCCTGAAATCTCAACATATATTTTTTCATCCAATCTTCATGATACTTTCAAGTAATGATCAGTACACCAATCCCACTTGGATGCCAAAGTTTAGTTCTCCCAGATTGAAGCATTCTTTTGGAGTAACAGTTTGAATTTTTAGGTTTCACTCTGTTTTCTCCTATATTGACAAATGTAGTTCGAACTCTAAATCAAACACGGTTTGTGCTAGCTTCTTGAAACATGAAACAGTAAAGTAGTTCTACATTCTATTTTTATTTTTTGGTTCCTCTGGATGTAGACCTAAGCAGAGACTGACGAAAGACACATTCAATGAAAGGCGTTGTTAGGCTGCCAAAATACTACAGTCTCCTGAAATCTCAACATATTTTTTTTCCGACCTTCATGATCATTTCAAGTAATGAGCAGTACACCAATAAAACGTGGATGTTCAAGTTTCGTTCTCCTAGGTTGAAGCATTCGTTTGCAGTAACAGTTTGAATTTTTAGTTTTCACTCTGTTTTCTCCTATATTGACAGATGCAGTTCGAACTCTAAATCAAACATGGTTTGTGCTAGCTTCTTGAAACTTGACACAATAAAGTAGTTCTAGGTTCTATCTCTAAGGTTTGTTTCCTCTTGATGTAGCCTTAAGCAGAGACTGGCGAATAACACTTTCAATGAAAGGCGTTGTTAAGCTTCCAAAAAACTACCGTCTCCTGAAATCTAAACATATATTTTTTCATCCAATCTTCATGATTCCTTCAAGTATTGATCAGTACACCAATCAAACGTGGATGCCCAAGTTTTGTTCTTCTAGGTTGTAGCATTCGTTTGCAGGAACAGTTAGAAATTATAGGTTTCACTCTGTTTTCTCCTATATTGACAGATGCAGTTAGAACTGTAAATCAAACACCGTTTGTGCTAGCTTCTTGAAACTTGACACAATAAAGTAGTTCTACGTTCTATCTCTAAGGTTTGTTTCCTCTTGTATCCTAAAGCTGGGACTGGCGAATAACACTTATACTGAAAGGGGTTGCCAAACTTCCAACACACTAGAGTCTCCTGAAATCTCAACATATATTTTTTCATCCAATCTTCATGATACTTTCAAGTAATGATCAGTACGCCAATCCCACTTGGATGCCAAAGTTTCGTTCTCCTAGATTGAAGCATTCTTTTGGAGTAACAGTTTGAATTTTTAGGTTTCACTCTGTTTTCTCCTATATTGACAGATGCAGTTCGAACTCTAAATCAAACATGGTTTGTGCTAGCTTCTTGAAACTTGACACAATAAAGTAGTTCTACGTTCTATCTCTAAGGTTTGTTTCCTCTTGATGTAGCCTTAAGCAGAGACTGGCGAATAACACTTTCAATGAAAGGCGTTGTTAAGCTTCCATAAAACTGCCATCTGCTGAAATCTCAACATATATCTTTTCATCCAATCTTCATGATTCTTTCAAGTATTGATCAGTACACCAATCAAACGTGGATGCCCAAGTTTTGTTCTTCTAGGTTGTAGCATTCGTTTGCAGGAACAGTAAGAAATTATAGGTTTCACTCTGTTTTCTCCTATATTGACAGATGCAGTTAGAACTCTAAATCAAACACGGTTTGTGCTAGCTTCTTGAAACTTGAAACAGTTAAGTAGTTCTACGTTATATCTCTAAGGTTTGTTTCCTCTTGTATCCTAAAGCTGGGACTGGCGAATAACACTTATACTGAAAGGGGTTGCCAAACTTCCAACACACTAGAGTCTCCTGAAATCTCAACATATATTTTTTCATCCAATCTTCATGATACTTTCAAGTAATGATCAGTACACCAATCCCACTTGGATGCCAAAGTTTAGTTCTCCTAGATTGAAGCATTCTTTTGGAATAACAGTTTGAATTTTTAGGTTTCACTCTGTTTTCTCCTATATTGACAAATGTAGTTCGAACTCTAAATCAAACACGGTTTGTGCTAGCTTCTTGAAACTTGAAACAGTAAAGTAGTTCTACATTCTATTTTTATTTTTTGTTTCCTCTGGATGTAGACCTAAGCAGAGACTGACGAAAGACACATTCAATGAAAGGCGGTGTTAGGCTGCCAAAATACTACAGTCTCCTGAAATCTCAACATATTTTTTTTCCGACCTTCATGATAATTTCATGTAATGAGCAGTACACCAATATAACGTGGATGTTCAAGTTTCGTTCTCCTAGGTTGAAGCATTCGTTTGCAGTAACAGTTTGAATTTTTAGTTTTCACTCTGTTTTCTCCTATATTGACAGATGCAGTTCGAACTCTAAATCAAACATGGTTTGTGCTAGCTTCCTGAAACTTGACACAATAAAGTAGTTCTACGTTCTATCTCTAAGGTTTGTTTCCTCTTGATGTAGCCTTAAGCAGAGACTGGCGAATAACACTTTCAATGAAAGGCGTTGTTAAGCTTCCAAAAAACTACCGTCTCCTGAAATCTCAACATATATTTTTTCATCCAATCTATATGATTCTTTCAAGTATTGATCAGTACACCAATCAAACGTGGATGCCCAAGTTTTGTTCTTCTAGGTTGTAGCATTCGTTTGCAGGAACTGTTAGAAATTATAGGTTTCACTCTGTTTTCTCCTATATTGACAGATGCAGTTAGAACTCTAAATCAAACACGGTTTGTGCTAGCTTCTTGAAACTTGACACAATAAAGTAGTTCTACGTTCTATCTCTAAGGTTTGTTTCCTCTTGTATCCTAAAGCTGGGACTGGCGAATAACACTTATACTGAAAGGGGTTGCCAAACTTCCAACACACTAGAGTCTCCTGAAATCTCAACATATATTTTTTCATCCAATCTTCATGATACTTTCAAGTAATGATCAGTACACCAATCCCACTTGGATGCCAAAGTTTAGTTCTCCTAGATTGAAGCATTCTTTTGGAGTAACAGTTTGAATTTTTAGGTTTCACTCTGTTTTCTCCTATATTGACAAATGTAGTTCGAACTCTAAATCAAACACGGTTTGTGCTAGCTTCTTGAAACTTGAAACAGTAAAGTAGTTCTACATTCTATTTTTATTCTTTGTTTCCTCTGGATGTAGACCTAAGCAGAGACTGACGAAAGACACATTCAATGAAAGGCGTTGTTAGGCTGCCAAAATACTACAGTCTCCGAAATCTCAACAAATTTTTTTTCCGACCTTCATGATAATTTCAAGTAATGAGCAGTACACCAATAAAACGTGGATGTTCAAGTTTCGTTCTCCTAGGTTGAAGCATTTGTTTGCAGTAACAGTTTGAATTTTTAGTTTTCACTCTGTTTTCTCCTATATTGACAGATGCAGTTTGAAGTCTAAATCAAACATGGTTTGTGCTAGCTTCTTGAAACTTGACACAATAAAGTAGTTCTACGTTCTATCTCTAAGGTTTGTTTCCTCTTGATGTAGCCTTAAGCAGAGACTGGCGAATAACACTTTCAATAAAAGGCGTTGTTAAGCTTCCAAAAAACTACCGTCTCCTGAAATCTCAACATATATTTTTTCATCCAATCTTCATCATTCTTTCAAGTATTGATGAGTACACCAATCAAACGTGGATGCCCAAGTTTTGTTCTTCTAGGTTGTAGCATTCATTTGCAGGAACAGTTAGAAATTATAGGTTTCACTCTGTTTTCTCCTATATTGACAGATGCAGTTAGAACTCTAAATCAAACACGGTTTGTGCTAGCTTCTTGAAACTTGACACAATAAAGTAGTTCTACGTTCTATCTCTAAGGTTTGTTTCCTCTTGTATCCTAAAGCTGGGACTGGCGAATAACACTTATACTGAAAGGGGATGCCAAACTTCCAACACACTAGAGTCTCCTGAAATCTCAGCATATATTTTTTCATCCAATCTTCATGATACTTTCAAGTAATGATCAGTACACCAATCCCACTTGGATGCCAAAGTTTAGTTCTCCTAGATTGAAGCATTCTTTTGGAGTAACAGTTTGAATTTTTAGGTTTCACTCTGTTTTCTCCTATATTGACAAATGTAGTTCGAACTCTAAATCAAACACGGTTTGTGCTAGCTTCTTGAAACTTGAAACAGTAAAGTAGTTCTACATTCTATTTTTATTCTTTGTTTCCTCTGGATGTAGACCTAAGCAGAGACTGACGAAAGACACATTCAATGAAAGGCGTTGTTAGGATGCCAAAATACTACAGTCTCCTGAAATCTCAACATATTTTTTTTTCCGACCTTAATGATCATTGCATGTAATCAGCAGTACACCAATAAAACGTGGATGTTCAAGTTTCGTTCTCCTAGGTTGAAGCATTCGTTTGCAGTAACAGTTTGAATTTTTAGTTTTCACTCTGTTTTCTCCTATATTGACAGATGCAGTTCGAACTCTAAATCAAACATGGTTTGTGCTAGCTTCTTGAAACTTGACACAATAAAGTAGTTCTACGTTCTATCTCTAAGGTTTGTTTCTTCTTGATGTAGCCTTAAGCAGAGACTGGCGAATAACACTTTCAATGAAAGGCGTTGTTAAGCTTCCAAAAAACTACCGTCTCCTAAAATCTCAACATATATTTTTTCAACAATCTTCATAATTCTTTCAAGTATTGATGAGTACCCCAATCCAACGTGGATGCCCAAGTTTTGTTCTTCCAGGTTGTAGCATTCGTTTGCAGGAACAGTTAGAAATTATAGGTTTCACTCTGTTTTTTCCTATATTGACAGATGCAGTTAGAACTCTAAATCAAACACGGTTTGTGCTAGCTTCTTGAAACTTGACACAATAAAGTAGTTCTACGTTCTATCTCTAAGGTTTTTTTCCTCTTGTATCCTAAAGCTGGGACTGGCGAATAACACTTATACTGAAAGAGGTTGCCAAACTTCCAACACACTAGAGTCTCCTGAAATTTCAACATATATTTTTTCATCCAATCTTCATGATACTTTCAAGTAATGATCAGTACACCAATCCCACTATATGCCAAAGTTTATTTCTCCTAAATTGAAGCATTCTTTTGGAGTAACAGTTTGAATTTTTAGGTTTCACTCTGTTTTCTCCTATATTGACAAATGTAGTTCGAACTCTAAATCAAACAGGGTTTGTGCTAGCTTCTTGAAACTTGAAACAGTAAAGTAGTTCTACATTCTATTTTTATTTTTTGTTTCCTCTGGATGTAGACCTAAGCAGAGACTGACGAAAGACACATTCAATGAAAGGCATTGTTAGGCTGCCAAAATACTACAGTCTCCTGAAATCTCAACATATTTTTTTTCCGACCTTCATGATCATTTCAAGTAATGAGCAGTACACCAATAAAACGTGGATGTTCAAGTTTCGTTCTCCTAGGTTGAAGCATTAGTTTGCAGTAACAGTTTGAATTTTTAGTTTTCACTCTGTTTTCTCCTATATTGACAGATGCAGTTCGAACTCTAAATCAAACATGGTTTGTGCTAGCTTCTTGAAACTTGACACAATAAAGTAGTTCTACGTTCTATCTCTAAGGTTTGTTTCCTCTATATGTAGCCTTAAGAAGTGACTGGCGAATAACACTTTCAATGAAAGGCGTTGTTAAGCTTCCAAAAAACGACCGTCTCCTGAAATCTCAACATATATCTTTTCATCCAATCTTCATGATTCTTTCAAGTATTGATCAGTACACCAATCAAACGTGGATGCCCAAGGTTTGTTCTTCTAGGTTGTAGCATTCGTTTGCAGGAACAGTTAGAAATTATAGGTTTCACTCTGTTTTCTCCTATATTGACAGATTCAGTTAGAACTCTAAATCAAACACGGTTTGTGCTAGCTTCTTGAAACTTGACACAATAAAGTAGTTCTACGTTCTATCTCTAAGGTTTGTTTCCTCTTGTATCCTAAAGCTGGGACTGGCGAATAACACTTATACTGAAAGGGGTTGCCAAACTTCCAACACTCAGCAGTCTCCTGAAATCTCAGCATATATTTTTTCATCCAATCTTCATGATACTTTCAAGTAATGATCAGTACACCAATCCCACTTGGATGCAAAAGTTTAGTTCTCCTAGATTGAAGCATTCTTTTGGAGTAACAGTTTGAATTTTTAGGTTACACTCTGTTTTCTCCTATATTGACAAATGTAGTTCGAACTCTAAATCAAACACGGTTTGTGCTAGCTTCTTGAAACTTGAAACAGTAAAGCAGTTAAACATTCTATTTTTATTTTTTGTTTCCTCTGGATGTAGACCTAAGCAGAGACTGACGAAAGACACATTCAATGAAAGGCATTGTTAGGCTGCCAAAATACTACAGTCTCCTGAAATCTCAACATATTTTTTTTCCGACCTTCATGATAATTTCAAGTAATGAGCAGTACACCAATAAAACGTGGATGTTCAAGTTTCGTTCTCCTAGGTTGAAGCATTTGTTTGCAGTAACAGTTTGAATTTTTAGTTTTCACTGTTTTCTCCTATATTGACAGATGCAGTTTGAAGTCTAAATCAAACATGGTTTGTGCTAGCTTCTTGAAACTTGACACAATAAAGTAGTTCTACGTTCTATCTATAAGGTTTGTTTCCTCTTGATGTAGCCTTAAGCAGAGACTGGCGAATAACACTTTCAATGAAAGGCGTTGTTAAGCTTCCAAAAAACTACCGTCTCCTGAAATCTCAACATATATTTTTTCATCCAATCTTCATTATTCTTTCAAGTATTGATGAGTACACCAATCAAACGTGGATGCCCAAGTTTTGTTCTTCTAGGTTGTAGCATTCATTTGCAGGAACAGTTAGAAATTATAGGTTTCACTCTGTTTTCTCCTATATTGACAGATGCAGTTAGAACTCTAAATCAAACACGGTTTGTGCTAGCTTCTTGAAACTTGACACAATAAAGTAGTTCTACGTTCTATCTCTAAGGTTTGTTTCCTCTTGTATCCTAAAGCTGGGACTGGCGAATAACACTTATAATGAAAGGGGTTGCCAAACTTCCAACACACAGGAGTCTCCTGAAATCTCAGCATATATTTTTTCATCCAATCTTCATGATACTTTCAATAATGATCAGTACACCAATCCCACTTGGATGCCAAAGTTTAGTTCTCCTAGATTGAAGCATTCTTTTGGAGTAACAGTTTGAATTTTTAGGTTTCACTCTGTTTTCTCCTATATTGACAAATATAGTTCGAACTCTAAATCAAACACGGTTTGTGCTAGCTTCTTGAAACTTGAAACAGTAAAGTAGTTCTACATTCTATTTTTATTTTTTGTTTCCTCTGGATGTAGACCTAAGCAGAGACTGACGAAAGACACATTCAATGAAAGGCGTTGTTAGGCTGCCAAAATACTACAGTCTCCTGAAATCTCTACATATTTTTTTTTCCGAACTTCATGATAATTTCAAGTAATGAGCAGTACACCAATAAAACGTGGATGTTCAAGTTTCGTTCTCCTAGGTTGAAGCATTCGTTTGCAGTAACAGCTTGAATTTTTAGTTTTCACTCTGTTTTCTCCTATATTGACAGATGCAGTTCGAACTCTAAATCAAACATTGTTTGTGCTAGCTTGTTGAAACTTGACAGAATAAAGTAGTTCTACGTTCTATCTCTAAGGTTTGTTTCCTCTTGATGTAGCCTTAAGAAGTGACTGGCGAATAACACTTTCAATGAAAGGCGTTGTTAAGCTTCCAAAAAACGACCGTCTCCTGAAATCTCAACATATATCTTTTCATCCAATCTTCATGATTCTTTCAAGTATTGATCAGTACACCAATCAAACGTGGATGCCCAAGGTTTGTTCTTCTAGGTTGTAGCATTCGTTTGCAGGAACAGTTAGAAATTATAGGTTTCACGCTGTTTTCTCCTATATTGACAGATTCAGTTAGAACTCTAAATCAAACACGGTTTGTGCTAGCTTCTTGAAACTTGACACAATAAAGTAGTTCTACGTTCTATCTCTAAGGTTTGTTTCCTCTTGTATCCTAAAGCTGGGACTGGCGAATAACACTTATACTGAAAGGGGTTGCCAAACTTCCAACACTCAGCAGTCTCCTGAAATCTCAGCATATATTTTTTCATCCAATCTTCATGATACTTTCAAGTAATGATCAGTACACCAATCCCACTTGGATGCAAAAGTTTAGTTCTCCTAGATTGAAGCATTCTTTTGGAGTAACAGTTTGAATTTTTAGGTTTCACTCTGTTTTCTCCTATATTGACAAATGTAGTTCGAACTCTAAATCAAACACGGTTTGTGCTAGCTTCTTGAAACTTGAAACAGTAAAGCAGTTCCACATTCTATTTTTATTTTTTGTTTCCTCTGGATGTAGACCTAAGCAGAGACTGACGAAAGACACATTCAATGAAAGGCATTGTTAGGCTGCCAAAATACTACAGTCTCCTGAAATCTCAACATATTTTTTTTCCGACCTTCATGATAATTTTAAGTAATGAGCAGTACACCAATATAACGTGGATGTTCAAGTTTCGTTCTCCTAGATTGAAGCATTCGTTTGCAGTAACAGTTTGAATTTTTAGTTTTCACTCTGTTTTCTCCTATATTGACAGATGCAGTTCGAACTCTAAATCAAACATGTTTTGTGCTAGCTTCCTGAAACTTGACACAATAAAGTAGTTCTACGTTCTATCTCTAAGGTTTGTTTCCTCTTGATGTAGCCTTAAGCAGAGACTGGCGAATAACACTTTCAATGAAAGGCGTTGTTAAGCTTCCAAAAAACTACCGTCTCCTGAAATCTCAACATATATTTTTTCATCCAATCTATATGATTCTTTCAAGTATTGATCAGTACACCAATCAAACGTGGATTCCCAAGTTTTGTTCTTCTAGGTTGTAGCATTCGTTTGCAGGAACTGTTAGAAATTATAGGTTTCACTCTGTTTTCTCCTATATTGACAGATGCAGTTAGAACTCTAAATCAAACACGGTTTGTGCTAGCTTCTTGAAACTTGAAACAGTAAAGTAGTTCTACATTCTATTTTTATTCTTTGTTTCCTCTGGATGTAGACCTAAGCAGAGACTGACAAAAGACACATTCAATGAAAGGCGTTGTTAGGCTGCCAAAATACTACAGTCTCCCGAAATCTCAACATATTTTTTTTCCGACCTTCATGATAATTTCAAGTAATGAGCAGTACACCAATAAAACGTGGATGTTCAAGTTTCGTTCTCCTAGGTTGAAGCATTTGTTTGCAGTAACAGTTTGAATTTTTAGTTTTCACTCTGTTTTCTCCTATATTGACAGATGCAGTTTGAAGTCTAAATCAAACATGGTTTGTGCTAGCTTCTTGAAACTTGACACAATAAAGTAGTTCTACGTTCTATCTCTAAGGTTTGTTTCCTCTTGATGTAGCCTTAAGCAGAGACTGGCGAATAACACTTTCAATGAAAGGCGTTGTTAAGCTTCCAAAAAACTACCGTCTCCTGAAATCTCAACATATATTTTTTCATCCAATCTTCATTATTCTTTCAAGTATTGATGAGTACACCAATCAAACGTGGATGCCCAAGTTTTGATCTTCTAGGTTGTAGCATTCATTTGCAGGAACAGTTAGAAATTATAGGTTTCACTCTGTTTTCTCCTATATTGACAGATGCAGTTAGAACTCTAAATCAAACACGGTTTGTGCTAGCTTCTTGAAACTTGACACAGTAAAGTAGTTCTACGTTCTATCTCTAAGGTTTGTTTCCTCTTGTATCCTAAAGCTGGGACTGGCGAATAACACTTATACTGAAAGGGGTTGCCAAACTTCCAACACACTAGAGTCTCCTGAAATCTCAACATATATTTTTTCATCCAATCTTCATGATACTTTCAAGTAATGATCAGTACACCAATCCCACTTGGATGCCAAAGTTTATTTCTCCTAAATTGAAGCATTCTTTTGGAGTAACAGTTTGAATTTTTAGGTTTCACTCTGTTTTCTCCTATATTGACAAATGTAGTTCGAACTCTAAATCAAACAGGGTTTGTGCTAGCTTCTTGAAACTTGAAACAGTAAAGTAGTTCTACATTCTATTTTTATTTTTTGTTTCCTCTGGATGTAGACCTAAGCAGAGACTGACGAAAGACACATTCAATGAAAGGCATTGTTAGGCTGCCAAAATACTACAGTCTCCTGAAATCTCAACATATTTTTTTTCCGACCTTCATGATCATTTCAAGTAATGAGCAGTACACCAATAAAACGTGGATGTTCAAGTTTCGTTCTCCTAGGTTGAAGCATTAGTTTGCAGTAACAGTTTGAATTTTTAGTTTTCACTCTGTTTTCTCCTATATTGACAGATGCAGTTCGAACTCTAAATCAAACATGGTTTGTGCTAGCTTCTTGAAACTTGACACAATAAAGTAGTTCTACGTTCTATCTCTAAGGTTTGTTTCCTCTATATGTAGCCTTAAGAAGTGACTGGCGAATAACACTTTCAATGAAAGGCGTTGTTAAGCTTCCAAAAAACGACCGTCTCCTGAAATCTCAACATATATATTTTCATCCAATCTTCATGATTCTTTCAAGTATTGATCAGTACAGCAATCAAACGTGGATGCCCAAGGTTTGTTCTTCTAGGTTGTAGCATTCGTTTGCAGGAACAGTTAGAAATTATAGGTTTCACTCTGTTTTCTCCTATATTGACAGATGCAGTTAGAACTCTAAATCAAACACGGTTTGTGCTAGCTTCTTGAAACTTGACACAATAAAGTAGTTCTACGTTCTATCTCTAAGGTTTGTTTCCTCTTGTATCCTAAAGCTGGGACTGGCGAATAACACTTATACTGAAAGGGGTTGCCAAACTTCCAACACACTAGAGTCTCCTGAAATCTCAACATATATTTTTTCATCCAATCTTCATGATACTTTCAAGTAATGATCAGTACACCAATCCCCCTTGGATGCCAAAGTTTAGTTCTCCTAGATTGAAGCATTCTTTTGGAGTAACAGTTTGAATTTTTAGGTTTCACTCTGTTTTCTCCTATATTGACAAATGTAGTTCGAACTCTAAATCAAACACGGTTTGTGCTAGCTTCTTGAAACTTGAAACAGTAAAGTAGTTCTACATTCTATTTTTATTCTTTGTTTCCTCTGGATGTAGACCTAAGAAGAGACTGACGAAAGACACATTCAATGAAAGGCGTTGTTAGGATGAAAAAATACTACAGTCTCCTGAAATCTCAACATATTTTTTTTCCAACCTTCATGATAATTTCATGTAATCAGCAGTACACCAATAAAACGTGGATGTTCAAGTTTCGTTCTCCTAGCTTGAAGCATTCGTTTGCAGTAACAGTTTGAATTTTTAGTTTTCACTCTGTTTTCTCCTATATTGACAGATGCAGTTCGAACTCTAAATCAAACATGGTTTGTGCTAGCTTCTTGAAACTTGACACGATAATGTAGTTCCACGTTCTATCTCTAAGGTTTTTTTCCTCTTGATGTAGCCTTAAGCAGAGACTGGCGAATAACACTTTCAATGAAAGGCGTTGTTAAGCTCCCGAAAAACGACCGTCTCCTGAAATCTCAACATATATCTTTTCATCCAATCTTCATGATTCTTTC
Organism: Callospermophilus lateralis; assembly: GCF_048772815.1. Taxonomy (NCBI): domain Eukaryota; kingdom Metazoa; phylum Chordata; class Mammalia; order Rodentia; family Sciuridae; genus Callospermophilus; species Callospermophilus lateralis. The sequence continues at coordinate 146,638 of NW_027512936.1, forward strand.
AAGTATTGATCAGTACACCAATCAAACGTGGATGCCCAAGTTTTGTTCTTCTAGGTTGTAGCATTCGTTTGCAGGAACAGTTAGAAATTATAGGTTTCACTCTGTTTTCTCCTATATTGACAGATGCACTTAGAACTCTAAATTAAACACGGTTTGTGCTAGCTTCTTGAAACTTGACACAGTAAAGTAGTTCTACTTTCTATCTCTAAGGCTTGTTTCCTCTTGTATCCTAAAGCTGGGACTGGCGAATAACATTTATACTGAAAGGGGTTGCCAAACTTCCAACACACTAGAGTCTCCTGAAATCTCAACATATATTTTTTCATCCAATCTTCATGATACTTTCAAGTAATGATCAGTACACCAATCCCACTTGGATGCCAAAGTTTAGTTCTCCCAGATTGAAGCATTCTTTTGGAGTAACAGTTTGAATTTTTAGGTTTCACTCCGTTTTCTCCTATATTGACAAATGTAGTTCGAACTCTAAATCAAACACGGTTTGTGCTAGCTTCTTGAAACTTGAAACAGTAAAGTAGTTCTACATTCTATTTTTATTTTTTGGTTCCTCTGGATGTAGACCTAAGCAGAGACTGACGAAAGACACATTCAATGAAAGGCATTGTTAGGCTGCCAAAATACTACAGTCTCCTGAAATCTCAACATATTTTTTTTCCGACCTTCATGATAATTTTAAGTAATGAGCAGTACACCAATATAACGTGGATGTTCAAGTTTCGTTCTCCTAGATTGAAGCATTCGTTTGCAGTAACAGTTTGAATTTTTAGTTTTCACTCTGTTTTCTCCTATATTGACAGATGCAGTTCGAACTCTAAATCAAACATGTTTTGTGCTAGCTTCCTGAAACTTGACACAATAAAGTAGTTCTACGTTCTATCTCTAAGGTTTGTTTCCTCTTGATGTAGCCTTAAGCAGAGACTGGCGAATAACACTTTCAATGAAAGGCGTTGTTAAGCTTCCAAAAAACTACCGTCTCCTGAAATCTCAACATATATTTTTTCATCCAATCTATATGATTCTTTCAAGTATTGATCAGTACACCAATCAAACGTGGATTCCCAAGTTTTGTTCTTCTAGGTTGTAGCATTCGTTTGCAGGAACTGTTAGAAATTATAGGTTTCACTCTGTTTTCTCCTATATTGACAGATGCAGTTAGAACTCTAAATCAAACACGGTTTGTGCTAGCTTCTTGAAACTTGAAACAGTAAAGTAGTTCTACATTCTATTTTTATTCTTTGTTTCCTCTGGATGTAGACCTAAGCAGAGACTGACAAAAGACACATTCAATGAAAGGCGTTGTTAGGCTGCCAAAATACTACAGTCTCCCGAAATCTCAACATATTTTTTTTCCGACCTTCATGATAATTTCAAGTAATGAGCAGTACACCAATAAAACGTGGATGTTCAAGTTTCGTTCTCCTAGGTTGAAGCATTTGTTTGCAGTAACAGTTTGAATTTTTAGTTTTCACTCTGTTTTCTCCTATATTGACAGATGCAGTTTGAAGTCTAAATCAAACATGGTTTCTGCTAGCTTCTTGAAACTTGACACAATAAAGTAGTTCTACGTTCTATCTCTAAGGTTTGTTTCCTCTTGATGTAGCCTTAAGCAGAGACTGGCGAATAACACTTTCAATGAAAGGCGTTGTTAAGCTTCCAAAAAACTACCGTCTCCTGAAATCTCAACATATATTTTTTCATCCAATCTTCATTATTCTTTCAAGTATTGATGAGTACACCAATCAAACGTGGATGCCCAAGTTTTGATCTTCTAGGTTGTAGCATTCATTTGCAGGAACAGTTAGAAATTATAGGTTTCACTCTGTTTTCTCCTATATTGACAGATGCAGTTAGAACTCTAAATCAAACACGGTTTGTGCTAGCTTCTTGAAACTTGACACAGTAAAGTAGTTCTACGTTCTATCTCTAAGGTTTGTTTCCTCTTGTATCCTAAAGCTGGGACTGGCGAATAACTCTTATACTGAAAGGGGTTGCCAAACTTCCAACACACTAGAGTCTCCTGAAATCTCAACATATATTTTTTCATCCAATCTTCATGATACTTTCAAGTAATGATCAGTACACCAATCCCACTTGGATGCCAAAGTTTATTTCTCCTAAATTGAAGCATTCTTTTGGAGTAACAGTTTGAATTTTTAGGTTTCACTCTGTTTTCTCCTATATTGACAAATGTAGTTCGAACTCTAAATCAAACAGGGTTTGTGCTAGCTTCTTGAAACTTGAAACAGTAAAGTAGTTCTACATTCTATTTTTATTTTTTGTTTCCTCTGGATGTAGACCTAAGCAGAGACTGACGAAAGACACATTCAATGAAAGGCATTGTTAGGCTGCCAAAATACTACAGTCTCCTGAAATCTCAACATATTTTTTTTCCGACCTTCATGATCATTTCAAGTAATGAGCAGTACACCAATAAAACGTGGATGTTCAAGTTTCGTTCTCCTAGGTTGAAGCATTAGTTTGCAGTAACAGTTTGAATTTTTAGTTTTCACTCTGTTTTCTCCTATATTGACAGATGCAGTTCGAACTCTAAATCAAACATGGTTTGTGCTAGCTTCTTGAAACTTGACACAATAAAGTAGTTCTACGTTCTATCTCTAAGGTTTGTTTCCTCTATATGTAGCCTTAAGAAGTGACTGGCGAATAACACTTTCAATGAAAGGCGTTGTTAAGCTTCCAAAAAACGACCGTCTCCTGAAATCTCAACATATATATTTTCATCCAATCTTCATGATTCTTTCAAGTATTGATCAGTACAGCAATCAAACGTGGATGCCCAAGGTTTGTTCTTCTAGGTTGTAGCATTCGTTTGCAGGAACAGTTAGAAATTATAGGTTTCACTCTGTTTTCTCCTATATTGACAGATGCAGTTAGAACTCTAAATCAAACACGGTTTGTGCTAGCTTCTTGAAACTTGACACAATAAAGTAGTTCTACGTTCTATCTCTAAGGTTTGTTTCCTCTTGTATCCTAAAGCTGGGACTGGCGAATAACACTTATACTGAAAGGGGTTGCCAAACTTCCAACACACTAGAGTCTCCTGAAATCTCAACATATATTTTTTCATCCAATCTTCATGATACTTTCAAGTAATGATCAGTACACCAATCCCCCTTGGATGCCAAAGTTTAGTTCTCCTAGATTGAAGCATTCTTTTGGAGTAACAGTTTGAATTTTTAGGTTTCACTCTGTTTTCTCCTATATTGACAAATGTAGTTCGAACTCTAAATCAAACACGGTTTGTGCTAGCTTCTTGAAACTTGAAACAGTAAAGTAGTTCTACATTCTATTTTTATTCTTTGTTTCCTCTGGATGTAGACCTAAGAAGAGACTGACGAAAGACACATTCAATGAAAGGCGTTGTTAGGATGAAAAAATACTACAGTCTCCTGAAATCTCAACATATTTTTTTTTCCAACCTTCATGATAATTTCATGTAATCAGCAGTACACCAATAAAACGTGGATGTTCAAGTTTCGTTCTCCTAGCTTGAAGCATTCGTTTGCAGTAACAGTTTGAATTTTTAGTTTTCACTCTGTTTTCTCCTATATTGACAGATGCAGTTCGAACTCTAAATCAAACATGGTTTGTGCTAGCTTCTTGAAACTTGACACGATAATGTAGTTCCACGTTCTATCTCTAAGGTTTTTTTCCTCTTGATGTAGCCTTAAGCAGAGACTGGCGAATAACACTTTCAATGAAAGGCGTTGTTAAGCTCCCGAAAAACGACCGTCTCCTGAAATCTCAACATATATCTTTTCATCCAATCTTCATGATTCTTTCAAGTATTGATCAGTACACCAATCAAACGTGGATGCCCAAGTTTTGTTCTTCTAGGTTGTAGCATTCGTTTGCAGGAACAGTTAGAAATTATAGGTTTCACTCTGTTTTCTCCTATATTGACAGATGCACTTAGAACTCTAAATTAAACACGGTTTGTGCTAGCTTCTTGAAACTTGACACAGTAAAGTAGTTCTACTTTCTATCTCTAAGGCTTGTTTCCTCTTGTATCCTAAAGCTGGGACTGGCGAATAACATTTATACTGAAAGGGGTTGCCAAACTTCCAACACACTAGAGTCTCCTGAAATCTCAACATATATTTTTTCATCCAATCTTCATGATACTTTCAAGTAATGATCAGTACACCAATCCCACTTGGATGCCAAAGTTTAGTTCTCCCAGATTGAAGCATTCTTTTGGAGTAACAGTTTGAATTTTTAGGTTTCACTCCGTTTTCTCCTATATTGACAAATGTAGTTCGAACTCTAAATCAAACACGGTTTGTGCTAGCTTCTTGAAACTTGAAACAGTAAAGTAGTTCTACATTCTATTTTTATTTTTTGGTTCCTCTGGATGTAGACCTAAGCAGAGACTGACGAAAGACACATTCAATGAAAGGCGTTGTTAGGCTGCCAAAATACTACAGTCTCCTGAAATCTCAACATATTTTTTTTCCGACCTTCATGATCATTTCAAGTAATGAGCAGTACACCAATAAAACGTGGATGTTCAAGTTTCGTTCTCCTAGGTTGAAGCATTTGTTTGCAGTAACAGTTTGAATTTTTAGTTTTCACTCTGTTTTCTCCTATATTGACAGATGCAGTTTGAAGTCTAAATCAAACATGGTTTGTGCTAGCTTCTTGAAACTTGACACAATAAAGTAGTTCTACGTTCTATCTCTAAGGTTTGTTTCCTCTTGATGTAGCCTTAAGCAGAGACTGGCGAATAACACTTTCAATGAAAGGCGTTGTTAAGCTTCCAAAAAACTACCGTCTCCTGAAATCTCAACATATATTTTTTCATCCAATCTTCATTATTCTTTCAAGTATTGATGAGTACACCAATCAAACGTGGATGCCCAAGTTTTGATCTTCTAGGTTGTAGCATTCATTTGCAGGAACAGTTAGAAATTATAGGTTTCACTCTGTTTTCTCCTATATTGACAGATGCAGTTAGAACTCTAAATCAAACACGGTTTGTGCTAGCTTCTTGAAACTTGACACAATAAAGTAGTTCTACGTTCTATCTCTAAGGTTTGTTTCCTCTTGTATCCTAAAGCTGGGACTGGCGAATAACACTTATACTGATAGGGGTTGCCAAACTTCCAACACACTAGAGTCTCCTGAAATCTCAACATATATTTTTTCATCCAATCTTCATGATACTTTCAAGTAATGATCAGTACACCAATCCCCCTTGGATGCCAAAGTTTAGTTCTCCTAGATTGAAGCATTCTTTTGGAGTAACAGTTTGAATTTTTAGGTTTCACTCTGTTTTCTCCTATATTGACAAATGTAGTTCGAACTCTAAATCAAACACGGTTTGTGCTAGCTTCTTGAAACTTGAAACAGTAAAGTAGTTCTACATTCTATTTTTATTCTTTGTTTCCTCTGGATGTAGACCTAAGAAGAGACTGACGAAAGACACATTCAATGAAAGGCGTTGTTAGGATGAAAAAATACTACAGTCTCCTGAAATCTCAACATATTTTTTTTTCCAACCTTCATGATAATTTCATGTAATCAGCAGTACACCAATAAAACGTGGATGTTCAAGTTTCGTTCTCCTAGCTTGAAGCATTCGTTTGCAGTAACAGTTTGAATTTTTAGTTTTCACTCTGTTTTCTCCTATATTGACAGATGCAGTTCGAACTCTAAATCAAACATGGTTTGTGCTAGCTTCTTGAAACTTGACACGATAATGTAGTTCCACGTTCTATCTCTAAGGTTTTTTTCCTCTTGATGTAGCCTTAAGCAGAGACTGGCGAATAACACTTTCAATGAAAGGCGTTGTTAAGCTCCCGAAAAACGACCGTCTCCTGAAATCTCAACATATATCTTTTCATCCAATCTTCATGATTCTTTCAAGTATTGATCAGTACACCAATCAAACGTGGATGCCCAAGTTTTGTTCTTCTAGGTTGTAGCATTCGTTTGCAGGAACAGTTAGAAATTATAGGTTTCACTCTGTTTTCTCCTATATTGACAGATGCACTTAGAACTCTAAATCAAACACGGTTTGTGCTAGCTTCTTGAAACTTGACACAGTAAAGTAGTTCTACTTTCTATCTCTAAGGCTTGTTTCCTCTTGTATCCTAAAGCTGGGACTGGCGAATAACATTTATACTGAAAGGGGTTGCCAAACTTCCAACACACTAGAGTCTCCTGAAATCTCAACATATATTTTTTCATCCAATCTTCATGATACTTTCAAGTAATGATCAGTACACCAATCCCACTTGGATGCCAAAGTTTAGTTCTCCCAGATTGAAGCATTCTTTTGGAGTAACAGTTTGAATTTTTAGGTTTCACTCTGTTTTCTCCTATATTGACAAATGTAGTTCGAACTCTAAATCAAACACGGTTTGTGCTAGCTTCTTGAAACTTGAAACAGTAAAGTAGTTCTACATTCTATTTTTATTTTTTGGTTCCTCTGGATGTAGACCTAAGCAGAGACTGACGAAAGACACATTCAATGAAAGGCGTTGTTAGGCTGCCAAAATACTACAGTCTCCTGAAATCTCAACATATTTTTTTTCCGACCTTCATGATCATTTCAAGTAATGAGCAGTACACCAATAAAACGTGGATGTTCAAGTTTCGTTCTCCTAGGTTGAAGCATTCGTTTGCAGTAACAGTTTGAATTTTTAGTTTTCACTCTGTTTTCTCCTATATTGTCAGATGCAGTTCGAACTCTAAATCAAACATGGTTTGTGCTAGCTTCTTGAAACTTGACACAATAAAGTAGTTCTAGGTTCTGTCTCTAAGGTTTGTTTCCTCTTGATGTAGCCTTAAGCACAGACTGGCGAATAACACTTTCAATGAAAGGCGTTGTTAAGCTTCCAAAAAACTACCGTCTCCTGAAATCTAAACATATATTTTTTCATCCAATCTTCATGATTCCTTCAAGTATTGATCAGTACACCAATCAAACGTGGATGCCCAAGTTTTGTTCTTCTAGGTTGTAGCATTCGTTTGCAGGAACAGTTAGAAATTATAGGTTTCACTCTGTTTTCTCCTATATTGACAGATGCAGTTAGAACTGTAAATCAAACACCGTTTGTGCTAGCTTCTTGAAACTTGACACAATAAAGTAGTTCTACGTTCTATCTCTAAGGTTTGTTTCCTCTTGTATCCTAAAGCTGGGACTGGCGAATAACACTTATACTGAAAGGGGTTGCCAAACTTCCAACACACTAGAGTCTCCTGAAATCTCAACATATATTTTTTCATCCAATCTTCATGATACTTTCAAGTAATGATCAGTACACCAATCCCACTTGGATGCCAAAGTTTCGTTCTCCTAGATTGAAGCATTCTTTTGGAGTAACAGTTTGAATTTTTAGGTTTCACTCTGTTTTCTCCTATATTGACAGATGCAGTTCGAACTCTAAATCAAACATGGTTTGTGCTAGCTTCTTGAAACTTGACACAATAAAGTAGTTCTACGTTCTATCTCTAAGGTTTGTTTCCTCTTGATGTAGCCTTAAGCAGAGACGGGCGAATAACACTTTCAATGAAAGGCGTTGTTAAGCTTCCAAAAAACTACCGTCTCCTGAAATCTCAACATATATTTTTTCATCCAATCTTCATGATTCTTTCAAGTATTGATCAGTACACCAATCAAACGTGGATGCCCAAGGTTTGTTCTTCTAGGTTGTAGCATTCGTTTGCAGGAACAGTTAGAAATTATAGGTTTCACTCTGTTTTCTCCTATATTGACAGATGCAGTTAGAACTCTAAATCAAACACGGTTTGTGCTAGCTTCTTGAAACTTGACACAATAAAGTAGTTCTACGTTCTATCTCTAAGGTTTGTTTCCTCTTGTATCCTAAAGCTGGGACTGGCGAATAACACTTATACTGAAAGGGGTTGCCAAACTTCCAACACACTAGAGTCTCCTGAAATCTCAACATATATTTTTTTATCCAATCTTCATGATACTTTCAAGTAATGATCAGTACACCAATCCCACTTGGATGCCAAAGTTTAGTTCTCCTAGATTGAAGCATTCTTTTGGAGTAACAGTTTGAATTTTTAGGTTTCACTCTGTTTTCTCCTATATTGACAAATGTAGTTCGAACTCTAAATCAAACACGGTTTGTGCTAGCTTCTTGAAACTTGAAACAGTTAAGTAGTTCTACATTCTATTTTTATTTTTTGTTTCCTCTGGATGTAGACCTAAGCAGAGACTGACGAAAGACACATTCAATGAAAGGCGTTGTTAGGCTGCCAAAATACTACAGTCTCCTGAAATCTCAACATATTTTTTTTTCCGACCTTCATGATAATTTCATGTAATCAGCAGTACACCAATAAAACGTGGATGTTCAAGTTTCGTTCTCCTAGCTTGAAGCATTGGTTTGCAGTAACAGTTTGAATTTTTAGTTTTCACTCTGTTTTCTCCTATATTGACAGATGGAGTTCGAACTCTAAATCAAACATGGTTTGTGCTAGCTTCTTGAAACTTGACACGATAAAGTAGTTCTCCGTTCTATCTCTAAGGTTTGTTTCCTCTTGATGTAGCCTTAATTAGAGACTGGCGAATAACACTTTCAATGAAAGGCGTTGTTAAGCTTCCGAAAAACTACCGTCTCCTGAAATCTCAACATATAACTTTTCATCCAATCACATGATTCTTTCAAGTATTGATCAGTACACCAATCAAACGTGGATGCCAAGTTTTGATCTTCTAGGTTGTAGCATTCGTTTGCAGGAACAGTTAGAAATTATAGGTTTCACTCTGTTTTCTCCTATATTGACAGATGCAGTTAGAACTCTAAATCAAACACGGTTTGTGCTAGCTTCTTGAAACTTGACACAATAAAGTAGTTCTACGTTCTATCTCTAAGGTTTGTTTCCTCTTGTATCCTAAAGCTGGGACTGGCGAATAACACTTATACTGAAAGGGGTTGCCAAACTTCCAACACACTAGAGTCTCCCGAAATCTCAACATATATTTTTTCATCCAATCTTCATGATACTTTCAAGTAATGATTAGTACACCAATCCCACTTGGATGCCAAAGTTTAGTTCTCCTAGACTGAAGCATTCTTTTGGAGTAACAGTTTGAATTTTTAGGTTTCACTCTGTTTTCTCCTATATTGACAAATGTAGTTCGAACTCTAAATCAAACACGGTTTGTGCTAGCTTCTTGAAACTTGAAACAGTAAAGTAGTTCTACATTCTATTTTTTATTTTTTGTTTCCTCTGGATGTAGACCTAAGCAGAGACTCACGAAAGACACATTCAATGAAAGGCGTTGTTAGGCTGCCAAAATACCACAGTCTCCTGAAATCTCAACATATTTTTTTTCCGACCTTCATGATCATTTCAAGTAATGAGCAGTACATCAATAAAACGTGGATGTTCAAGTTTCGTTCTCCTAGGTTGAAGCATTCGTTTGCAGTAACAGTTTGAATTTTTAGTTTTCACTCTGTTTTCTCCTATATTGACAAATGCAGTTCGAACTCTAAATCAAACATGGTTTGTGCTAGCTTCTTGAAACTTGACACGATAAAGTAGTTCTACGTTCTATCTCTAATGTTTGTTTCCTCTTGATGTAGCCTTAAGCAGACACTGGCGAATAACACTTTCAATGAAAGGCGTTGTTAAGCTTCCAAAAAACTACCGTCTCCTGAAATCTCAACATTTATCTTTTCATCCAATCTTCATGATTCTTTCAAGTATTGATCAGTACACCAATCAAACGTGGATGCCCAAGTTTTGTTCTTCTAGGTTGTAGCATTCGTTTGCAGGAACAGTTAGGAATTATAGGTTTCACACTGTTTTCTCCTATATTGACAGATGCAGTTAGAACTCTAAATCAAACACGGTTTGTGCTAGCTTCTTGAAACTTGACACAGTAAAGTAGTTCTACGTTCTATCTCTAAGGATTGTTTCCTCTTGTATCCTAAAGCTGGGACCTGCGAATAACACTTATACTGAAAGGGGTTGCCAAACTTCCAACACACTAGAGTCTCCTGAAATTTCAACATATATTTTTTCATCCAATCTTCATGATACTTTCAAGTAATGATCAGTACACCAATCCCACTTCGATGCCAAAGTTTAGTTCTCCTAGATTGAAGCATTCTTTTGGAGTAACAGTTTGAATTTTTAGGTTTCACTCTGTTTTCTCCTATATTGACAAATGTAGTTCGAACTCTAAATCAAACACGGTTTGTGCTAGCTTCTTGAAACTTGAAACAGTTAAGTAGTTCTACATTCTATTTTTATTTTTTGTTTCCTCTGGATGTAGACCTAAGCAGAGACTGACGAAAGACACATTCAATGAAAGGCGTTGTTAGGCTGCCAAAATACTACAGTCTCCTGAAATCTCAACATATTTTTTTTCCGACCTTCATGATAATTTCATGTAATCAGCAGTACACCAATAAAACGTGGATGTTCAACTTTCGTTCTCCTAGCTTGAAGCATTGGTTTGCAGTAACAGTTTGAATTTTTAGTATTCACTCTGTTTTCTCCTATATTGACAGATGGAGTTCGAACTCTAAATAAAACATGGTTTGTGCTAGCTTCTTGAAACTTGACACAATAAAGTAGTTCTATGTTCTATCTCTAAGGTTTGTTTCCTCTTGATGTAGCCTTAAGCAGAGACTGGCGAATAACACTTTCAATGAAAGGCGTTGTTAAGCTTCCATAAAACTGCCGTCTGCTGAAATCTCAACATATATCTTTTCATCCAATCTTCATGATTCTTTCAAGTATTGATCAGTACACCAATCAAACGTGGATGCCCAAGTTTTGTTCTTCTAGGTTGTAGCATTCGTTTGCAGGAACTGTTAGAAATTATAGGTTTCACTCTGTTTTCTCCTATATTGACAGATGCAGTTAGAACTCTAAATCAAACACGGTTTGTGCTAGCTTCTTGAAACTTGACACAATAAAGTAGTTCTACGTTCTATCTCTAAGGTTTGTTTCCTCTTGTATCCTAAAGCTGGGACTGGCGAATAACACTTATACTGAAAGGGGTTGCCAAACTTACAACACACTAGAGTCTCCTGAAATCTCAACATATATTTTTTCATCCAATCTTCATGATACTTTCAAGTAATGATCAGTACACCAATCCCACTTGGATGCCAAAGTTTAGTTCTCCTAGATTGAAGCATTCTTTTGGAGTAACAGTTTGAATTTTTAGGTTTCACTCTGTTTTCTCCTATATTGACAAATGTAGTTCGAACTCTAAATCAAACACGGTTTGTGCTAGCTTCTTCAAACTTGAAACAGTAAAGTAGTTCTACATTCTATTTTTATTCTTTGTTTCCTCTGGATGTAGACCTAAGCAGAGACTGACGAAAGACACATTCAATGAAAGGCGTTGTTAGGCTGCCAAAATACTACAGTCTCCCGAAATCTCAACATATTTTTTTTCCGACCTTCATGATAATTTCAAGTAATGAGCAGTACACCAATAAAACGTGGATGTTCAAGTTTCGTTCTCCTAGGTTGAAGCATTTGTTTGCAGTAACAGTTTGAATTTTTAGTTTTCACTCTGTTTTCTCCTATATTGACAGATGCAGTTTGAAGTCTAAATCAAACATGGTTTGTGCTAGCTTCTTGAAACTTGACACAATAAAGTAGTTCTACGTTCTATCTCTAAGGTTTGTTTCCTCTTGATGTAGCCTTAAGCAGAGACTGGCGAATAACACTTTCAATGAAAGGCGTTGTTAAGCTTCCAAAAAACTACCGTCTCCTGAAATCTCAACATATATTTTTTCATCCAATCTTCATTATTCTTTCAAGTATTGATGAGTACACCAATCAAACGTGGATGCCCAAGTTTTGTTCTTCTAGGTTGTAGCATTCACTTGCAGGAACAGTTAGAAATTATAGGTTTCACTCTGTTTTCTCCTATATTGACAGATGCAGTTAGAACTCTAAATCAAACACGGTTTGTGCTAGCTTCTTGAAACTTGACACAATAAAGTAGTTCTACGTTCTATCTCTAAGGTTTGTTTCCTCTTGTATCCTAAAGCTGGGACTGGCGAATAACACTTATACTGAAAGGGGTTGCCAAACTTCCAACACACTAGAGTCTCCTGAAATCTCAGCATATATTTTTTCATCCAATCTTCATGATACTTTCAAGTAATGATCAGTACACCAATCCCACTTGGATGCCAAAGTTTAGTTCTCCTAGATTGAAGCATTCTTTTGGAGTAACAGTTTGAATTTTTAGGTTTCACTCTGTTTTCTCCTATATTGACAAATGTAGTTCGAACTCTAAATCAAACACGGTTTGTGCTAGCTTCTTGAAACTTGAAACAGTAAAGTAGTTCTACATTCTATTTTTATTCTTTGTTTCCTCTGGATGTAGACCTAAGCAGAAACTGACGAAAGACACATTCAATGAAAGGCGTTGTTAGGATGCCAAAATACTACAGTCTCCTGAAATCTCAACATATTTTTTTTTCCGACCTTAATGATCATTGCATGTAATCAGCAGTACACCAATAAAACGTGGATGTTCAAGTTTCGTTCTCCTAGGTTGAAGCATTCGTTTGCAGTAACAGTTTGAATTTTTAGTTTTCACTCTGTTTTCTCCTATATTGACAGATGCAGTTCGAACTCTAAATCAAACATGGTTTGTGCTAGCTTCTTGAAACTTGACACAATAAAGTAGTTCTACGTTCTATCTCTAAGGTTTGTTTCTTCTTGATGTAGCCTTAAGCAGAGACTGGCGAATAACACTTTCAATGAAAGGCGTTGTTAAGCTTCCAAAAAACTACCGTCTCCTAAAATCTCAACATATATTTTTTCAACAATCTTCATAATTCTTTCAAGTATTGATGAGTACCCCAATCCAACGTGGATGCCCAAGTTTTGTTCTTCCAGGTTGTAGCATTCGTTTGCAGGAACAGTTAGAAATTATAGGTTTCACTCTGTTTTTTCCTATATTGACAGATGCAGTTAGAACTCTAAATCAAACACGGTTTGTGCTAGCTTCTTGAAACTTGACACAATAAAGTAGTTCTACGTTCTATCTCTAAGGTTTTTTTCCTCTTGTATCCTAAAGCTGGGACTGGCGAATAACACTTATACTGAAAGAGGTTGCCAAACTTCCAACACACTAGAGTCTCCTGAAATTTCAACATATATTTTTTCATCCAATCTTCATGATACTTTCAAGTAATGATCAGTACACCAATCCCACTTGGATGCCAAAGTTTATTTCTCCTAAATTGAAGCATTCTTTTGGAGTAACAGTTTGAATTTTTAGGTTTCACTCTGTTTTCTCCTATATTGACAAATGTAGTTCGAACTCTAAATCAAACAGGGTTTGTGCTAGCTTCTTGAAACTTGAAACAGTAAAGTAGTTCTACATTCTATTTTTATTTTTTGTTTCCTCTGGATGTAGACCTAAGCAGAGACTGACGAAAGACACATTCAATGAAAGGCATTGTTAGGCTGCCAAAATACTACAGTCTCCTGAAATCTCAACATATTTTTTTTCCGACCTTCATGATCATTTCAAGTAATGAGCAGTACACCAATAAAACGTGGATGTTCAAGTTTCGTTCTCCTAGGTTGAAGCATTAGTTTGCAGTAACAGTTTGAATTTTTAGTTTTCACTCTGTTTTCTCCTATATTGACAGATGCAGTTCGAACTCTAAATCAAACATGGTTTGTGCTAGCTTCTTGAAACTTGACACAATAAAGTAGTTCTACGTTCTATCTCTAAGGTTTGTTTCCTCTTGATGTAGCCTTAAGAAGTGACTGGCGAATAACACTTTCAATGAAAGGCGTTGTTAAGCTTCCAAAAAACGACCGTCTCCTGAAATCTCAACATATATCTTTTCATCCAATCTTCATGATTCTTTCAAGTATTGATCAGTACACCAATCAAACGTGGATGCCCAAGGTTTGTTCTTCTAGGTTGTAGCATTCGTTTGCAGGAACAGTTAGAAATTATAGGTTTCACTCTGTTTTCTCCTATATTGACAGATTCAGTTAGAACTCTAAATCAAACACGGTTTGTGCTAGCTTCTTGAAACTTGACACAATAAAGTAGTTCTACGTTCTATCTCTAAGGTTTGTTTCCTCTTGTATCCTAAAGCTGGGACTGGCGAATAACACTTATACTGAAAGGGGTTGCCAAACTTCCAACACTCAGCAGTCTCCTGAAATCTCAGCATATATTTTTTCATCCAATCTTCATGATACTTTCAAGTAATGATCAGTACACCAATCCCACTTGGATGCCAAAGTTTAGTTCTCCTAGATTGAAGCATTCTTTTGGAGTAACAGTTTGAATTTTTAGGTTTCACTCTGTTTTCTCCTATATTGACAAATGTAGTTCGAACTCTAAATCAAACAGGGTTTGTGCTAGCTTCTTGAAACTTGAAACAGTAAAGCAGTTAAACATTCTATTTTTATTTTTTGTTTCCTCTGGATGTAGACCTAAGCAGAGACTGACGAAAGACACATTCAATGAAAGGCATTGTTAGGCTGCCAAAATACTACAGTCTCCTGAAATCTCAACATATTTTTTTTCCGACCTTCATGATCATTTCAAGTAATGAGCAGTACACCAATAAAACGTGGATGTTCAAGTTTCGTTCTCCTAGGTTGAAGCATTAGTTTGCAGTAACAGTTTGAATTTTTAGTTTTCACTCTGTTTTCTCCTATATTGACAGATGCAGTTCGAACTCTAAATCAAACATGGTTTGTGCTAGCTTCTTGAAACTTGACACAATAAAGTAGTTCTACGTTCTATCTCTAAGGTTTGTTTCCTCTTGATGTAGCCTTAAGCAGAGACTGGCGAATAACACTTTCAATGAAAGGCGTTGTTAAGCTTCCAAAAAACTACCGTCTCCTGAAATCTCAACATATATATTTTCATCCAATCTTCATGATTCTTTCAAGTATTGATCAGTACACCAATCAAACGTGGATGCCCAAGGTTTGTTCTTCTAGGTTGTAGCATTCGTTTGCAGGAACAGTTAGAAATTATAGGTTTCACTCTGTTTTCTCCTATATTGACAGATGCAGTTAGAACTCTAAATCAAACACGGTTTGTGCTAGCTTCTTGAAACTTGACACAATAAAGTAGTTCTACGTTCTATCTCTAAGGTTTGTTTCCTCTTGTATCCTAAAGCTGGGACTGGCGAATAACACTTATACTGAAAGGGGTTGCCAAACTTCCAACACACAGGAGTCTCCTGAAATCTCAGCATATATTTTTTCATCCAATCTTCATGATACTTTCAATAATGATCAGTACACCAATCCCACTTGGATGCCAAAGTTTAGTTCTCCTAGATTGAAGCATTCTTTTGGAGTAACAGTTTGAATTTTTAGGTTTCACTCTGTTTTCTCCTATATTGACAAATATAGTTCGAACTCTAAATCAAACACGGTTTGTGCTAGCTTCTTGAAACTTGAAACAGTAAAGTAGTTCTACATTCTATTTTTATTTTTTGTTTCCTCTGGATGTAGACCTAAGCAGAGACTGACGAAAGACACATTCAATGAAAGGCGTTGTTAGGCTGCCAAAATACTACAGTCTCCTGAAATCTCTACATATTTTTTTTTCCGAACTTCATGATAATTTCAAGTAATGAGCAGTACACCAATAAAACGTGGATGTTCAAGTTTCGTTCTCCTAGGTTGAAGCATTCGTTTGCAGTAACAGCTTGAATTTTTAGTTTTCACTCTGTTTTCTCCTATATTGACAGATGCAGTTCGAACTCTAAATCAAACATGGTTTGTGCTAGCTTGTTGAAACTTGACACAATAAAGTAGTTCTACGTTCTATCTCTAAGGTTTGTTTCCTCTTGATGTAGCCTTAAGAAGTGACTGGCGAATAACACTTTCAATGAAAGGCGTTGTTAAGCTTCCAAAAAACGACCGTCTCCTGAAATCTCAACATATATCTTTTCATCCAATCTTCATGATTCTTTCAAGTATTGATCAGTACACCAATCAAACGTGGATGCCCAAGGTTTGTTCTTCTAGGTTGTAGCATTCGTTTGCAGGAACAGTTAGAAATTATAGGTTTCACTCTGTTTTCTCCTATATTGACAGATTCAGTTAGAACTCTAAATCAAACATGGTTTGTGCTAGCTTCTTGAAACTTGACACAATAAAGTAGTTCTACGTTCTATCTCTAAGGTTTGTTTCCTCTTGTATCCTAAAGCTGGGACTGGCGAATAACACTTATACTGAAAGGGGTTGCCAAACTTCCAACACTCAGCAGTCTCCTGAAATCTCAGCATATATTTTTTCATCCAATCTTCATGATACTTTCAAGTAATGATCAGTACACCAATCCCACTTGGATGCAAAAGTTTAGTTCTCCTAGATTGAAGCATTCTTTTGGAGTAACAGTTTGAATTTTTAGGTTTCACTCTGTTTTCTCCTATATTGACAAATGTAGTTCGAACTCTAAATCAAACACGGTTTGTGCTAGCTTCTTGAAACTTGAAACAGTAAAGCAGTTACACATTCTATTTTTATTTTTTGTTTCCTCTGGATGTAGACCTAAGCAGAGACTGACGAAAGACACATTCAATGAAAGGCATTGTTAGGCTGCCAAAATACTACAGTCTCCTGAAATCTCAACATATTTTTTTTCCGACCTTCATGATAATTTTAAGTAATGAGCAGTACACCAATATAACGTGGATGTTCAAGTTTCGTTCTCCTAGGTTGAAGCATTCGTTTGCAGTAACAGTTTGAATTTTTAGTTTTCACTCTGTTTTCTCCTATATTGACAGATGCAGTTCGAACTCTAAATCAAACATGTTTTGTGCTAGCTTCCTGAAACTTGACACAATAAAGTAGTTCTACGTTCTATCTCTAAGGTTTGTTTCCTCTTGATGTAGCCTTAAGCAGAGACTGGCGAATAACACTTTCAATGAAAGGCGTTGTTAAGCTTCCAAAAAACTACCGTCTCCTGAAATCTCAACATATATTTTTTCATCCAATCTATATGATTCTTTCAAGTATTGATCAGTACACCAATCAAACCGGATTCCCAAGTTTTGTTCTTCTAGGTTGTAGCATTCGTTTGCAGGAACTGTTAGAAATTATAGGTTTCACTCTGTTTTCTCCTATATTGACAGATGCAGTTAGAACTCTAAATCAAACACGGTTTGTGCTAGCTTCTTGAAACTTGAAACAGTAAAGTAGTTCTACATTCTATTTTTATTCTTTGTTTCCTCTGGATGTAGACCTAAGCAGAGACTGACGAAAGACACATTCAATGAAAGGCGTTGTTAGGCTGCCAAAATACTACAGTCTCCCGAAATCTCAACATATTTTTTTTCCGACCTTCATGATAATTTCAAGTAATGAGCAGTACACCAATAAAACGTGGATGTTCAAGTTTCGTTCTCCTAGGTTGAAGCATTTGTTTGCAGTAACAGTTTGAATTTTTAGTTTTCACTCTGTTTTCTCCTATATTGACAGATGCAGTTTGAAGTCTAAATCAAACATGGTTTGTGCTAGCTTCTTGAAACTTGACACAATAAAGTAGTTCTACGTTCTATCTCTAAGGTTTGTTTCCTCTGGATGTAGCCTGAAGCAGAGACTGGCGAATAACACTTTCAATGAAAGGCGTTGTTAAGCTTCCAAAAAACTACCGTCTCCTGAAATCTCAACATATATTTTTTCATCCAATCTTCATTATTCTTTCAAGTATTGATGAGTACACCAATCAAACGTGGATGCCCAAGTTTTGATCTTCTAGGTTGTAGCATTCATTTGCAGGAACAGTTAGAAATTATAGGTTTCACTCTGTTTTCTCCTATATTGACAGATGCAGTTAGAACTCTAAATCAAACACGGTTTGTGCTAGCTTCTTGAAACTTGACACAATAAAATAGTTCTACGTTCTATCTCTAAGGTTTGTTTCCTCTTGTATCCTAAAGCTGGGACTGGCGAATAACACTTATACTGAAAGGGGTTGCCAAACTTCCAACACACTAGAGTCTCCTGAAATCTCAACATATATTTTTTCATCCAATCTTCATGATACTTTCAAGTAATGATCAGTACACCAATCCCCCTTGGATGCCAAAGTTTAGTTCTCCTAGATTGAAGCATTCTTTTGGAGTAACAGTTTGAATTTTTAGGTTTCACTCTGTTTTCTCCTATATTGACAAATGTAGTTCGAACTCTAAATCAAACACGGTTTGTGCTAGCTTCTTGAAACTTGAAACAGTAAAGTAGTTCTACATTCTATTTTTATTCTTTGTTTCCTCTGGATGTAGACCTAAGAAGAGACTGACGAAAGACACATTCAATGAAAGGCGTTGTTAGGATGAAAAAATACTACAGTCTCCTGAAATCTCAACATATTTTTTTTTCCAACCTTCATGATAATTTCATGTAATCAGCAGTACACCAATAAAACGTGGATGTTCAAGTTTCGTTCTCCTAGCTTGAAGCATTCGTTTGCAGTAACAGTTTGAATTTTTAGTTTTCACTCTGTTTTCTCCTATATTGACAGATGCAGTTCGAACTCTAAATCAAACATGGTTTGTGCTAGCTTCTTGAAACTTGACACGATAATGTAGTTCCACGTTCTATCTCTAAGGTTTTTTTCCTCTTGATGTAGCCTTAAGCAGAGACTGGCGAATAACACTTTCAATGAAAGGCGTTGTTAAGCTCCCGAAAAACGACCGTCTCCTGAAATCTCAACATATATCTTTTCATCCAATCTTCATGATTCTTTCAAGTATTGATCAGTACACCAATCAAACGTGGATGCCCAAGTTTTGTTCTTCTAGGTTGTAGCATTCGTTTGCAGGAACAGTTAGAAATTATAGGTTTCACTCTGTTTTCTCCTATATTGACAGATGCACTTAGAACTCTAAATCAAACACGGTTTGTGCTAGCTTCTTGAAACTTGACACAATAAAGTAGTTCTATGTTCTATCTCTAAGGTTTGTTTCCTCTTGATGTAGCCTTAAGCAGAGACTGGCGAATAACACTTTCAATGAAAGGCGTTGTTAAGCTTCCATAAAACTGCCGTCTGCTGAAATCTCAACATATATCTTTTCATCCAATCTTCATGATTCTTTCAAGTATTGATCAGTACACCAATCAAACGTGGATGCCCAAGTTTTGTTCTTCTAGGTTGTAGCATTCGTTTGCAGGAACAGTAAGAAATTATAGGTTTCACTCTGTTTTCTCCTATATTGACAGATGCAGTTAGAACTCTAAATCAAACACGGTTTGTGCTAGCTTCTTGAAACTTGACACAATAAAGTAGTTCTACGTTCTATCTCTAAGGTTTGTTTCCTCTTGTATCCTAAAGCTGGGACTGGCGAATAACACTTATACTGAAAGGGGTTGCCAAACTTCCAACACACTAGAGTCTCCTGAAATCTCAACATATATTTTTTCATCCAATCTTCATGATACTTTCAAGTAATGATCAGTACACCAATCCCACTTGGATGCCAAAGTTTAGTTCTCCTAGATTGAAGCATTCTTTTGGAGTAACAGTTTGAATTTTTAGGTTTCACTCTGTTTTCTCCTATATTGACAAATGTAGTTCGAACTCTAAATCAAACACGGTTTGTGCTAGCTTCTTGAAACTTGAAACAGTAAAGTAGTTCTACATTCTATTTTTATTCTTTGTTTCCTCTGGATGTAGACCTAAGCAGAGACTGACGAAAGACACATTCAATGAAAGGCGTTGTTAGGCTGCCAAAATACTACAGTCTCCCGAAATCTCAACATATTTTTTTTCCGACCTTCATGATAATTTCAAGTAATGAGCAGTACACCAATAAAACGTGGATGTTCAAGTTTCGTTCTCCTAGGTTGAAGCATTTGTTTGCAGTAACAGTTTGAATTTTTAGTTTTCACTCTGTTTTCTCCTATATTGACAGATGCAGTTCGAACTCTAAATCAAACATGGTTTGTGCTAGCTTCTTGAAACTTGACACAATAAAGTAGTTCTACGTTCTATCTCTAAGGTTTGTTTCCTCTTGATGTAGCCTTAAGCAGATACTGGCGAATAACACTTTCAATGAAAGGCGTTGTTAAGCTTCCAAAAAACTACCGTCTCCTGAAATCTCAACATATATTTTTTCATCCAATCTTCATTATTCTTTCAAGTATTGATGAGTACACCAATCAAACATGGATGCCCAAGTTTTGTTCTTCTAGGTTGTAGCATTCATTTGCAGGAACAGTTAGAAATTATAGGTTTCACTCTGTTTTCTCCTATATTGACAGATGCAGTTAGAACTCTAAATCAAACACGGTTTGTGCTAGCTTCTTGAAACTTGACACAATAAAGTAGTTCTACGTTCTATCTCTAAGGTTTGTTTCCTCTTGTATCCTAAAGCTGGGACTGGCGAATAACATTTATACTGAAAGGGGTTGCCAAACTTCCAACACACTAGAGTCTCCTGAAATCTCAACATATATTTTTTCATCCAATCTTCATGATACTTTCAAGTAATGATCAGTACACCAATCCCACTTGGATGCCAAAGTTTAGTTCTCCCAGATTGAAGCATTCTTTTGGAGTAACAGTTTGAATTTTTAGGTTTCACTCTGTTTTCTCCTATATTGACAAATGTAGTTCGAACTCTAAATCAAACACGGTTTGTGCTAGCTTCTTGAAACTTGAAACAGTAAAGTAGTTCTACATTCTATTTTTATTTTTTGGTTCCTCTGGATGTAGACCTAAGCAGAGACTGACGAAAGACACATTCAATGAAAGGCGTTGTTAGGCTGCCAAAATACTACAGTCTCCTGAAATCTCAACATATTTTTTTTCCGACCTTCATGATCATTTCAAGTAATGAGCAGTACACCAATAAAACGTGGATGTTCAAGTTTCGTTCTCCTAGGTTGAAGCATTCGTTTGCAGTAACAGTTTGAATTTTTAGTTTTCACTCTGTTTTCTCCTATATTGACAGATGCAGTTCGAACTCTAAATCAGACATGGTTTGTGCTAGCTTCTTGAAACTTGACACAATAAAGTAGTTCTAGGTTCTATCTCTAAGGTTTGTTTCCTCTTGATGTAGCCTTAAGCACAGACTGGCGAATAACACTTTCAATGAAAGGCGTTGTTAAGCTTCCAAAAAACTACCGTCTCCTGAAATCTAAACATATATTTTTTCATCCAATCTTCATGATTCCTTCAAGTATTGATCAGTACACCAATCAAACGTGGATGCCCAAGTTTTGTTCTTCTAGGTTGTAGCATTCGTTTGCAGGAACAGTTAGAAATTATAGGTTTCACTCTGTTTTCTCCTATATTGACAGATGCAGTTAGAACTGTAAATCAAACACCGTTTGTGCTAGCTTCTTGAAACTTGACACAATAAAGTAGTTCTACGTTCTATCTCTAAGGTTTGTTTCCTCTTGTATCCTAAAGCTGGGACTGGCGAATAACACTTATACTGAAAGGGGTTGCCAAACTTCCAACACACTAGAGTCTCCTGAAATCTCAACATATATTTTTTCATCCAATCTTCATGATACTTTCAAGTAATGATCAGTACACCAATCC
The DNA here is from genome assembly GCF_048772815.1 of Callospermophilus lateralis. Lineage (NCBI taxonomy): Eukaryota > Metazoa > Chordata > Mammalia > Rodentia > Sciuridae > Callospermophilus > Callospermophilus lateralis. The sequence goes on from NW_027512936.1 coordinate 168,182, forward strand.
CACTTGGATGCCAAAGTTTAGTTCTCCTAGATTGAAGCATTCTTTTGGAGTAACAGTTTGAATTTTTAGGTTTCACTCTGTTTTCTCCTATATTGACAGATGCAGTTCGAACTCTAAATCAAACATGGTTTGTGCTAGCTTCTTGAAACTTGACACAATAAAGTAGTTCTACGTTCTATCTCTAAGGTTTGTTTCCTCTTGATGTAGCCTTAAGCAGAGACGGGCGAATAACACTTTCAATGAAAGGCGTTGTTAAGCTTCCAAAAAACTACCATCTCCTGAAATCTCAACATATATTTTTTCATCCAATATTCATGATTCTTTCAAGTATTGATCAGTACACCAATCAAACGTGGATGCCCAAGTTTTGTTCTTCTAGGTTGTAGCATTCGTTTGCAGGAACAGTTAGAAATTATAGGTTTCACTCTGTTTTCTCCTATATTGACAGATGCAGTTAGAACTCTAAATCAAACACGGTTTGTGCTAGCTTCTTGAAACTTGACACAATAAAGTAGTTCTACGTTCTATCTCTAAGGTTTGTTTCCTCTTGTATCCTAAAGCTGGGACTGGCGAATAACACTTATACTGAAAGGGGTTGCCAAACTTCCAACACACTAGAGTCTCCTGAAATCTCAACATATATTTTTTCATCCAATCTTCATGATACTTTCAAGTAATGATCAGTACACCAATCCCACTTGGATGCCAAAGTTTAGTTCTCCTAGATTGAAGCATTCTTTTGGAGTAACAGTTTGAATTTTTAGGTTTCACTCTGTTTTCTCCTATATTGACAAATGTAGTTCGAACTCTAAATCAAACACGGTTTGTGCTAGCTTCTTGAAACGTGAAACAGTTAAGTAGTTCTACATTCTATTTTTATTTTTTGTTTCCTCTGGATGTAGACCTAAGCAGAGACTGACGAAAGACACATTCAATGAAAGGCGTTGTTAGGCTGCCAAAATACTACAGTCTCCTGAAATCTCAACATATTTTTTTTTCCGACCTTCATGATAATTTCATGTAATCAGCAGTACACCAATAAAACGTGGATGTTCAAGTTTCGTTCTCCTAGCTTGAAGCATTGGTTTGCAGTAACAGTTTGAATTTTTAGTTTTCACTCTGTTTTCTCCTATATTGACAGATGGAGTTCGAACTCTAAATCAAACATGGTTTGTTCTAGCTTCTGGAAACTTGACACGATAAAGTAGTTCTCCGTTCTATCTCTAAGGTTTGTTTCCTCTTGATGTAGCCTTAAGCAGAGACTGGCGAATAACACTTTCAATGAAAGGCGTTGTTAAGCTTCCGAAAAACTACCGTCTCCTGAAATCTCAACATATAAATTTTCATCCAATCACATGATTCTTTCAAGTATTGATCAGTACACCAATCAAACGTGGATGCCCAAGTTTTGTTCTTCTAGGTTGTAGCATTCGTTTGCAGGAACAGTTAGAAATTATAGGTTTCACTCTGTTTTCTCCTATATTGACAGATGCACTTAGAACTCTAAATCAAACACGGTTTGTGCTAGCTTCTTGAAACTTGACACAGTAAAGTAGTTCTACTTTCTATCTCTAAGGCTTGTTTCCTCTTGTATCCTAAAGCTGGGACTGGCGAATAACACTTATACTGAAAGGGGTTGCCAAACTTCCAACACACTAGAGTCTCCTGAAATCTCAACATATATTTTTTCATCCAATCTTCATGATACTTTCAAGTAATGATCAGTACACCAATCCCACTTGGATGCCAAAGTTTAGTTCTCCTAGATTGAAGCATTCTTTTGGAGTAACAGTTTGAATTTTTAGGTTTCACTCTGTTTTCTCCTATATTGACAAATGTAGTTCGAACTCTAAATCAAACACGGTTTGTGCTAGCTTCTTGAAACTTGAAACAGTAAAGTAGTTCTACATTCTATTTTTATTCTTTGTTTCCTCTGGATGTAGACCTAAGCAGAGACTGACGAAAGACACATTCAATGAAAGGCGTTGTTAGGCTGCCAAAATACTACAGTCTCCCGAAATCTCAACATATTTTTTTTCCGACCTTCATGATAATTTCAAGTAATGAGCAGTACACCAATAAAACGTGGATGTTCAAGTTTCGTTCTCCTAGGTTGAAGCATTTGTTTGCAGTAACAGTTTGAATTTTTAGTTTTCACTCTGTTTTCTCCTATATTGACAGATGCAGTTCGAACTCTAAATCAAACATGGTTTGTGCTAGCTTCTTGAAACTTGACACAATAAAGTAGTTCTACGTTCTATCTCTAAGGTTTGTTTCCTCTTGATGTAGCCTTAAGCAGATACTGGCGAATAACACTTTCAATGAAAGGCGTTGTTAAGCTTCCAAAAAACTACCGTCTCCTGAAATCTCAACATATATTTTTTCATCCAATCTTCATTATTCTTTCAAGTATTGATGAGTACACCAATCAAACATGGATGCCCAAGTTTTGTTCTTCTAGGTTGTAGCATTCATTTGCAGGAACAGTTAGAAATTATAGGTTTCACTCTGTTTTCTCCTATATTGACAGATGCAGTTAGAACTCTAAATCAAACACGGTTTGTGCTAGCTTCTTGAAACTTGACACAATAAAGTAGTTCTACGTTCTATCTCTAAGGTTTGTTTCCTCTTGTATCCTAAAGCTGGGACTGGCGAATAACATTTATACTGAAAGGGGTTGCCAAACTTCCAACACACTAGAGTCTCCTGAAATCTCAACATATATTTTTTCATCCAATCTTCATGATACTTTCAAGTAATGATCAGTACACCAATCCCACTTGGATGCCAAAGTTTAGTTCTCCCAGATTGAAGCATTCTTTTGGAGTAACAGTTTGAATTTTTAGGTTTCACTCTGTTTTCTCCTATATTGACAAATGTAGTTCGAACTCTAAATCAAACACGGTTTGTGCTAGCTTCTTGAAACTTGAAACAGTAAAGTAGTTCTACATTCTATTTTTATTTTTTGGTTCCTCTGGATGTAGACCTAAGCAGAGACTGACGAAAGACACATTCAATGAAAGGCGTTGTTAGGCTGCCAAAATACTACAGTCTCCTGAAATCTCAACATATTTTTTTTCCGACCTTCATGATCATTTCAAGTAATGAGCAGTACACCAATAAAACGTGGATGTTCAAGTTTCGTTCTCCTAGGTTGAAGCATTCGTTTGCAGTAACAGTTTGAATTTTTAGTTTTCACTCTGTTTTCTCCTATATTGACAGATGCAGTTCGAACTCTAAATCAGACATGGTTTGTGCTAGCTTCTTGAAACTTGACACAATAAAGTAGTTCTAGGTTCTATCTCTAAGGTTTGTTTCCTCTTGATGTAGCCTTAAGCACAGACTGGCGAATAACACTTTCAATGAAAGGCGTTGTTAAGCTTCCAAAAAACTACCGTCTCCTGAAATCTAAACATATATTTTTTCATCCAATCTTCATGATTCCTTCAAGTATTGATCAGTACACCAATCAAACGTGGATGCCCAAGTTTTGTTCTTCTAGGTTGTAGCATTCGTTTGCAGGAACAGTTAGAAATTATAGGTTTCACTCTGTTTTCTCCTATATTGACAGATGCAGTTAGAACTGTAAATCAAACACCGTTTGTGCTAGCTTCTTGAAACTTGACACAATAAAGTAGTTCTACGTTCTATCTCTAAGGTTTGTTTCCTCTTGTATCCTAAAGCTGGGACTGGCGAATAACACTTATACTGAAAGGGGTTGCCAAACTTCCAACACACTAGAGTCTCCTGAAATCTCAACATATATTTTTTCATCCAATCTTCATGATACTTTCAAGTAATGATCAGTACACCAATCCCACTTGGATGCCAAAGTTTAGTTCTCCTAGATTGAAGCATTCTTTTGGAGTAACAGTTTGAATTTTTAGGTTTCACTCTGTTTTCTCCTATATTGACAGATGCAGTTCGAACTCTAAATCAAACATGGTTTGTGCTAGCTTCTTGAAACTTGACACAATAAAGTAGTTCTACGTTCTATCTCTAAGGTTTGTTTCCTCTTGATGTAGCCTTAAGCAGAGACGGGCGAATAACACTTTCAATGAAAGGCGTTGTTAAGCTTCCAAAAAACTACCATCTCCTGAAAATCTCAACATATATTTTTTCATCCAATATTCATGATTCTTTCAAGTATTGATCAGTACACCAATCAAACGTGGATGCCCAAGTTTTTGTTCTTCTAGGTTGTAGCATTCGTTTGCAGGAACAGTTAGAAATTATAGGTTTCACTCTGTTTTCTCCTATATTGACAGATGCAGTTAGAACTCTAAATCAAACACGGTTTGTGCTAGCTTCTTGAAACTTGACACAATAAAGTAGTTCTACGTTCTATCTCTAAGGTTTGTTTCCTCTTGTATCCTAAAGCTGGGACTGGCGAATAACACTTATACTGAAAGGGGTTGCCAAACTTCCAACACACTAGAGTCTCCCTGAAATCTCAACATATATTTTTTCATCCAATCTTCATGATACTTTCAAGTAATGATCAGTACACCAATCCCACTTGGATGCCAAAGTTTAGTTCTCCTAGATTGAAGCATTCTTTTGGAGTAACAGTTTGAATTTTTAGGTTTCACTCTGTTTTCTCCTATATTGACAAATGTAGTTCGAACTCTAAATCAAACACGGTTTGTGCTAGCTTCTTGAAACGTGAAACAGTTAAGTAGTTCTACATTCTATTTTTATTTTTTGTTTCCTCTGGATGTAGACCTAAGCAGAGACTGACGAAAGACACATTCAATGAAAGGCGTTGTTAGGCTGCCAAAATACTACAGTCTCCTGAAATCTCAACATATTTTTTTTTCCGACCTTCATGATAATTTCATGTAATCAGCAGTACACCAATAAAACGTGGATGTTCAAGTTTCGTTCTCCTAGCTTGAAGCATTGGTTTGCAGTAACAGTTTGAATTTTTAGTTTTCACTCTGTTTTCTCCTATATTGACAGATGGAGTTCGAACTCTAAATCAAACATGGTTTGTTCTAGCTTCTGGAAACTTGACACGATAAAGTAGTTCTCCGTTCTATCTCTAAGGTTTGTTTCCTCTTGATGTAGCCTTAAGCAGAGACTGGCGAATAACACTTTCAATGAAAGGCGTTGTTAAGCTTCCGAAAAACTACCGTCTCCTGAAATCTCAACATATAAATTTTCATCCAATCACATGATTCTTTCAAGTATTGATCAGTACACCAATCAAACGTGGATGCCCAAGTTTTGTTCTTCTAGGTTGTAGCATTCGTTTGCAGGAACAGTTAGAAATTATAGGTTTCACTCTGTTTTCTCCTATATTGACAGATGCACTTAGAACTCTAAATCAAACACGGTTTGTGCTAGCTTCTTGAAACTTGACACAGTAAAGTAGTTCTACTTTCTATCTCTAAGGCTTGTTTCCTCTTGTATCCTAAAGCTGGGACTGGCGAATAACACTTATACTGAAAGGGGTTGCCAAACTTCCAACACACTAGAGTCTCCTGAAATCTCAACATATATTTTTTCATCCAATCTTCATGATACTTTCAAGTAATGATCAGTACACCAATCCCACTTGGATGCCAAAGTTGAGTTCTCCCAGATTGAAGCATTCTTTTGGAGTAACAGTTTGAATTTTTAGGTTTCACTCTGTTTTCTCCTATATTGACAAATGTAGTTCGAACTCTAAATCAAACACGGTTTGTGCTAGCTTCTTGAAACTTGAAACAGTAAAGTAGTTCTACATTCTATTTTTATTTTTTGTTTCCTCTGGATGTAGACCTAAGCAGAGACTCACGAAAGACACATTCAATGAAAGGCGTTGTTAGGCTGCCAAAATACCACAGTCTCCTGAAATCTCAACATATTTTTTTTCCGACCTTCATGATCATTTCAAGTAATGAGCAGTACATCAATAAAACGTGGATGTTCAAGTTTCGTTCTCTTAGGTTGAAGCATTCGTTTGCAGTAACAGTTTGAATTTTTAGTTTTCACTCTGTTTTCTCCTATATTGACAGATGCAGTTCGAACTCTAAATCAAACATGGTTTGTGCTAGCTTCTTGAAACTTGACACGATAAAGTAGTTCTACGTTCTATCTCTAATGTTTGTTTCCTCTTGATGTAGCCTTAAGCAGACACTGGCGAATAACACTTACAATGAAAGGCGTTGTTAAGCTTCCGAAAAACTACCGTCTCCTGAAATCTCAACATATATCTTTTCATCCAATCTTCATGATTCTTTCAAGTATTGATCAGTACACCAATCAAACGTGGATGCCCAAGTTTTGTTCTTCTAGGTTGTAGCATTCGTTTGCAGAAACAGTTAGGAATTATAGGTTTCCCTCTGTTTTCTCCTATATTGACAGATGCAGTTAGAACTCTAAATCAAACACGGTTTGTGCTAGCTTCTTGAAACTTGACACAGTAAAGTAGTTCTACGTTCTATCTCTAAGGATTGTTTCCTCTTGTATCCTAAAGCTGGGACCTGCGAATAACACTTATACTGAAAGGGGTTGCCAAACTTCCAACACACTAGAGTCTCCTGAAATTTCAACATATATTTTTTCATCCAATCTTCATGATACTTTCAAGTAATGATCAGTACACCAATCCCACTTCGATGCCAAAGTTTAGTTCTCCTAGATTGAAGCATTCTTTTGGAGTAACAGTTTGAATTTTTAGGTTTCACTCTGTTTTCTCCTATATTGACAAATGTAGTTCGAACTCTAAATCAAACACGGTTTGTGCTAGCTTCTTGAAACTTGAAACAGTTAAGTAGTTCTACATTCTATTTTTATTTTTTGTTTCCTCTGGATGTAGACCTAAGCAGAGACTGACGAAAGACACATTCAATGAAAGGCGTTGTTAGGCTGCCAAAATACTACAGTCTCCTGAAATCTCAACATATTTTTTTTTCCGACCTTCATGATAATTTCATGTAATCAGCAGTACACCAATAAAACGTGGATGTTCAAGTTTCGTTCTCCTAGCTTGAAGCATTGGTTTGCAGTAACAGTTTGAATTTTTAGTATTCACTCTGTTTTCTCCTATATTGACAGATGGAGTTCGAACTCTAAATCAAACATGGTTTGTGCTAGCTTCTTGAAACTTGACACAATAAAGTAGTTCTATGTTCTATCTCTAAGGTTTGTTTCCTCTTGATGTAGCCTTAAGCAGAGACTGGCGAATAACACTTTCAATGAAAGGCGTTGTTAAGCTTCCATAAAACTGCCGTCTGCTGAAATCTCAACATATATCTTTTCATCCAATCTTCATGATTCTTTCCAGTATTTTTCAGTACACCAATCAAACGTGGATGCCCAAGTTTTGTTCTTCTAGGTTGTAGCATTTGTTTGCAGGAACAGTAAGAAATTATAGGTTTCACTCTGTTTTCTCCTATATTGACAGATGCAGTTAGAACTCTAAATCAAACACGGTTTGTGCTAGCTTCTTGAAACTTGACACAATAAAGTAGTTCTACGTTATATCTCTAAGGTTTGTTTCCTCTTGTATCCTAAAGCTGGGACTGGCGAATAACACTTATACTGAAAGGGGTTGCCAAACTTCCAACACACTAGAGTCTCCTGAAATCTCAACATATATTTTTTCATCCAATCTTCATGATACTTTCAAGTAATGATCAGTACACCAATCCCACTTGGATGCCAAAGTTTAGTTCTCATAGATTGAAGCATTCTTTTGGAATAACAGTTTGAATTTTTAGGTTTCACTCTGTTTTCAACTATATTGACAAATGTAGTTCGAACTCTAAATCAAACACGGTTTGTGCTAGCTTCTTGAAACTTGAAACAGTAAAGTAGTTCTACATTCTATTTTTATTTTTTGTTTCCTCTGGATGTAGACCTAAGCAGAGACTGACGAAAGACACATTCAATGAAAGGCGGTGTTAGGCTGCCAAAATACTACAGTCTCCTGAAATCTCAACATATTTTTTTTCCGACCTTCATGATAATTTTAAGTAATGAGCAGTACACCAATATAACGTGGATGTTCAAGTTTCGTTCTCCTAGGTTGAAGCATTCGTTTGCAGTAACAGTTTGAATTTTTAGTTTTCACTCTGTTTTCTCCTATATTGACAGATGCAGTTCGAACTCTAAATCAAACATGGTTTGTGCTAGCTTCCTGAAACTTGACACAATAAAGTAGTTCTACGTTCTATCTCTAAGGTTTGTTTCCTCTTGATGTAGCCTTAAGCAGAGACTGGCGAATAACACTTTCAATGAAAGGCGTTGTTAAGCTTCCAAAAAACTACCGTCTCCTGAAATCTCAACATATATTTTTTCATCCAATCTATATGATTCTTTCAAGTATTGATTAGTACACCAATCAAACGTGGATGCCCAAGTTTTGTTCTTCTAGGTTGTAGCATTCGTTTGCAGGAACTGTTAGAAATTATAGGTTTCACTCTGTTTTCTCCTATATTGACAGATGCAGTTAGAACTCTAAATCAAACACGGTTTGTGCTAGCTTCTTGAAACTTGACACAATAAAGTAGTTCTACGTTCTATCTCTAAGGTTTGTTTCCTCTTGTATCCTAAAGCTGGGACTGGCGAATAACACTTATACTGAAAGGGGTTGCCAAACTTCCAACACACAAGAGTCTCCTGAAATCTCAACATATATTTTTTCATCCAATCTTCATGATACTTTCAAGTAATGATCAGTACACCAATCCCACTTGGATGCCAAAGTTTAGTTCTCCTAGATTGAAGCATTCTTTTGGAGTAACAGTTTGAATTTTTAGGTTTCACTCTGTTTTCTCCTATATTGACAAATGTAGTTCGAACTCTAAATCAAACACGGTTTGTGCTAGCTTCTTGAAACTTGAAACAGTAAAGTAGTTCTACATTCTATTTTTATTCTTTGTTTCCTCTGGATGTAGACCTAAGCAGAGACTGACGAAAGACACATTCAATGAAAGGCGTTGTTAGGCTGCCAAAATACTACAGTCTCCCGAAATCTCAACATATTTTTTTTCCGACCTTCATGATCATTTCAAGTAATGAGCAGTACACCAATAAAACGTGGATGTTCAAGTTTCGTTCTCCTAGGTTGAAGCATTTGTTTGCAGTAACAGTTTGAATTTTTAGTTTTCACTCTGTTTTCTCCTATATTGACAGATGCAGTTCAAACTCTAAATCAAACATGGTTTGTGCTAGCTTCTTGAAACTTGACACAATAAAGTAGTTCTACGTTCTATCTCTAAGGTTTGTTTCCTCTTGATGTAGCCTTAAGCAGATACTGGCGAATAACACTTTCAATGAAAGGCGTTGTTAAGCTTCCAAAAAACTACCGTCTCCTGAAATCTCAACATATATTTTTTCATCCAATCTTCATTATTCTTTCAAGTATTGATGAGTACACCAATCAAACATGGATGCCCAAGTTTTGTTCTTCTAGGTTGTAGCATTCATTTGCAGGAACAGTTAGAAATTATAGGTTTCACTCTGTTTTCTCCTATATTGACAGATGCAGTTAGAACTCTAAATCAAACACGGTTTGTGCTAGCTTCTTGAAACTTGACACAATAAAGTAGTTCTACGTTCTATCTCTAAGGTTTGTTTCCTCTTGTATCCTAAAGCTGGGACTGGCGAATAACACTTATACTGAAAGGGGTTGCCAAACTTCCAACACACTAGAGTCTCCTGAAATTTCAACATATATTTTTTCATCCAATCTTCATGATACTTTCAAGTAATGATCAGTACACCAATCCCACTTGGATGCCAAAGTTTAGTTCTCCTAGATTGAAGCATTCTTTTGGAGTAACAGTTTGAATTTTTAGGTTTCACTCTGTTTTCTCCTATATTGACAAATGTAGTTCGAACTCTAAATCAAACACGGTTTGTGCTAGCTTCTTGAAACTTGAAACAGTAAAGTAGTTCTACATTCTATTTTTATTCTTTGTTTTCTCTGGATGTAGACCTAAGCAGAGACTGACGAAAGACACATTCAATGAAAGGCGTTGTTAGGATGCCAAAATACTACAGTCTCCTGAAATCTCAACATATTTTTTTTTCCGACCTTAATGATCATTGCATGTAATCAGCAGTACACCAATAAAACGTGGATGTTCAAGTTTCGTTCTCCTAGGTTGAAGCATTCGTTTGCAGTAACAGTTTGAATTTTTAGTTTTCACTCTGTTTTCTCCTATATTGACAGATGCAGTTCGAACTCTAAATCAAACATGGTTTGTGCTAGCTTCTTGAAACTTGACACAATAAAGTAGTTCTACGTTCTATCTCTAAGGTTTGTTTCTTCTTGATGTAGCCTTAAGCAGAGACTGGCGAATAACACTTTCAATGAAAGGCGTTGTTAAGCTTCCAAAAAACTACCGTCTCCTAAAATCTCAACATATATTTTTTCAACAATCTTCATAATTCTTTCAAGTATTGATGAGTACCCCAATCCAACGTGGATGCCCAAGTTTTGTTCTTCCAGGTTGTAGCATTCGTTTGCAGGAACAGTTAGAAATTATAGGTTTCACTCTGTTTTTTCCTATATTGACAGATGCAGTTAGAACTCTAAATCAAACACGGTTTGTGCTAGCTTCTTGAAACTTGACACAATAAAGTAGTTCTACGTTCTATCTCTAAGGTTTTTTTCCTCTTGTATCCTAAAGCTGGGACTGGCGAATAACACTTATACTGAAAGAGGTTGCCAAACTTCCAACACACTAGAGTCTCCTGAAATTTCAACATATATTTTTTCATCCAATCTTCATGATACTTTCAAGTAATGATCAGTACACCAATCCCACTTGGATGCCAAAGTTTATTTCTCCTAAATTGAAGCATTCTTTTGGAGTAACAGTTTGAATTTTTAGGTTTCACTCTGTTTTCTCCTATATTGACAAATGTAGTTCGAACTCTAAATCAAACAGGGTTTGTGCTAGCTTCTTGAAACTTGAAACAGTAAAGTAGTTCTACATTCTATTTTTATTTTTTGTTTCCTCTGGATGTAGACCTAAGCAGAGACTGACGAAAGACACATTCAATGAAGGCATTGTTAGGCTGCCAAAATACTACAGTCTCCTGAAATCTCAACATATTTTTTTTCCGACCTTCATGATCATTTCAAGTAATGAGCAGTACACCAATAAAACGTGGATGTTCAAGTTTCGTTCTCCTAGGTTGAAGCATTCGTTTGCAGTAACAGTTTGAATTTTTAGTTTTCACTCTGTTTTCTCCTATATTGACAGATGCAGTTCGAACTCTAAATCAAACATGGTTTGTGCTAGCTTCTTGAAACTTGACACAATAAAGTAGTTCTACGTTCTATCTCTAAGGTTTGTTTCCTCTTGATGTAGCCTTAAGCAGAGACTGGCGAATAACACTTTCAATGAAAGGCGTTGTTAAGCTTCCAAAAAACTACCGTCTCCTGAAATCTCAACATATATATTTTCATCAAATCTTCATGATTCTTTCAAGTATTGATCAGTACACCAATCAAACGTGGATGCCCAAGGTTTGTTCTTCTAGGTTGTAGCATTCGTTTGCAGGAACAGTTAGAAATTATAGGTTTCACTCTGTTTTCTCCTATATTGACAGATGCAGTTAGAACTCTAAATCAAACACGGTTTGTGCTAGCTTCTTGAAACTTGACACAATAAAGTAGTTCTACGTTCTATCTCTAAGGTTTGTTTCCTCTTGTATCCTAAAGCTGGGACTGGCGAATAACACTTATACTGAAAGGGGTTGCCAAACTTCCAACACACAGGAGTCTCCTGAAATCTCAGCATATATTTTTTCATCCAATCTTCATGATACTTTCAATAATGATCAGTACACCAATCCCACTTGGATGCCAAAGTTTAGTTCTCCTAGATTGAAGCATTCTTTTGGAGTAACAGTTTGAATTTTTAGGTTTCACTCTGTTTTCTCCTATATTGACAAATATAGTTCGAACTCTAAATCAAACACGGTTTGTGCTAGCTTCTTGAAACTTGAAACAGTAAAGTAGTTCTACATTCCATTTTTATTTTTTGTTTCCTCTGGATGTAGACCTAAGCAGAGACTGACGAAAGACACATTCAATGAAAGGCGTTGTTAGGCTGCCAAAATACTACAGTCTCCTGAAATCTCTACATATTTTTTTTTCCGAACTTCATGATAATTTCAAGTAATGAGCAGTACACCAATAAAACGTGGATGTTCAAGTTTCGTTCTCCTAGGTTGAAGCATTCGTTTGCAGTAACAGCTTGAATTTTTAGTTTTCACTCTGTTTTCTCCTATATTGACAGATGCAGTTCGAACTCTAAATCAAACATGGTTTGTGCTAGCTTCTTGAAACTTGACACAATAAAGTAGTTCTACGTTCTATCTCTAAGGTTTGTTTCCTCTTGATGTAGCCTTAAGAAGTGACTGGCGAATAACACTTTCAATGAAAGGCGTTGTTAAGCTTCCAAAAAACGACCGTCTCCTGAAATCTCAACATATATCTTTTCATCCAATCTTCATGATTCTTTCAAGTATTGATCAGTACACCAATCAAACGTGGATGCCCAAGGTTTGTTCTTCTAGGTTGTAGCATTCGTTTGCAGGAACAGTTAGAAATTATAGGTTTCACTCTGTTTTCTCCTATATTGACAGATGCAGTTAGAACTCTAAATCAAACACGGTTTGTGCTAGCTTCTTGAAACTTGACACAATAAAGTAGTTCTACGTTCTATCTCTAAGGTTTGTTTCCTCTTGTATCCTAAAGCTGGGACTGGCGAATAACACTTATACTGAAAGGGGTTGCCAAACTTCCAACACTCAGCAGTCTCCTGAAATCTCAGCATATATTTTTTCATTCAATCTTCATGATACTTTCAAGTAATGATCAGTACACCAATCCCACTTGGATGCAAAAGTTTAGTTCTCCTAGATTGAAGCATTCTTTTGGAGTAACAGTTTGAATTTTTAGGTTTCACTCTGTTTTCTCCTATATTGACAAATGTAGTTCGAACTCTAAAAAAAACACGGTTTGTGCTAGCTTCTTGAACCTTGAAACAGTAAAGCAGTTCCACATTCTATTTTTATTTTTTGTTTCCTCTGGATGTAGACCTAAGCAGAGACTGACGAAAGACACATTCAATGAAAGGCATTGTTAGGCTGCCAAAATACTACAGTCTCCTGAAATCTCAACATATTTTTTTTTTCCGACCTTCATGATCATTTCAAGTAATGAGCAGTACACCAATAAAACGTGGATGTTCAAGTTTCGTTCTCCTAGGTTGAAGCATTCGTTTGCAGTAACAGTTTGAATTTTTAGTTTTCACTCTGTTTTCTCCTCTATTGACAGATGCAGTTCGAACTCTAAATCAAACATGGTTTGTGCTAGATTCTTGAAACTTGACACAATAAAGTAGTTCTACGTTCTATCTCTAAGGTTTGTTTCCTCTTGATGTAGCCTTAAGCAGAGACTGGCGAATAACACTTATACTGAAAGGGGTTGCCAAACTTCCAACACACTAGAGTCTCCTGAAATCTCAACATATATTTTTTCATCCAATCTTCATGATACTTTCAAGTAATGATCAGTACACCAATCCCACTTGGATGCCAAAGTTTAGTTCTCCTAGATTGAAGCATTCTTTTGGAGTAACAGTTTGAATTTTTAGGTTTCACTCTGTTTTCTCCTATATTGACAAATGTAGTTCGAACTCTAAATCAAACACGGTTTGTGCTAGCTTCTTGAAACTTGAAACAGTAAAGTAGTTCTACATTCTATTTTTATTCTTTGTTTCCTCTGGATGTAGACCTAAGCAGAGACTGACGAAAGACACATTCAATGAAAGGCGTTGTTAGGATGCCAAAATACTACAGTCTCCTGAAATCTCAACATATTTTTTTTCCGACCTTAATGATCATTGCATGTAATCAGCAGTACACCAATAAAACGTGGATGTTCAAGTTTCGTTCTCCTAGGTTGAAGCATTCGTTTGCAGTAACAGTTTGAATTTTTAGTTTTCACTCTGTTTTCTCCTTTATTGACAGATGCAGTTCGAACTCTAAATCAAACATGGTTTGTGCTAGCTTCTTGAAACTTGACACAATAAAGTAGTTCTACGTTCTATCTCTAAGGTTTGTTTCTTCTTGATATAGCCTTAAGCAGAGACTGGCGAATAACACTTTCAATGAAAGGCGTTGTTAAGCTTCCAAAAAACTACCGTCTCCTAAAATCTCAACATATATTTTTTCAACAATCTTCATAATTCTTTCAAGTATTGATGAGTACCCCAATCCAACGTGGATGCCCTAGTTTTGTTCTTCCAGGTTGTAGCATTCGTTTGCAGGAACAGTTAGAAATTATAGGTTTCACTCTGTTTTTTCCTATATTGACAGATGCAGTTAGAACTCTAAATCAAACACGGTTTGTGCTAGCTTCTTGAAACTTGACACAATAAAGTAGTTCTACGTTCTACTCTAAGGTTTTTTTCCTCTTGTATCCTAAAGCTGGGACTGGCGAATAACACTTATACTGAAAGAGGTTGCCAAACTTCCAACACACTAGAGTCTCCTGAAATTTCAACATATATTTTTTCATCCAATCTTCATGATACTTTCAAGTAATGATCAGTACACCAATCCCACTTGGATGCCAAAGTTTATTTCTCCTAAATTGAAGCATTCTTTTGGAGTAACAGTTTGAATTTTTAGGTTTCACTCTGTTTTCTCCTATATTGACAAATGTAGTTCGAACTCTAAATCAAACACGGTTTGTGCTAGCTTCTTGAAACTTGAAACAGTAAAGTAGTTCTACATTCTATTTTTATTTTTTGTTTCCTCTGGATGTATACCTAAGCAGAGACTGACGAAAGACACATTCAATGAAAGGCATTGTTAGGCTGCCAAAATACTACAGTCTCCTGAAATCTCAACATATTTTTTTTCCGACCTTCATGATCATTTCAAGTAATGAGCAGTACGCCAATAAAACGTGGATGTTCAAGTTTCGTTCTCCTAGGTTGAAGCATTAGTTTGCAGTAACAGTTTGAATTTTTAGTTTTCACTCTGTTTTCTCCTATATTGACAGATGCAGTTCGAACTCTAAATCAAACATGGTTTGTGCTAGCTTCTTGAAACTTGACACAATAAAGTAGTTCTACGTTCTATCTCTTAGGTTTGTTTCCTCTTGATGTAGCCTTAAGCAGAGACTGGCGAATAACACTTTCAATGAAAGGCGTTGTTAAGCTTCCAAAAAACGACCGTCTCCTGAAATCTCAACATATATATTTTCATCCAATCTTCATGATTCTTTCAAGTATTGATCAGTACACCAATCAAACGTGGATGCCCAAGGTTTGTTCTTCTAGGTTGTAGCATTCGTTTGCAGGAACAGTTAGAAATTATAGGTTTCACTCTGTTTTCTCCTATATTGACAGATGCAGTTAGAACTCTAAATCAAACACGGTTTGTGCTAGCTTCTTGAAACTTGACACAATAAAGTAGTTCTACGTTCTATCTCTAAGGTTTGTTTCCTCTTGTATCCTAAAGCTGGGACTGGCGAATAACACTTATACTGAAAGGGGTTGCCAAACTTCCAACACTCAGCAGTCTCCTGAAATCTCAGCATATATTTTTTCATTCAATCTTCATGATACTTTCAAGTAATGATCAGTACACCAATCCCACTTGGATGCAAAAGTTTAGTTCTCCTAGATTGAAGCATTCTTTTGGAGTAACAGTTTGAATTTTTAGGTTTCACTCTGTTTTCTCCTATATTGACAAATGTAGTTCGAACTCTAAAAAAAACACGGTTTGTGCTAGCTTCTTGAACCTTGAAACAGTAAAGCAGTTCCACATTCTATTTTTATTTTTTGTTTCCTCTGGATGTAGACCTAAGCAGAGACTGACGAAAGACACATTCAATGAAAGGCATTGTTAGGCTGCCAAAATACTACAGTCTCCTGAAATCTCAACATATTTTTTTTTTCCGACCTTCATGATCATTTCAAGTAATGAGCAGTACACCAATAAAACGTGGATGTTCAAGTTTCGTTCTCCTAGGTTGAAGCATTCGTTTGCAGTAACAGTTTGAATTTTTAGTTTTCACTCTGTTTTCTCCTCTATTGACAGATGCAGTTCGAACTCTAAATCAAACATGGTTTGTGCTAGATTCTTGAAACTTGACACAATAAAGTAGTTCTACGTTCTATCTCTAAGGTTTGTTTCCTCTTGATGTAGCCTTAAGCAGAGACTGGCGAATAACACTTATACTGAAAGGGGTTGCCAAACTTCCAACACACTAGAGTCTCCTGAAATCTCAACATATATTTTTTCATCCAATCTTCATGATACTTTCAAGTAATGATCAGTACACCAATCCCACTTGGATGCCAAAGTTTAGTTCTCCTAGATTGAAGCATTCTTTTGGAGTAACAGTTTGAATTTTTAGGTTTCACTCTGTTTTCTCCTATATTGACAAATGTAGTTCGAACTCTAAATCAAACACGGTTTGTGCTAGCTTCTTGAAACTTGAAACAGTAAAGTAGTTCTACATTCTATTTTTATTCTTTGTTTCCTCTGGATGTAGACCTAAGCAGAGACTGACGAAAGACACATTCAATGAAAGGCGTTGTTAGGATGCCAAAATACTACAGTCTCCTGAAATCTCAACATATTTTTTTTCCGACCTTAATGATCATTGCATGTAATCAGCAGTACACCAATAAAACGTGGATGTTCAAGTTTCGTTCTCCTAGGTTGAAGCATTCGTTTGCAGTAACAGTTTGAATTTTTAGTTTTCACTCTGTTTTCTCCTTTATTGACAGATGCAGTTCGAACTCTAAATCAAACATGGTTTGTGCTAGCTTCTTGAAACTTGACACAATAAAGTAGTTCTACGTTCTATCTCTAAGGTTTGTTTCTTCTTGATATAGCCTTAAGCAGAGACTGGCGAATAACACTTTCAATGAAAGGCGTTGTTAAGCTTCCAAAAAACTACCGTCTCCTAAAATCTCAACATATATTTTTTCAACAATCTTCATAATTCTTTCAAGTATTGATGAGTACCCCAATCCAACGTGGATGCCCTAGTTTTGTTCTTCCAGGTTGTAGCATTCGTTTGCAGGAACAGTTAGAAATTATAGGTTTCACTCTGTTTTTTCCTATATTGACAGATGCAGTTAGAACTCTAAATCAAACACGGTTTGTGCTAGCTTCTTGAAACTTGACACAATAAAGTAGTTCTACGTTCTACTCTAAGGTTTTTTTCCTCTTGTATCCTAAAGCTGGGACTGGCGAATAACACTTATACTGAAAGAGGTTGCCAAACTTCCAACACACTAGAGTCTCCTGAAATTTCAACATATATTTTTTCATCCAATCTTCATGATACTTTCAAGTAATGATCAGTACACCAATCCCACTTGGATGCCAAAGTTTATTTCTCCTAAATTGAAGCATTCTTTTGGAGTAACAGTTTGAATTTTTAGGTTTCACTCTGTTTTCTCCTATATTGACAAATGTAGTTCGAACTCTAAATCAAACACGGTTTGTGCTAGCTTCTTGAAACTTGAAACAGTAAAGTAGTTCTACATTCTATTTTTATTTTTTGTTTCCTCTGGATGTATACCTAAGCAGAGACTGACGAAAGACACATTCAATGAAAGGCATTGTTAGGCTGCCAAAATACTACAGTCTCCTGAAATCTCAACATATTTTTTTTCCGACCTTCATGATCATTTCAAGTAATGAGCAGTACGCCAATAAAACGTGGATGTTCAAGTTTCGTTCTCCTAGGTTGAAGCATTAGTTTGCAGTAACAGTTTGAATTTTTAGTTTTCACTCTGTTTTCTCCTATATTGACAGATGCAGTTCGAACTCTAAATCAAACATGGTTTGTGCTAGCTTCTTGAAACTTGACACAATAAAGTAGTTCTACGTTCTATCTCTTAGGTTTGTTTCCTCTTGATGTAGCCTTAAGCAGAGACTGGCGAATAACACTTTCAATGAAAGGCGTTGTTAAGCTTCCAAAAAACTACCGTCTCCTGAAATCTCAACATATATATTTTCATCCAATCTTCATGATTCTTTCACGTATTGATCAGTACACCAATCAAACGTGGATGCCCAAGGTTTGTTCTTCTAGGTTGTAGCATTCGTTTGCAGGAACAGTTAGAAATTATAGGTTTCACTCTGTTTTCTCCTATATTGACAGATGCAGTTAGAACTCTAAATCAAACACGGTTTGTGCTAGCTTCTTGAAACTTGACACAATAAAGTAGTTCTACGTTCTATCTCTAAGGTTTGTTTCCTCTTGTATCCTAAAGCTGGGACTGGCGAATAACACTTATACTGAAAGGGGTTGCCAAACTTCCAACACACTAGAGTCTCCTGAAATCTCAACATATATTTTTTCATCCAATCTTCATGATACTTTCAAGTAATGATCAGTACACCAATCCCACTTGGATGCCAAAGTTTAGTTCTCCTAGATTGAAGCATTCTTTTGGAGTAACAGTTTGAATTTTTAGGTTTCACTCTGTTTTCTCCTATATTGACAAATGTAGTTCGAACTCTAAATCAAACACGGTTTGTGCTAGCTTCTTGAAACTTGAAACAGTAAAGTAGTTCTACATTCTATTTTTATTCTTTGTTTCCTCTGGATGTAGACCTAAGCAGAGACTGACGAAAGACACATTCAATGAAAGGCGTTGTTAGGCTGCCAAAATACTACAGTCTCCTGAAATCTCAACATATTTTTTTTCCGACCTTAATGATCATTGCATGTAATCAGCAGTACACCAATAAAACGTGGATGTTCAAGTTTCGTTCTAGTAGGTTGAAGCATTCGTTTGCAGTAACAGTTTGAATTTTTAGTTTTCACTCTGTTTTCTCCTATATTGACAGATGAAGTTCGAACTCTAAATCAAACATGGTTTGTGCTAGCTTCTTGAAACTTGACACAATAAAGTAGTTCTACGTTCTATCTCTAAGGTTTGTTTCCTCTTGATGTAGCCTTAAGCAGAGACTGGCGAATAACACTTTCAATGAAAGGCGTTGTTAAGCTTCCAAAAAACTACCGTCTCCTGAAATCTCAACATATATTTTTTCATCCAATCTTCATGATTCTTTCAAGTATTGATCAGTACACCAATCAAATGTGGATGCCCAAGTTTTGTTCTTCTAGGTTGTAGCATTCGTTTGCAGGAACAGTTAGAAATTATAGGTTTCACTCTGTTTTCTCCTATATTGACAGTGGCAGTTAGAACTCTAAATCAAACACGGTTTGTGCTAGCTTCTTGAAACTTGACACAGTAAAGTAGTTCTACGTTCTATCTCTAAGGTTTGTTTCGTCTTGTATCCTAAAGCTGGGACTGGCGAATAACACTTATACTGAAAGGGGTTGCCAAACTTCCAACACACTAGAGTCTCGTGAAATCTCAACATATATTTTTTCATCCAATCTTCATGATACTTTCAAGTAATGATCAGTACACCAATCCCACTTGGATGCCAAAGTTTAGTTCTCCTAGATTGAAGCATTCTTTTGGAGTAACAGTTTGAATTTTTAGGTTTCACTCTGTTTTCACCTATATTGACAAATGTAGTTCGAATTCTAAATCAAACAGGGTTTGTGCTAGCTTCTTGAAACTTGAAACAGTAAAGTAGTTCTACATTCTATTTTTATTTTTTGTTTCCTCTGGATGTAGACCTAAGCAGAGACTGACGAAAGACACATTCAATGAAAGGCATTGTTAGGCTGCCAAAATACTACAGTCTCCTGAAATCTCAACATATTTTTTTTTCCGACCTTCATGATCATTTCAAGTAATGAGCAGTACACCAATAAATCGTGGATGTTCAAGTTTCCTTCTCCTAGGTTGAAGCATTAGTTTGCAGTAACAGTTTGAATTTTTAGTTTTCACTCTGTTTTCTCCTATATTGACAGATGCAGTTCGAACTCTAAATCAAACATGGTTTGTGCTAGCTTCTTGAAACTTGACACAATAAAGTAGTTCTACGTTCTATCTCTAAGGTTTGTTTCCTCTTGATGTAGCCTTAAGCAGAGACTGGCGAATAACACTTTCAATGAAAGGCGTTGTTAAGCTTCCAAAAAACTACCGTCTCCTGAAATCTCAACATATATATTTTCATCCAATCTTCATGATTCTTTCAAGTATTGATCAGTACACCAATCAAACGTGGATGCCCAAGGTTTGTTCTTCTAGGTTGTAGCATTCGTTTGCAGGAACAGTTAGAAATTATAGGTTTCACTCTGTTTTCTCCTATATTGACAGATGCAGTTAGAACTCTAAATCAAACACGGTTTGTGCTAGCTTCTTGAAACTTGAAACAGTAAAGTTGTTCTACATTCTATTTTTATGTTTTGTTTCCTCTGGATGTAGACCTAAGCAGAGACTGACGAAAGACACATTCAATGAAAGGCGTTGTTAGGCTGCCAAAATACTACAGTCTCCCGAAATCTCTACATATTTTTTTTTCCGACCTTCATGATAATTTCAAGTAATCAGCAGTACACCAATAAAACGTGGATGTTCAAGTTTCGTTCTCCTAGGTTGAAGCATTCGTTTGCAGTAACAGCTTGAATTTTTAGTTTTCACTCTGTTTTCTCCTATATTGACAGATGCAGTTCGAACTCTAAATCAAACATGGTTTGTGCTAGCTTCTTGAACTTGACACAATAAAGTAGTTCTACGTTCTATCTAAAGTTTGTTTCCTCTTGATGTAGCCTTAAGCAGAGACTGGCGAATAACACTTTCAATGAAAGGCGTTGTTAAGCTTCCAAAAAACTACCGTCTCCTGAAATCTCAACATTTATTTTTTCATCCAATCTTCATGATACTTTCAAGTATTGATCAGTACACCAATCAAACGTGGATGCCCAAGTTTTTTCTTCTAGGTTGTAGCATTCGTTTGCAGGAACAGTTAGAAATTATAGGTTTTACTCTGTTTTCTCCTATATTGACAGATCCAGTTAGAACTCTAAATCAAACACGGTTTGTGCTAGCTTCTTGAAACTTGACACAATAAAGTAGTTCTACGTTCTATCTCTAAGGTTTGTTTCCTCTTGTATCCTAAAGCTGGAACTGGCGAATAACACTTATACTGAAAGGGGTTGCCAAACTTCCAACACACTAGAGTCTCCTGAAATCTCAACATATATTTTTTCATCCAAAATTCATGATACTTTCAAGTAATGATCAGTAAACCAATCCCACTTGGATGCCAAAGTTTAGTTCTCCTAGATTGAAGCAATCTTTTGGAGTAACAGTTTGAATTTTTAGGTTTCACTCTGTTTTCTCCTATATTGACAAATGTAGTTCGAACTCTAAATCCAACAGGGTTTGTGCTATTTTCTTGAAACTTGAAACAGTAAAGTAGTTCTAAATTCTATTTTTATTTTTTGTTTCCTCTGGATGTAGACCTAAGCAGAGACTGACGAAAGACACATTCAATGAAAGGCGTTGTTAGGCTGCCAAAATACTACAGGCTCCTGAAATCTCAACATATTTATTTTTCTGACCTTCATGATAATTTCAAGTAATAAGCAGTACACCAATAAAACCGGATGTTCAAGTTCCGTTCTCCTACGTTGAAGCATTCGTTTGCCGTAACAGTTTGAATTTTTAGTTTTCACTCTGTTTTCTCCTATATTGACAGATGCAGTTCGAACCCTAAATCAAACATGGTTTGTGCTAGCTTCTTGAAACTTGACACAATAAAGTAGTTCTACATTCTATCTCTAAGGTTTGTTTCCTCTTTATGTAGCCTTAAGCAGAGACTGCCGAATAACACTTTCAATGAAAGGCATTTTTAAGCTTCCAAAAACTACCGTCTCCTGAAATCTCAACATATATTTTTTCATCCAATCTTCATGATTCTTTCAAGTATTGATCAGTACACCAATCAAACGTGGATGCCAAAGTTCTGTTCTTCTAGGTTGTAGCATTCGTTTGCAGGAACAGTTAGAAATTATAGGTTTCACTCTGTTTTCTCCTATATTGACAGATGCAGTTAGAACTCTAAATCAAACACGGTTTGTGCTAGCTTCTTGAAACTTGACACAATAAAGTAGTTCTACGTTCTATCTCTAAGGTTTGTTTCCTCTTGTATCCTAAAGCTGGGACTGGCGAATAACACTTATACTGAAAGGGTTTGCCAAACTTCCAACACACTAGAGTTTCCTGAAATCTCAACATATATTTTTTTATCCAATCTTCATGATACTTTCAAGTAATGATCAGTACAACAATCCCACTTGGATGCCAAAGTTTAGTTCTCCTAGATTGAAGCATTCTTTTGGAGTAACAGTTTGAATTTTTAGGTTTCACTCTGTTTTCTCCTATATTGACAAATGTAGTTCGAACTCTAAATCAAACACGGTTTGTGCTTGCTTCTTGAAACTTGAAACAGTAAAGTAGTTCTACATTCTATATTTATTCTTTGTTTCCTCTGGATGTAGACCTAAGCAGAGACTGACGAAAGACACATTCAATGAAAGGTGTTGTTAGGCTGCCAAAATACTACAGTCTCCTGAAATCTCAACATATTTTTTTTTCCGACCTTCATGATAATTTCATGTAATCAGCAGTACACCAATAAAACGTGGATGTTCAAGTTTCATTCTCCTAGGTTGAAGCATTCGTTTGCAGTAACAGTTTGAATTTTTAGTTTTCACTCTGTTTTCTCCTATATTGACAGATGCAGTTCGAACTCTAAATCAAACATGGTTTGTGCTAGCTTCTTGAAACTTGACACAATAAAGTAGTTCTACGTTATATCTCTAAGGTTTGTTTCCTCTTGATGTAGCCTTAAGCAGAGACTGGCGAATAACACTTTCAATGAAAGGCGTTGTTAAGCTTCCAAAAAACTACCGTCTCCTGAAATCTCAACATATATTTTTTCATCCAATCTTCATGATTCTTTCAAGTATTGATCAGTACACCAATCAAACGTGGATGCCCAAGTTTTGTTCTTCTAGGTTGTAGCATTCGTTTGCAGGAACAGTTAGAAATTATAGGTTTCACTCTGTTGTCTCCTATATTGACAGATGCAGTTAGAACTCTAAATCAAACACGGTTTGTGCTAGCTTCTTGAAACTTGACACAATAAAGTAGTTCTACGTTCTATCTCTAAGGTTTGTTTCCTCTTGTATCCTAAAGCTGGGACTGGCGAATAACACTTATTCTGAAAGGGGTTGCCAAACTTCCAACAAACTAGAGTCTCCTGAAATCTCAACATATATTTTTTCATCCAATCTTCATGATACTTTCAAGTAATGAGCAGTAACCCAATCCCACTTGGATGCCAAAGTTTAGTTCTCCTAGATTGAAGCATTCTTTTGGAGTAACAGTTTGAATTTTTAGGTTTCACTCTGTTTTCTCCTATATTGACAAATGTAGTTCGAACTCTAAATCAAACACGGTTTGTGCTAGCTTCTTGAAACTTGAAACAGTAAAGTAGTTCTATATTCTACTATTATTTTTTGTTTCCTCAGGATGTAGACCTAAGCAGAGACTGACGAAAGACACATTCAATGAAAGGCGTTGTTAGGCTGCCAAAATACAACAGTCTCCTGAAATCTCAACATATTTTTTTTTCCGACCTTCATGATCATTTCAAGTAATGAGCAGTACACCAATAAAACGTGGATGTTCAAGTTTCGTTCTCCTAGGTTGAAGCATTCGTTTGCAGTAACAGTTTGAATTTTTAGTTTTCACTCTGTTTTCTCCTATATTGACAGATGCAGTTCGAACTCTAAATCAAACATGGTTTGTGCTAGCTTCTTGAACTTGACACAATAAAGTAGTTCTACGTTCTATCTAATGTTTGTTTCCTCTTGATGTAGCCTTAAGCAGAGACTGGCGAATAACACTTTATGAAAGGCGTTGTTAAGCTTCCAAAAAACTACCGTCTCCTGAAATCTCAACATATATTTTTTCATCCAATCTTCATGATACTTTCAAGTATTGATCAGTACACCAATCAAACGTGGATGCCCAAGTTTTTTCTTCTAGGTTGTAGCATTCGTTTGCAGGAACAGTTAGAAATTATAGGTTTTACTCTGTTTTCTCCTATATTGACAGATCCAGTTAGAACTCTAAATCAAACACGGTTTGTGCTAGCTTCTTGAAACTTGACACAATAAAGTAGTTCTACGTTCTATCTCTAAGGTTTCTTTCCTCTTGTATCCTAAAGCTGGGACTGGCGAATAACACTTATACTGAAAGGGATTCCCAAACTTCCAACACACAGGAGTCTCCTGAAATCTCAGCATATATTTTTTCATCCAGTCTTAATGATATTTCAAGTAATGATCAGTACACCAATCCCACTTGGATGCCAAAGTTTAGTTCTCCTAGATTGAAGCATTCGTTTGCAGCAACAGTTTGAATTTTTAGTTTTCACTCTGTTTTCTCCTATATTGACAGATGCAGTTCGAACTCTAAATCAAACATGGTTTGTGCTAGCTTCTTGAAACTTGACACAATAAAGTAGTTCTACGTTCTATCTCTAAGGTTTGTTTCCTCTTGATGTAGCCTTAAGCAGAGACTGGCGAATAACACTTTCAATGAAAGGCGTTGTTAAGCTTCCAAAAAACTACCGTCTCCTGAAATCTCAACATACATTTTTTCATCCAATCTTCATGATTCTTTCAAGTATTGATCAGTACACCAATCAAACGTGGATGCCCAAGTTTTGTTCTTCTAGGTTGTAGCATTCGTTTGCAGGAACAGTTAGAAATTATAGGTTTCACTCTGTTTTCTCCTATATTGACAGATGCAGTTAAAACTCTAAATCAAACACGGTTTGTGCTAGCTTCTTGAAACTTGACACAATAAAGTAGTTCTACGTTCTATCTCTAAGGTTTGTTTCCTCTTGTATCCTAAAGCTGGGACTGGCGAATAACACTTATAATGAAAAGGGTTGCCAAACTTCCAACACACTAGAGTCTCGTGAAATCTCAACATATATTTTTTCATCCAATCTTCATGATACTTTCAAGTAATGATCAGTACACCAATCCCACTTGGATGCCAAAGTTTAGTTCTCCTAGATGGAAGCATTCTTTTGGAGTAACAGTTTGAATTTTTAGGTTTCACTCTGCTTTCTCCTATATTGACAAATGTAGTTCGAACTCTAAATCAAACACGGTTTGTGCTAGCTTCTTGAACCTTGAAACAGTAAAGTAGTTCTACATTCTATTTTTATTTTTTGTTTCCCTTGGATGTAGACGTAAGCAGAGACTGACGAAAGACACATTCAATGAAAGGCGTTGTTAGGCTGCCAAAATACTACAGTCTCGTGAAATCTCAACATATTTTTTGTTCCGACCTTCATGATAATTTCAAGTAATCAGCAGTACACCAATAAAACGTGGATGTTCAAGTTTCGTTCTCCTAGGTTGAAGCATTCGTTTGCAGTAACAGTTTGAATTTTTAGTTTTCACTCTGTTTTCTCCTATATTGACAGATGCAGTTCGAACTCTAAATCAAACATGGTTTGTGCTAGCTTCTTGAAACTTGACACAATAAAGTAGTTCTACGTTCTATCTAAAGTTTGTTTCCTCTTGATGTAGCCTTAAGCAGAGACTTGCGAATAACACTTTCAATGAAAGGCGTTGTTAAGCTTCCAAAAAACTACCATCTCCTGAAATCTCAACATATATTTTTTCATCCAATCTTCATGATACTTTCAAGTATTGATCAGTACACCAATCAAACGTGGATGCCCAAGTTTTGTTCTTCTAGGTTCTAGCATTCGTTTGCAGGAACAGTTAGAAATTATATTTTTCACTCTGTTTTCTCCTATATTGACAGATCCATATACAACTCTAAATAAAACACGGTTTGTGCTTGCTTCTTGAAACTTGACTCAATAAAGTAGTTCTACGTTCTATCTCTAAGGTTTGTTTCCTCTTGTATCCTAAAGCTGGAACTGGCGAATAACACTTATACTGAAAGGGGTTGCCAAACTTCCAACACACTAGAGTCTCCTGAAATCTCAACATATATTTTTTCATCCAAAATTCATGATACTTTCAAGTAATGGTCAGTACACCAATCCCACTTGGATGCCAAAGTTTAGTTCTCCTAGATTGAAGCATTCTATTGGAGTAACAGTTTGAATTTTTAGGTTTCACTCTGTTTTCTCCTATATTGACAAATGTAGTTCGAACTCTAAATCAAACACGGTTTGTGCTAGCTTCTTGAAAATTGAAACAGTAAAGTAGTTCTACATTCTATTTTTATTTTTTGTTTCCTCTGGATGTAGACCTAAGCAGAGACTGACGAAAGACACATTCAATGAAAGGCGTTGTTAGGCTGCCAAAATACTACAGTCTCCTGAAATCTCAACATATTTTTTTTCCGACCTTCATGATAATTTCATGTAATCAGCAGTACACCAATAAAACGTGGATGTTCAAGTTTCGTTCTCCTAGGTTGAAGCATTCGTTTGCAGTAACAGTTTGAATTTTTAGTTTTCACTCTGTTTTCTCCTATATTGACAGATGCAGTTCGAACTCTAAATCAAACATGGTTTGTGCTAGCTTCTTGAAACTTGACACAATAAAGTAGTTCTACGTTATATCTCTAAGGTTTGTTTCCTCTTGATGTAGCCTTAAGCAGAGACTGGCGAATAACACTTTCAATGAAAGGCGTTGTTAAGCACCCAAAAAACTACCGTCTCCTGAAATCTCAACATACATTTTTTCATCCAATCTTCATGATTCTTTCAAGTATTGATCAGTACACCAATCAAACGTGGATGCCCAAGTTTTGTTCTTCTAGGTTGTAGCATTCGTTTGCAGGAACAGTTAGAAATTATTGGTTTCACTCTGTTTTCTCCTATATTGACAGATGCAGTTAGAACTCTAAATCAAACGCGGTTTGTGCTAGCTTCTTGAAACTTGACACAATAAAGTAGTTCTACGTTCTATCTCTAAGGTTTGTTTCCTCTTGTATCCTAAAGCTGAGACTGGCGAATAACACTTATACTGAAAGGGGTTGCCAAATTTCCAACACACTAGAGTCTCCTGAAATCTCAACATATATTTTTTCATCCAATCTTCATGATACTTTCAAGTAATGATCAGTACACCAATCCCACTTGGATGCCAAAGTTTAGTTCTCCTAGATTGAAGCATACTTTTGGAGTAACAGTTTGAATTTTTAGGTTTCACTCTGTTTTCTCCTATATTGACAAATGTAGTTCGAACTCTAAATCAAACAGGGTTTGTGCTAGCTTCTTGAAACTTGAAACAGTAAAGAAGTTCTACATTCTATTTTTATTTTTTGTTTCCTCTTAATGTAGACCTAAGCAGAGACTGACGAAAGACACATTCAATGAAAGGCGTTGTTACGCTGCCAAAATACTACAGTCTCCTGAAATCTCAACATATTTTTTTTCCGACCTTCATGATCATTTCAAGTAATGAGCAGTACACCAATAAAACGTGGATGTTCAAGTTTCGTTCTCCTAGGTTGAAGCATTCGTTTGCAGTAACAGTTTGAATTTTTAGTTTTCACTCTGTTTTCTCCTATATTGACAGATGCAGTTCGAACTCTAAATCAAACATGGTTTGTGCTAGCTTCTTGAAACTTGACACAATAAAGTAGTTCTCCGTTCTATCTCTAAGGTTTGTTTCCTCTTGATGTAGCCTTAAGCAGAGACTGGCGAATAACACTTTCAATGAAAGGCGTTGTTAAGCTTCCAAAAAACTACCGTCTCCTGAAATCTCAACATATATTTTTTCATCCAATCTTCATGATTCTTTCAAGTATTGATCAGTACACTAATCAAACGTGGATGCCCAAGTTTTGTTCTTCTAGGTTGTAGCATTCGTTTGCAGGAACAGTTAGAAATTATAGGTTTCACTCTGTTTTCTCCTATATTGACAGATCCATATAGAACTCTAAATCAAACACGGTTTGTGCTAGCTTCTTGAAACTTGACACAATAAAGTAGTTCTACTTTCTATCTCTAAGGTTTGTTTCCTCTTGTATCCTAAAGCTGGGACTGGCGAATAACACTTATACTGAAAGGGGTTGCCAAACTTCCAACACACTAGAGTATCCTGAAATCTCAACATATACTTTTTCATCCAATCTTCATGATACTTTCAAGTAATGATCAGTACACCAATCCCACTTGGATGCCAAAGTTTAGTTCTCCTAGATTGAAGCATTCTTTTGGAGTAACAGTTTGAATTTTTAGGTTTCTCTCTGTTTTCTACTATATTGACAAATGTAGTTCGAACTCTAAATCAAACACGGTTTGTGCTAGCTTCTTGAAACTTGAAACAGTAAAGTAGTTCTACATTATTTTGTTATTTTTTGTTTCCTCTGGATGTAGACCTAAGCAGAGACTGACGAAAGACACATTCAATGAAAGGCGTTGTTAGGCTGCCAAAATACTACAGTCTCTTGAAATCTCTACATATTTTTTTTTTCGACCTTCATGATAATTTCAAGTAATCAGCAGTACACCAATAAAACGTGGATGTTCAAGTTTCGTTCTCCTTGGTTGAAGCATTCGTTTGCAGTAACAGCTTGAATTTTTAGTTTTCACTCTGTTTTCTCCTATATTGACAGATGAAGTTCGAACTCTAAATCAAACATGGTTTGTGCTAGCTTCTTGAAACTTGACACAATAAAGTAGTTCTACGTTCTATCTCTAAGGTTTGTTTCCTCTTGATGTAGCCTTAAGCAGAGACTGGCGAATAACACTTTCAATGAAAGGCGTTGTTAAGCTTCCAAAAAACTACCGTCTCCTGAAATCTCAACATATATTTTTTCATCCAATCTTCATGATTCTTTCAAGTATTGATCAGTACACCAATCAAACGTGGATGCCCAAGTTTTGTTCTTCTAGGTTGTAGCATTCGTTTGCAGGAACAGTTAGAAATTATAGGTTTCACTCTGTTTTCTCCTATATTGACAGTGGCAGTTAGAACTCTAAATCAAACACGGTTTGTGCTAGCTTCTTGAAACTTGACACAGTAAAGTAGTTCTACGTCCTATCTCTAAGGTTTGTTTCGTCTTGTATCCTAAAGCTGGGACTGGCGAATAACACTTATACTGAAAGGGGTTGCCAAACTTCCAACACACTAGAGTCTCGTGAAATCTCAACATATATTTTTTCATCCAATCTTCATGATACTTTCAAGTAATGATCAGTACACCAATCCCACTTGGATGCCAAAGTTTAGTTCTCCTAGATTGAAGCATTCTTTTGGAGTAACAGTTTGAATTTTTAGGTTTCACTCTGTTTTCACCTATATTGACAAATGTAGTTCGAATTCTAAATCAAACAGGGTTTGTGCTAGCTTCTTGAAACTTGAAACAGTAAAGTAGTTCTACATTCTATTTATATTTTTTGTTTCCTCTGGATGTAGACCTAAGCAGAGACTGACGAAAGACACATTCAATGAAAGGCGTTTTTAGGCTGCCAAAATACTACAGTCTGCTGAAATCTCAACATATTTTTTTTTCCGACCTTCATGATAATTTCAAGTAATGAGCAGTACACCAATAAAACGTGGATGTTCAAGTTTCGTTCTCTTAGGTTGAAGCATTCGTTTGCAGTAACAGTTTGAATTTTTAGTTTTCACTCTGTTTTGTTCTATATTGACAGATGCAGTTCGAAATCTAAATCAAACATGGTTTGTGCTAGCTTTTTGAAACTTGACACAATAAAGTAGTTCTACGTTCTATCTCTAAGGTTTGTTTCCTCTTGATGTAGCCTTAAGCAGAGACTGGTGAATAACACTTTCAATGAAAGGCGTTGTTAAGCTTCCAAAAAACTACCGTCTCCTGAAATATCAACATATATTTTTTCATTAAATCTTCATGATTCTTTCAAGTATTGATCAGTACACCAATCAAACTTGGATGCCCAAGTTTTCTTCTTCTAGGTTGTAGCATTCGTTTGCAGGAACAGTTAGAAATTATAGGTTTCACTCTGTTTTCTCCTATATTGACAGATGCAGTTAGAACTCTAAATCAAACACGGTTTGTGCTAGCTTCTTGAAACTTGACACAGTAAAGTAGTTCTACGTTCTATCTCTAAGGTTTGTTTCCTCTTGTATCCTAAAGCTGGGACTGGCGAATAACACTTATACTGAAAGGGGTTGCCAAATTTCCAACACACTAGAGTCTCCTGAAATCTCAGCATATATTTTTTCATCCAATCTTCATGATACTTTCAAGTAATGATCAGTACACCAATCCCACTTGGATGCCAAAGTTTAGTTCTCCTAGATTACAGCATTCTTTTGGAGTAACAGTTTGAATTTTTAGGTTTCACTCTGTTTTCTCCTTTATTGACAAATGTAGTTCGAACTCTAAATTAAACACGGTTTGTGCTAGCTTCTTGAAACTTGAAACAGTAAAGTAGCTCTACATTCTATTTTTATTTTTTGTTTCCTCTGGATGTAGACCTAAGCAGAGACTGACGAAAGACACATTCAATGAAAGGCATTGTTAGGCTGCCAAAATACTACAGGCTCCTGAAATCTCAACATATTTTTTTTTCCGACCTTCATGATAATTTCAAGTAATGAGCAGTACACCAATAAAACGTGGATGTTCAAGTTTCCTTCTCCTAGGTTGAAGCATTCGTTTGCAGTAACAGTTTGAATTTTTAGTTTTCACTCTGTTTTCTCCTATATTGACAGATGCAGTTCGAACTCTAAATCAAACATGGATTGTGCTAGCTTCTTGAAACTTGACACAATAAAGTAGTTCTACGTTCTATCTCTAAGGTTTGTTTCCTCTTGATGTAGCCTTAAGCAGAGACTGGCTAATAACACTTTCAATGAAAGGCGTTGTTAAGCTTCCAAAAAACTACCGTCTCCTGAAATCTCAACATATATTTTTTCATCCAATCTTCATGATTCTTTCAAGTATTGATCAGTACACCAATCAAACGTGGATGCCCAAGTTTTGTTCTTCTAAGTTGTAGCATTCGTTTGCAGGAACAGATAGAAATTATAGGTTTCACTCTGTTTTCTCCTATATTGACAGATGCAGTTAGAACTCTAAATCAAACACGGTTTGTGCTAGCTTCTTGAAACTTGACACAATAAAGTAGTTCTACGTTCTATCTCTAAGGTTTGTTTCCTCTTGTATCCTAAAGCTGGGACTGGCGAATAACACTTATACTGAAAGGGGTTGCCAAACTTCCAACACACTAGAGTCTCCTGAAATCTCAACATATATTTTTTCATCCAATCTTCATGATACTTTCAAGTAATGATCAGTACACCAATCCCACTTGGATGCCAAAGTTTAGTTCTCCTAGATTGAAGCATACTTTTGGAGTAACAGTTTGAATTTTTAGGTTTCACTCTGTTTTCTCCTATATTGACAAATGTAGTTCGAACTCTAAATCAACCACGGTTTGTGCTAGCTTCTTGAAACTTGAAACAGTAAAGTAGTTCTACATTCTATTTTTATTTTTTCTTTCCTCTGGATGTAGACCTAAGCAGAGACTGATGAAAGACACATTCAATGAAAGGCGTTGTTAGGCTGCCAAAATACTACAGTCTCCTGAAATCTCAACATATTTTTTTTCCGACCTTCATGATCATTTCAAGTAATGAGCAGTACACCAATAAAACGTGGATGTTCAAGTTTCATTCTCCTAGCTTGAAGCATTCGTTTGCAGTAACAGTTTGAATTTTTAGTTTTCACTCTGTTTTCTCCTATATTGACAGATGCAGTTCGAACTCTAAATCAAACATGGATTGTGCTAGCTTCTTGAAACTTGACACAATAAAGTAGTTCTACGTTCTATCTCTAAGGTTTGTTTCCTCTTGATGTAGCCTTAAGCAGAGACTGGCTAATAACACTTTCAATGAAAGGCGTTGTTAAGCTTCCAAAAAACTACCGTCTCCTGAAATCTCAACATATATTTTTTCATCCAATCTTCATGATTCTTTCAAGTATTGATCAGTACACCAATCAAACGTGGATGCCCAAGTTTTGTTCTTCTAGGTTGTAGCATTCGTTTGCAGGAACAGTTAGAAATTATAGGTTTCACTCTGTTTTCTCCTATATTGACAGTGGCAGTTAGAACTCTAAATCAAACACGGTTTGTGCTAGCTTCTTGAAACTTGACACAGTAAAGTAGTTCTACGTTCTATCTCTAAGGTTTGTTTCGTCTTGTATCCTAAAGCTGGGACTGGCGAATAACACTTATACTGAAAGGGGTTGCCAAACTTCCAACACACTAGAGTCTCGTGAAATCTCAACATATATTTTTTCATCCAATCTTCATGATACTTTCAAGTAATGATCAGTACACCAATCCCACTTGGATGCCAAAGTTTAGTTCTCCTAGATTGAAGCATTCTTTTGGAGTAACAGTTTGAATTTTTAGGTTTCACTCTGTTTTCACCTATATTGACAAATGTAGTTCGAATTCTAAATCAAAAAGGGTTTGTGCTAGCTTCTTGAAACTTGAAACAGTAAAGTAGTTCTACATTCTATTTTTATTTTTTGTTTCCTCTGGATGTAGACCTAAGCACAGTCTGACGAAAGACACATTCAATGAAAGGCGTTTTTAGGCTGCCAAAATAATACAGTCTGCTGAAGTCTCAACATATTTTTTTTTCCGACCTTCATGATAATTTCAAGTAATGAGCAGTACACCAATAAAACGTGGATGTTCAAGTTTCGTTCTCCTAGGTTGAAGCATTCGTTTGCAGTAACAGTTTGAATTTTTAGTTTTCACTCTCTTTTCTCCAATATTGACAGATGCAGTTCAAACTCTAAATCAAACATGGTTTGTGCTAGCTTCTTAAAACTTGACACAATAAAGTAGTTCTACGTTCTATCTCTAAGGTTTCATTCCTCTTGATGTAGCCTTAAGCAGAGACTGGCGTATAACACTTTCAATGAAAGGCGCTGTTAAGCTTCCAAAAAACTACCGTCTTCTGAAATCTCAACATATATTTCTTCATTCAATCTTCATGATTCTTTCAAGTATTGATCAGTACACCAATCAAACGTGGATGCCCAAGTTTTGTTCTTCTAGGTTGTAGCATTCGTTTGCAGGAACAGTTAGAATTTATAGGGTTCAGTCTGTTTTCTCCTATATTGACAGATGCAGTTAGAACTCTAAATCAAACACGGTTTGTGCTAGCTTCTTGAAACTTGACACAATAAAATAGTTCTACGTTCTATCTCTAAGGTTTGTTTCCTCTTGTATCCTAAAGCTGGGACTGGCGAATAACACTTATACTGAAAGGGGTTGCCAAACTTCCAACACACTAGAGTCTCCTGAAATCTCAACATATATTTTTTCATCCAATCTTCATGATACTTTCAAGTAATGATCAGTACACCAATCCCACTTGGATGCCAAAGTTTAGTTCTCCTAGATTGAAGCATTCTTTTGGAGTAACAGTTTGAATTTTTAGGTTTCACTCTGTTTTCTCCTATATTGACAAATGTAGTTCGAACTCTAAATCAAACACGGTTTGTGCTAGCTTCTTGAATCTTGAAACAGTAAAGTAGTTCTACATTCTATTTTTATTTTTTGTTTCCTCTGGATGTAGACCTAAGCAGAGACTGACGAAAGACACATTCAATGAAAGGCGTTGTTAGGCTGCCAAAATACTACCGTCTCCTGAAATCTCAACATATTTTTTTTTCCGACCTTCATGATAATTTCAAGTAATGAGCAGTACACCAATAAAACGTGGATGTTCAAGTTTCGTTCTCCTAGGTTGAAGCATTCGTTTGCAGTAACAGTTTGAATTTTTAGTTTTCACTCTCTTTTCTCCTATATTGACAGATGCAGTTCAAACTCTTAATCAAACATGGTTTGTGCTAGATTCTTGAAACTTGACACAATAAAGTAGTTCTACGTTCTATCTCTAAGGTTTGTTTCCTCTTGATGTAGCCTTAAGCAGAGACTGGCGAATAACACTTTCAATGAAAGGCGTTGTTAAGCTTCCCAAAAACTAGCGTCTCCTGAAATCTCAACATATATTTTTTTCATCCAATCTTCATGATTCTTTCAAGTATTGATCAGTACACCAATCAAACGTGGATGCCCAAGTTTTGTTCTTCTAGGTTGTAGCATTCGTTTGCAGGAACAGTTAGAAATTATAGGTTTCACTCTGTTTTCTCCTATATTGACAGATGCAGTTAGAATTCTAAATCAAACACGGTTTGTGCTAGCTTCTTGAAACTTGACACAGTAAAGTAGTTCTACGTTCTATCTCTAAGGTTTGTTTCCTCTTGTATCCTAAAGCTGGGACTGGCGAATAACACTTATAATGAAAGGGGTTGCCAAAATTCCAACAAACTAGAGTCTCCTGAAATCTCAACATATATTTTTTCATCCAATCTTCATGATACTTTCAAGTAATGATCAGTACACCAATCCCACTTGGATGCCAAAGTTTAGTTTTCCTAGATTGAAGCATTCTTTTGGAGTAACAGTTTGAATTTTTAGGTTTCACTCTGTTTTCTCCTATATTGACAAATGTAGTTCGAACTCTAAATCAAACACGGTTTGTGCTAGCTTCTTGAAAATCAAACAGTAAAGTAGTTCTACATTCTATTTTTATTTTTTGTTTTCTCTGGATGTAGACCTAAGCAGAGAATGAGGAAAGATATATTCAATGAAAGGCGTTGTTAGGCTGCCAAAATACTACAGGCTCCTGAAATCTCAACATATTTTTTTTTCCGACCTTCATGATAATTTCACGTAATGAGCAGTACACCAATAAAACGTGGATGTTCAAGTTCCGTTGTCCTAGGTTGAAGCATTCGTTTGCAGTAACAGTTTGAATTTTTAGTTTTCACTCTGTTTTCTCCTATATTGACAGATGCAGTTCGAACTCTAAATCAAACATGGTTTGTGCGAGCTTCTTGAAACTTGACACAATAAAGTAGTTCTACGTTCTATCTCTAAGGTTTGTTTCCTCTTGATGTAGCCTTAAGCAGAGACTGGCGAATAACACTTTCAATGAAAGGCGTTGTTAAGCTTCCAAAAATCTACCGTCTCCTGAAATCTCAACATGCATTTTTTTCATCCAATCTTCATGATTCTTTCAAGTATTGATCAGTACACCATTCAAACGTGGATGCGCAAGTTTTGTTCTTCTAGGTTGTAGCATTCGTTTGCAGTAACAGTTAGAAATTATAGGTTTCACTCTGTTTTCTCCTATATTGAAAGATGCAGTTAGAACTCTAAATCAAACACGGTTTGTGCTAGCTTCTTTAAAATGACACAATAAAGTACTTCTACGTTCTATCACTAAGGTTTGTTTCCTCTTGTATCCTACAGCTGGGACTGGCGAATAACACATATACTGAAAGGGGTTGCCAAACTTCCAACACACTAGAGTCTCCTGAAATCTCAACATATTTTTTTTCCGAACTTCATGATAATTTCAAGTAATGAGCAGTACACCAATAAAACGTGGATGTTCAAGTTCCGTTCTCCTAGGTTGAAGCATTCGTTTGCAGTAATAGTTTGAATTTTTATTTTTCACTCTGTTTTCTCCTATATTGACAGATGCAGTTCAAACTCTAAATCAAACATGGTTTGTGCTAGCTTCTTGAAACTTGACACAATAAAGTAGTTCTACGATCTATCTCTAAGGTTTGTTTCCTCTTGATGTAGCCTTATGCAGACACTGGCGAATAACACTTTCAATGAATGGCGTTGTTAAGCTTCCAAAAAACTACCGTCTCCTGAAATCTCAACATACATTTTTTCATCCAATCTTCATGATTCTTTCAAGTATTGATCAGTACTCCAATCAAACGTGGATACCCAAGTTTTGTTCTTCTAGGTTGTAGCATTCGTTTGCAGGAACAGTTAGAAATTATAGGTTTCACTCTGTTTTCTCCTATATTGACAGATGCAGTTCGAACTCTAAATCAAACATGGTTTGTGCTAGCTTCTTGAAACTTGACACAATAAAGTAGTTCTACGTTCTATCTCTAAGGTTTGTTTCCTCTTGTATCCTAAAGCTGGGACTTGCGAATAACACTTATACTGAAAGGGGTTGCAAAACTTGCAACACACTAGAGTCTCGTGAAATCTCAACATATATTTTTTCATCCAATCTTCATGATTCTTTCAAGTATTGATCAGTACTCCAATCAAACGTGGATACCCAAGTTTTGTTCTTCTAGGTTGTAGCATTCGTTTGCAGGAACAGTTAGAAATTATAGGTTTCACTCTGTTTTCTCCTATATTGACAGATGCATTTAGAACTCTAAATCAAACACGGTTTGTGCTAGCTTCTTGAAACTTGACACAGTAAAGTAGTTCTACGTTCTATCTCTAAGGTTTGTTTCCTCTTGTATCCTAAAGCTGGGACTGGCGAATAACACTTATAATGAAAGGGGTTGCCAAGCTTCCAACAAACTAGAGTCTCCTGAAATCTCAACATATATTTTTTCATCCAATCTTCATGATACATTCAAGTAATGATCAGTACACCAATCCCACTTGGATTCCAAAGTTTAGTTCTCCTTGATTGAAGCATTCTTTTGGAGTAACAGTTTGAATTTTTAGGTTTCACTCTGTTTTCTCCTATATTTACAAATGTAGTTCGAACTCTAAATCAAACACGGTTTGTGCTAGCTTCTTGAAACTTGAAACAGTAAAGTAGTTCTACATTCTATTTTTATTTTTTGTTTCCTCTGGATGTAGACCTAAGCAGAGACTGACGAAAGACACATTCAATGAAAGGCGTTGTTAGGCTGCCAAAATATACAGTCTCCTGAAATCTCAACATATTTTTTTTCCGAATTTCATGATAATTTCATGTAATCAGCAGTACACCAATAAAACGTGGATGTTCAAGTTTCGTTCTCCTAGGTTGAAGTATTCGTTTGCAGTAACAGTTTGAATTTTTAGTTTTCACTCTGTTTTCTCCTATATTGACAGATGCAGTTCGAACTCTAAATCAAACATGGTTTGTGCTAGCTTCTTGAAACTTGACACAATAATGTAGTTCTACGTTCTATCTCTAAGGTTTGTTTCCTCTTGATGTAGCCTTAAGCAGAGACTGGCGAATAACACTTTCAATGAATGGCGTTGTTAAGCTTCCAAAAAACTACCGTCTCCTGAAATCTCAACATACATTTTTTCATCCAATCTTCATGATTCTTTCAAGTATTGATCAGTACTCCAATCAAACGTGGATGCCCAAGTTTTGTTCTTCTAGGTTGTAGCATTCGTTTGCAGGAACAGTTGGAAATTATAGGTTTCACTCTGTTTTCTCCTATATTGACAGATGCAGTTAGAACTCTAAATCAAACACGGTTTGTGCTAGCTTCTTGAAACTTGACACAATAAAGTAGTTCTACGTTCTATTTCTAAGGTTTGTTTCCTCTTGTATCCTAAAGCTGGGACTGGCGAATAAAACTTATACTGAAAGGGGTTGCCAAACTTCCAACACACTAGAGTCTCCTGAAATCTCAACATATATTTTTTCATCCAATCTTCATGATACTTTCAAGTAATGATCAGTACACCAATCCCACTTGGATGCCAAAGTTTAGTTCTCCTAGATTGAAGCATTCTTTTGAGTAACAGTTTGAATTTTTAGGTTTCACTCTGTTTTCTCCTATATTGACAAATGTAGTTCGAACTCTAAATCAAACACGGTTTGTGCTAGCTTCTTGAAACTAGAAACAGTAAAGCAGTTCTACATTCTATTTTTATTTTTTGTTACCTCTGGATGTAGACCTAAGTAAAGACTGACGAAAGACACATTCAATGAAAGGCGTTGTTAGGCTGCCAAAATACTACAGTCTCCTGAAATCTCAACATATTTTTTTTTCCGACCTTCATGATAATTTCAAGTAATGAGCAGTACACCAATAAAACGTGGATGTTCAAGTTTCGTTCTCCTAGGTTGAAGTATACGTTTGCAGTAACAGTTTGAATTTTTAGTTTTCACTCTGTTTTCTCCTATATTGACAGATGCAGTTCAAACTCTAAATCAAACATGGTTTGTGCTAGCTTCTTGAAACTTGACACAATAAAGTAGTTCTACGTTCTATCTCTAAGGTTTGTTTCCTCTTGATGTAGCCTTAAGCAGAGACTGGCGAATAACACTTTCAATGAAAGGCGTTGTTAAGCTTCCAAAAAACTACCGTCTCCTGAAATCTCTAACATACATTTTTTCCTCCAATCTTCATGATTCATTCAAGTATTGATCAGTACACCAATCAAACGTGGATGCCCAAGTTTTGTTCTTCTAGGTTGTAGCATTCGATTGCAGGAACAGTTAGAAATTATAGGTTTCACTCTGTTTTCTCCTATATTGACAGATGCAGTTAGAACTCTAAATCAAACACGGTTTGTGCTAGCTTCATGAAACTTGACACAATAAAGTAGTTCTACGTTCTATCTCTAAGGTTTGTTTCCTCTTGATGTAGCCTTAAGCAGAGACTGGCGAATAACACTTTCAATGAAAGGCGTTGTTAAGCTTCCAAAAAACTACCGTCTCCTGAAATCTCAACATACATTTTTTCATCCAATCTTCATGATTCTTTCAAGTATTGATCAGTACACCAATCAAACGTGGATGCCCAAGTTTTGTTCTTCTAGGTTGTAGCATTCGTTTGCAGGAACAGTTAGAAATTATAGGTTTCACTCTGTTTTCTCCTATATTGACAGATGCAGTTAAAACTCTAAATCAAACACGGTTTGTGCTAGCTTCTTGAAACTTGACACAATAAAGTAGTTCTACGTTCTATCTCTAAGGTTTGTTTCCTCTTGTATCCTAAAGCTGGGACTGGCGAATAACACTTATAATGAAATGGGTTGCCAAACTTCCAACACACTAGAGTCTCGTGAAATCTCAACATATATTTTTTCATCCAATCTTCATGATACTTTCAAGTAATGATCAGTACACCAATCCCACTTGGATGCCAAAGTTTAGTTCTCCTAGATGGAAGCATTCTTTTGGAGTAACAGTTTGAATTTTTAGGTTTCACTCTGCTTTCTCCTATATTGACAAATGTAGTTCGAACTCTAAATCAAACACGGTTTGTGCTAGCTTCTTGAACCTTGAAACAGTAAAGTAGTTCTACATTCTATTTTTATTTTTTGTTTCCCTTGGATGTAGACGTAAGCAGAGACTGACGAAAGACACATTCAATGAAAGGCGTTGTTAGGCTGCCAAAATACTACAGTCTCGTGAAATCTCAACATATTTTTTGTTCCGACCTTCATGATAATTTCAAGTAATCAGCAGTACACCAATAAAACGTGGATGTTCAAGTTTCGTTCTCCTAGGTTGAAGCATTCGTTTGCAGTAACAGTTTGAATTTTTAGTTTTCACTCTGTTTTCTCCTATATTGACAGATGCAGTTCGAACTCTAAATCAAACATGGTTTGTGCTAGCTTCTTGAAACTTGACACAATAAAGTAGTTCTACGTTCTATCTCTAAGGTTTGTTTCCTCTTGATGTAGCCTTAAGCAGAGACTGGCGAATAACACTTTCAATGAAAGGCGTTGTTAAGCTTCCAAAAAACTACCGTCTCCTGAAATCTCAACATATATTTTTTCATCCAATCTTCATGATTCTTTCAAGTATTGATCAGTACACCAATCAAACGTGGATGCCCAAGTTTTGTTCTTCTAGATTGTAGCATTCATTTGCAGGAACAGTTAGAAATTATAGTTTTCACTCTGTTTTCTCCTATATTGACAGATGCAGTTAGAACTCTAAATCAAACACGGTTTGTGCTAGCTTCTTGAAACTTGACACAATAAAGTAGTTCTACGTTCTATCTCTAAGGTTTGTTTCCTCTTGTATCCTAAAGCTGGGACTGGCGAATAACACTTATACTGAAAGGGGTTGCCAAACTTCCAACACACTAGAGTCTCCTGAAATCTCGACATATATTTTTTCATCCAATCTTCATGATACTTTCAAGTAATGATCAGTACACCAATCCCACTTGGATGCCAAAGTTTAGTTCTCCTAGATTGAAGCATTCTTTTGGAGTAACAGTTTGAATTTTTAGGTTTCACTCTGTTTTCTCCTATATTGACAAATGTAGATCGAACTCTAAATCAAACACGGTTTGTGCTAGCTTCTTGAAACTGAAACAGTAAAGAAGTCTACATTCTATTTTTACTTTTTGTTTCCTCTGGATGTAGACCTAAGCAGAGACTCACGAAAGACACATTCAATGAAAGGCGTTGTTAGGCTGCCAAAATAATACAGGCTCCTGAAATCTCAACATATTTTTTTTTCTGACCTTCATGATAATTTCAAGTAATGAGCAGTACACCAATAAATCGTGGATGTTCAAGTTCCGTTCTCCTAGGTTGAAGCATTCGTTTGCAGTAACAGTTTGAATTTTTAGTTTTCATTCTGTTTTCTCCTATATTGACAGATGCAGTTCGAACTCTAAATCAAACATGGTTTGTGCTAGCTTCTTGAAACTTGACACAATAAAGTAGTTCTACCTTCTATCTCTAAGGTTTGTTTCCTCTTGATGTAGCCTTAAGCAGAGACTGGCGAATAACACTTTCAATGAAAGGCGTTGTTAAGATTCCAAAAAACTACCGTCTCCTGAAATCTCAACATACATTTTTTCATCCAATCTTCATGATTCTTTCAAGTATTGATCAGTACACCAATCAAACGTGGATGCCCAAGTTTTGTTCTTCCAGGTTGTAGCATTCGTTTGCAGGAACAGTTAGAAATTATAGGTTTCACTCTGTTTTCTCCTATATTGACAGATGCAGTTAAAACTCTAAATCAAACACGGTTTGTGCTAGCTTCTTGAAACTTGACACAATAAAGTAGTTCTACGTTCTATCTCTAAGGTTTGTTTCCTCTTGTATCCTAAAGCTGGGACTGGCGAATAACACTTATAATGAAAGGGGTTGCCAAACTTCCAACACACTAGAGTCTCGTGAAATCTCAACATATATTTTTTCATCCAATCTTCATGATACTTTCAAGTAATGATCAGT
The DNA here is from genome assembly GCF_048772815.1 of Callospermophilus lateralis. Taxonomy (NCBI): domain Eukaryota; kingdom Metazoa; phylum Chordata; class Mammalia; order Rodentia; family Sciuridae; genus Callospermophilus; species Callospermophilus lateralis. The sequence continues at coordinate 209,123 of NW_027512936.1, forward strand.
ACACCAATCCCACTTGGATGCCAAAGTTTAGTTCTCCTAGATGGAAGCATTCTTTTGGAGTAACAGTTTGAATTTTTAGGTTTCACTCTGCTTTCTCCTATATTGACAAATGTAGTTCGAACTCTAAATCAAACACGGTTTGTGCTAGCTTCTTGAACCTTGAAACAGTAAAGTAGTTCTACATTCTATTTTTATTTTTTGTTTCCCTTGGATGTAGACGTAAGCAGAGACTGACGAAAGACACATTCAATGAAAGGCGTTGTTAGGCTGCCAAAATACTACAGTCTCGTGAAATCTCAACATATTTTTTGTTCCGACCTTCATGATAATTTCAAGTAATCAGCAGTACACCAATAAAACGTGGATGTTCAAGTTTCGTTCTCCTAGGTTGAAGCATTCGTTTGCAGTAACAGTTTGAATTTTTAGTTTTCACTCTGTTTTCTCCTATATTGACAGATGCAGTTCGAACTCTAAATCAAACATGGTTTGTGCTAGCTTCTTGAAACTTGACACAATAAAGTAGTTCTACGTTCTATCTCTAAGGTTTGTTTCCTCTTGATGTAGCCTTAAGCAGAGACTGGCGAATAACACTTTCAATGAAAGGCGTTGTTAAGCTTCCAAAAAACTACCGTCTCCTGAAATCTCAACATATATTTTTTCATCCAATCTTCATGATTCTTTCAAGTATTGATCAGTACACCAATCAAACGTGGATGCCCAAGTTTTGTTCTTCTAGATTGTAGCATTCATTTGCAGGAACAGTTAGAAATTATAGTTTTCACTCTGTTTTCTCCTATATTGACAGATGCAGTTAGAACTCTAAATCAAACACGGTTTGTGCTAGCTTCTTGAAACTTGACACAATAAAGTAATTCTACGTTCTATCTCTAAGGTTTGTTTCCTCTTGTATCCTAAAGCTGGGACTGGCGAATAACACTTATACTGAAAGGGGTTGCCAAACTTCCAACACACTAGAGTCTCCTGAAATCTCGACATATATTTTTTCATCCAATCTTCATGATACTTTCAAGTAATGATCAGTACACCAATCCCACTTGGATGCCAAAGTTTAGTTCTCCTAGATTGAAGCATTCTTTTGGAGTAACAGTTTGAATTTTTAGGTTTCACTCTGTTTTCTCCTATATTGACAAATGTAGTTCGAACTCTAAATCAAACACGGTTTGTGCTAGCTTCTTGAAACTTGAAACAGTAAAGAAGTCTACATTCTATTTTTACTTTTTGTTTCCTCTGGATGTAGACCTAAGCAGAGACTCACGAAAGACACATTCAATGAAAGGCGTTGTTAGGCTGCCAAAATACTACAGGCTCCTGAAATCTCAACATATTTTTTTTTCTGACCTTCATGATAATTTCAAGTAATGAGCAGTACACCAATAAATCGTGGATGTTCAAGTTCTGTTCTCCTAGGTTGAAGCATTCGTTTGCAGTAACAGTTTGAATTTTTAGTTTTCATTCTGTTTTCTCCTATATTGACAGATGCAGTTCGAACTCTAAATCAAACATGGTTTGTGCTAGCTTCTTGAAACTTGACACAATAAAGTAGTTCTACGTTCTATCTCTAAGGTTTGTTTCCTCTTGATGTAGCCTTAAGCAGAGACTGGCGAATAACACTTTCAATGAAAGGCGTTGTTAAGCTTCCAAAAAACTACCGTCTCCTGAAATCTCAACATATATTTTTTCATCCAATCTTCATGATTCTTTCAAGTATTGATCAGTACACCAATCAAACGTGGATGCCCAAGTTTTGTTCTTCTAGATTGTAGCATTCATTTGCAGGAACAGTTAGAAATTATAGTTTTCACTCTGTTTTCTCCTATATTGACAGATGCAGTTAGAACTCTAAATCAAACACGGTTTGTGCTAGCTTCTTGAAACTTGACACAATAAAGTAGTTCTACGTTCTATCTCTAAGGTTTGTTTCCTCTTGTATCCTAAAGCTGGGACTGGCGAATAACACTTATACTGAAAGGGGTTGCCAAACTTCCAACACACTAGAGTCTCCTGAAATCTCGACATATATTTTTTCATCCAATCTTCATGATACTTTCAAGTAATGATCAGTACACCAATCCCACTTGGATGCCAAAGTTTAGTTCTCCTAGATTGAAGCATTCTTTTGGAGTAACAGTTTGAATTTTTAGGTTTCACTCTGTTTTCTCCTATATTGACAAATGTAGATCGAACTCTAAATCAAACACGGTTTGTGCTAGCTTCTTGAAACTGAAACAGTAAAGAAGTCTACATTCTATTTTTACTTTTTGTTTCCTCTGGATGTAGACCTAAGCAGAGACTCACGAAAGACACATTCAATGAAAGGCGTTGTTAGGCTGCCAAAATAATACAGGCTCCTGAAATCTCAACATATTTTTTTTTCTGACCTTCATGATAATTTCAAGTAATGAGCAGTACACCAATAAATCGTGGATGTTCAAGTTCCGTTCTCCTAGGTTGAAGCATTCGTTTGCAGTAACAGTTTGAATTTTTAGTTTTCATTCTGTTTTCTCCTATATTGACAGATGCAGTTCGAACTCTAAATCAAACATGGTTTGTGCTAGCTTCTTGAAACTTGACACAATAAAGTAGTTCTACCTTCTATCTCTAAGGTTTGTTTCCTCTTGATGTAGCCTTAAGCAGAGACTGGCGAATAACACTTTCAATGAAAGGCGTTGTTAAGATTCCAAAAAACTACCGTCTCCTGAAATCTCAACATACATTTTTTCATCCAATCTTCATGATTCTTTCAAGTATTGATCAGTACACCAATCAAACGTGGATGCCCAAGTTTTGTTCTTCCAGGTTGTAGCATTCGTTTGCAGGAACAGTTAGAAATTATAGGTTTCACTCTGTTTTCTCCTATATTGACAGATGCAGTTAAAACTCTAAATCAAACACGGTTTGTGCTAGCTTCTTGAAACTTGACACAATAAAGTAGTTCTACGTTCTATCTCTAAGGTTTGTTTCCTCTTGTATCCTAAAGCTGGGACTGGCGAATAACACTTATAATGAAAGGGGTTGCCAAACTTCCAACACACTAGAGTCTCGTGAAATCTCAACATATATTTTTTCATCCAATCTTCATGATACTTTCAAGTAATGATCAGTACACCAATCCCACTTGGATGCCAAAGTTTAGTTCTCCTAGATGGAAGCATTCTTTTGGAGTAACAGTTTGAATTTTTAGGTTTCACTCTGCTTTCTCCTATATTGACAAATGTAGTTCGAACTCTAAATCAAACACGGTTTGTGCTAGCTTCTTGAACCTTGAAACAGTAAAGTAGTTCTACATTCTATTTTTATTTTTTGTTTCCCTTGGATGTAGACGTAAGCAGAGACTGACGAAAGACACATTCAATGAAAGGCGTTGTTAGGCTGCCAAAATACTACAGTCTCGTGAAATCTCAACATATTTTTTGTTCCGACCTTCATGATAATTTCAAGTAATCAGCAGTACACCAATAAAACGTGGATGTTCAAGTTTCGTTCTCCTAGGTTGAAGCATTCGTTTGCAGTAACAGTTTGAATTTTTAGTTTTCACTCTGTTTTCTCCTATATTGACAGATGCAGTTCGAACTCTAAATCAAACATGGTTTGTGCTAGCTTCTTGAAACTTGACACAATAAAGTAGTTCTACGTTCTATCTCTAAGGTTTGTTTCCTCTTGATGTAGCCTTAAGCAGAGACTGGCGAATAACACTTTCAATGAAAGGCGTTGTTAAGCTTCCAAAAAACTACCGTCTCCTGAAATCTCAACATATATTTTTTCATCCAATCTTCATGATTCTTTCAAGTATTGATCAGTACACCAATCAAACGTGGATGCCCAAGTTTTGTTCTTCTAGATTGTAGCATTCATTTGCAGGAACAGTTAGAAATTATAGTTTTCACTCTGTTTTCTCCTATATTGACAGATGCAGTTAGAACTCTAAATCAAACACGGTTTGTGCTAGCTTCTTGAAACTTGACACAATAAAGTAATTCTACGTTCTATCTCTAAGGTTTGTTTCCTCTTGTATCCTAAAGCTGGGACTGGCGAATAACACTTATACTGAAAGGGGTTGCCAAACTTCCAACACACTAGAGTCTCCTGAAATCTCGACATATATTTTTTCATCCAATCTTCATGATACTTTCAAGTAATGATCAGTACACCAATCCCACTTGGATGCCAAAGTTTAGTTCTCCTAGATTGAAGCATTCTTTTGGAGTAACAGTTTGAATTTTTAGGTTTCACTCTGTTTTCTCCTATATTGACAAATGTAGTTCGAACTCTAAATCAAACACGGTTTGTGCTAGCTTCTTGAAACTTGAAACAGTAAAGAAGTCTACATTCTATTTTTACTTTTTGTTTCCTCTGGATGTAGACCTAAGCAGAGACTCACGAAAGACACATTCAATGAAAGGCGTTGTTAGGCTGCCAAAATACTACAGGCTCCTGAAATCTCAACATATTTTTTTTTCTGACCTTCATGATAATTTCAAGTAATGAGCAGTACACCAATAAATCGTGGATGTTCAAGTTCTGTTCTCCTAGGTTGAAGCATTCGTTTGCAGTAACAGTTTGAATTTTTAGTTTTCATTCTGTTTTCTCCTATATTGACAGATGCAGTTCGAACTCTAAATCAAACATGGTTCGTGCTAGCTTCTTGAAACTTGACACAATAAAGTAGTTCTACGTTCTATCTCTAAGGTTTGTTTCCTCTTGATGTAGCCTTAAGCAGAGACTGGCGAATAACACTTTCAATGAAAGGCGTTGTTAAGCTTCCAAAAAACTACCGTCTCCTGAAATCTCAACATACATTTTTTCATCCAATCTTCATGATTCTTTCAAGTATTGATCAGTACACCAATCAAACGTGGATGCCCAAGTTTTGTTCTTCTAGGTTGTAGCATTCGTTTGCAGGAACAGTTAGAAATTATAGGTTTCACTCTGTTTTCTCCTATATTGACAGATGCAGTTAGAACTCTAAATCAAACACGGTTTGTGCTAGCTTCTTGAAACTTGACACATTAAAGTAGTTCTACGTTCTATCTCTAAGGTTTGTTTCCTCTTGTATCCTAAAGCTGGGACTGGCGAATAACACTTATACTGAAAGGGGTTGCCAAACTTCCAACATACTAGAGTCTCGTGAAATCTCAACATATATTTTTTCATCCAATCTTCATAATACTTTCAAGTAATGATCAGTACACCAATCCCACTTGGATGCCAAAGTTTAGTTCTCCTAGATTGAAGCATTCTTTTGGAGTAACAGTTTGAATTTTTAGGTTTCACTCTGTTTTCTCCTATATTGACAAATGTAGTTCGAACTCTAAATCAAACACGGTTTGTGCTAGCTTCTTGAAACTTGAAACAGTAAAGTAGTTCTACATTCTCTTTTTACTTTTTGTTTCCTCTGGATGTAGACCTAAGCAGAGACTGACGAAAGACACATTCAATGAAAGGCGTTGTTAGGCTGCCAAAATACTACAGGCTCCTGAAATCTCAACATATTTTTTTTCCGACCTTAATGATAATTTCAAGTAATGAGCAGTACACCAATAAAACGTGGATGTTCAACTTCCGTTCTCCTAGGTTGAAGCATTCGTTTGCAGTAACAGTTTGAATATTAAGTTTTCACTCTGTTTTCTCCTATATTGACAGATGCAGTTCGAACTCTAAATCAAACATGGTTTGTGCTAGCTTCTTGAAACTTGACACAATAAAGTAGTTCTACGTTCTATCTCTAAGGTTTGTTTCCTCTTGATGTAGCCTTAAGCAGAGACTGGCGAATAACACTTTCAATGAAAGGCGTCGGTAAGCTTCCAAAAAACTACCGTCTCCTGAAATCTCAATATACATTTTTTCATCCAATCTTCATGATTCTTTCAAGTATTGATCAGTACACCAATCAAACGTGGATGCCCAAGTTTTGTTCTTCTAGGTTGTAGCATTCGTTTGCAGGAACAGTTAGAAATTATAGGTTTCACTCTGTTTTCTCCTATATTGACAGATGCAGTTAGAACTCTAAATCAAACACGGTTTGTGCTAGCTTCTTGAAACTTGACACATTAAAGTAGTTCTACGTTCTATCTCTAAGGTTTGTTTCCTCTTGTATCCTAAAGCTGGGACTGGCGAATAACACTTATACTGAAAGGGGTTGCCAAACTTCCAACATACTAGAGTCTCGTGAAATCTCAACATATATTTTTTCATCCAATCTTCATGATACTTTCAAGTAATGATCAGTACACCAATCCCACTTGGATGCCAAAGTTTAGTTCTCCTAGATTGAAGCATTCTTTTGGAGTAACAGTTTGAATTTTTAGGTTTCACTCTGTTTTCTCCTATATTGACAAATGTAGTTCGAACTCTAAATCAAACACGGTTTGTGCTAGCTTCTTGAAACTTGAAACAGTAGAGTAGTTCTACATTCTATTTTTACTTTTTGTTTCCTCTGGATGTAGACCTAAGCAGAGACTGACGAAAGACACATTCAATGAAAGGCATTGTTAGGCTGCCAAAATACTACAGGCTCCTGAAATCTCAACATATTTTTTTTCCGACCTTCATGATAATTTCAAGTAATGAGCAGTACACCAATAAAACGTGGATGTTCAAGTTTCGTTCTCCTAGGTTGAAGCATTCGTTTGCAGTAACAGTTTGAATTTTAAGTTTTCACTCTGTTTTCTTCTATATTGACAGATGCAGTTCGAACTCTAAATCAAACATGGTTTGTGCTAGCTTCTTGAAACTTGACACAATAAAGTAGTTCTACGTTCTATCTCTAAGGTTTGTTTCCTCTTGATGTAGCCTTAAGCAGAGACGGGCCAATAAACACTTTCAATGAAAGGCGTGGTTAAGCTTCCAAAAAACTACCGTCTCCTGAAATCTCAACATACATTTTTTCATCCAATCTTCATGATTCTTTCAAGTATTGATCAGTACACCAATCAAACGTGGATGCCCAAGTTTTGTTCTTCTAGGTTGTAGCATTCGTTTGCAGGAACAGTTAGAAATTATAGGTTTCACTCTGTTTTCTCCTATATTGACAGATGCAGTTAGAACTCTAAATCAAACACGGTTTGTGCTAGCTTCTTGAAACTTGACACAATAAAGTACTTCTACGTTCTATCACTAAGGTTTGTTTCCTCTTGTATCCTAAAGCTGGGACTGGCGAGTAACACTGATACTGAACGGGGTTACAAAACTTCCAACACACTTGAGTCTCCTGAAATCTCAACATATATTTTTTCATCCAATCTTCATGATACTTTCAAGTAAGGATCAGTACACCAATCCCACTTGGATGCCAAAGTTTTGTTCTCCTACATTGAAGCATTCTTTTGGACTAACAGTTTGAGTTTTTAGGTTTCACTCTGTTTTGTCCTATATTGACAAATGTAGTTCGAACTCTAAATCAAACACGGTTTGTGCTAGCTTCTTGAAACTTGAAACAGTAAAGTAGTTCTACATTCTATTTTTACTTTTTGTTTCCTCTGGATGTAGACCTAAGCAGAGACTGACGAAAGACACATTCAATGAAAGGCGTTGTTAGGCTGCCAAAATACTACAGGCTTCTGAAATCTCAACATATTTTTTTTTCCGACCTTCATGACAATTTCAGGTAATGAGCAGTACACCAATAAAACGTGGATGTTCAAGTTCCGTTCTCCTAGCTTGAAGCATTCGTTTGCAGTAACAGTTTGAATTTTTAGTTTTCACTCTGTTTTCTCCTATATTGACAGATGCAGTTCGAACTCTAAATCAAACATGGTTGGTGCTAGCTTCTTGAAACTTGACACAATAAAGTAGTTCTACGTTCTGTCTCTGAGGTTTGTTTCCTCTTGATGTAGCCTTAAGCAGAGACTGGCGAATAACACTTTCAATGAAAGGCGTTGTTAAGCTTCCAAAAAACTACCGTCTCCTGAAATCTCAACATATATTTTTTCATCCAATCTTCATGATTCTTTCAAGTATTGATCAGTACACCAATCAAACGTGGATGCCCATGTTTTGTTCTTCTAGGTTGTAGCATTCGTTTGCAGGAACAGTTAGAAATTATAGGTTTCACTCTGTTTTCTCCTATATTGACAGATGCAGTTAGAACTCTAAATCAAACACGGTTTGTGCTAGCTTCTTGAAACTTGACACATTAAAGTAGTTCTACGTTCTATCTCTAAGGTTTGTTTCCTCTTGTATCCTAAAGCTGGGACTGGCGAATAACACTTATACTGAAAGGGGTTGCCAAACTTCCAACATACTAGAGTCTCGTGAAATCTCAACATATATGTTTTCATCCAATCTTCATGATACTTTCAAGTAATGATCAGTACACCAATCCCACTTGGATGCCAAAGTTTAGTTCTCCTAGATTGATGCATTATTTTGGAGTAACAGTTTGAATTTTTAGGTTTCACTCTGTTTTCTCCTATATTGACAAATGTAGTTCGAACTCTAAATCAAACACGGTTTGTGCTAGCTTCTTGAAACTTGAAACAGTAGAGTAGTTCTACATTCTATTTTTACTTTTTGTTTCCTCTGGATGTAGACCTAAGCAGAGACTGACGAAAGACACATTCAATGAAAGGCATTGTTAGGCTGCCAAAATACTACAGGCTCCTGAAATCTCAACATATTTTTTTTCCGACCTTCATGATAATTTCAAGTAATGAGCAGTACACCAATAAAACGTGGATGTTCAAGTTTCATTCTCCTAGTTTGAAGCATTCGTTTGCAGTAACAGTTTGAATTTTAAGTTTTCACTCTGTTTTCTCCTATATTGACAGATGCAGTTCGAACTCTAAATCAAACATGGTTTGTGCTAGCTTCTTGAAACTTGACACAATAAAGTAGTTCTACGTTCTATCTCTAAGGTTTGTTTCCTCTTGATGTAGCCTTAAGCAGAGACGGGCCAATAAACACTTTCAATGAAAGGCGTGGTTAAGCTTCCAAAAAACTACCGTCTCCTGAAATCTCAACATACATTTTTTTCATCCAATCTTCATGATTCTTTCAAGTATTGATCAGTACACCAATCAAACGTGGATGCCCAAGTTTTGTTCTTCTAGGTTGTAGCATCCGTTTGCATAACAGTTAGAAATTATAGGTTTCACTCTGTTTTCTCCTATATTGACAGATGCAGTTAGAACTCTAAATCAAACACGGTTTGTGCTAGCTTCTTGAAACTTGACACAATAAAGTAATTCTACGTTCTATCTCTAAGGTTTGTTTCCTCTTATATCCTAAAGCTGGGACTGGCGAATAACACTTATACTGAAAGGGGTTGCCAAACTTCCAACACACTAGAGTCTCCTGAAATCTCAACATATATTTTTTCATCCAATCTTCATGATACTTTCAAGTAATGATCAGTACACCAATCCCACTTGGATGCCAAAGTTTAGTTCTCCTAGATTGAAGCATTCTTTTGGAGTAACAGTTTGAATTTTTAGGTTTCACTCTGTTTTCTCCTATATTGACCAATGTAGTTCGAACTCTAAATCAAACACGGTTTGTGGTAGCTTCTTGAAACTTGAAACAGTAAAGTAGTCTACATTCTATTTTTACTTTTTGTTTCCTCTGGATGTAGACCTAAGCAGAGACTCACGAAAGACACATTCAATGAAAGGCGTTGTTAGGCTGCCAAAATACTACAGGCTCCTGAAATCTCAACATATTTTTTTTTCTGACCTTCATGATAATTTCAAGTAATGAACAGTACACCAATAAATCGTGGATGTTCAAGTTCCGTTCTCCTAGGTTGAAGCATTCGTTTGCAGTAACAGTTTGAATTTTTAGTTTTCATTCTGTTTTCTCCTATATTGACAGATGCAGTTCGAACTCTAAATCAAACATGGTTTGTGCTAGCTTCTTGAAACTTGACACAATAAAGTAGTTCTACGTTCTATCTCTAAGGTTTGTTTCCTCTTGTATCCTAAAGCTGGGACTGGCGAATAACACTTATACTGAAAAGGGTTGCCAAACTTCCAACATACTAGAGTCTCGTGAAATCTCAACATATATTTTTTCATCCAATCTTCATAATACTTTCAAGTAATGATCAGTACACCAATCCCACTTGGATGCCAAAGTTTAGTTCTCCTAGATTGAAGCATTCTTTTGGAGTAACAGTTTGAATTTTTAGGTTTCACTCTGTTTTCTCCTATATTGACAAATGTAGTTCGAACTCTAAATCAAACACGGTTTGTGCTAGCTTCTTGAAACTTGAAACAGTAAAGTAGTTCTACATTCTCTTTTTACTTTTTGTTTCCTCTGGATGTAGACCTAAGCAGAGACTGACAAAAGACACATTCAATGAAAGGCGTTGTTAGGCTGCCAAAATACTACAGGCTCCTGAAATCTCAACATATTTTTTTTCCGACCTTAATGATAATTTCAACTAATGAGCAGTACACCAATAAAACGCGGATGTTCAACTTCCGTTCTCCTAGGTTGAAGCATTCGTTTGCAGTAACAGTTTGAATTTTAAGTTTTCACTCTGTTTTCTCCTATATTGACAGATGCAGTTCGAACTCTAAATCAAACATGGTTTGTGCTAGCTTCTTGAAACTTGACACAATAAAGTAGTTCTACGTTCTATCTCTAAGGTTTGTTTCCTCTTGATGTAGCCTTAAGCAGAGACTGGCGAATAACACTTTCAATGAAAGGCGTTGTTAAGCTTCCAAAAAACTACCGTCTCCTGAAATCTCAATATACATTTTTTCATCCAATCTTCATGATTCTTTCAAGTATTGATCAGTACACCAATAAAACGTGGATGCCCAAGTTTTGTTCTTCTAGGTTGTAGCATTCGTTTGCAGGAACAGTTAGAAATTATAGGTTTCACTCTGTTTTCTCCTATATTGACAGATGCAGTTAGAACTCTAAATCAAACACGGTTTGTGCTAGCTTCTTGAAACTTGACACATTAAAGTAGTTCTACGTTCTATCTCTAAGGTTTGTTTCCTCTTGTATCCTAAAGCTGGGACTGGCGAATAACACTTATACTGAAAGGGGTTGCCAAACTTCCAACATACTAGAGTCTCGTGAAATCTCAACATATATTTTTTCATCCAATCGTCATGATACTTTCAAGTAATGATCAGTACACCAATCCCACTTGGATGCCAAAGTTTAGTTCTCCTAGATTGAAGCATTCTTTTGGAGTAACAGTTTGAATTTTTAGGTTTCACTCTGTTTTCTCCTATATTGACAAATGTAGTTCGAACTCTAAATCAAACACGGTTTGTGCTAGCTTCTTGAAACTTGAAACAGTAAAGTAGTTCTACATTCTATTTTTACTTTTTTTTCCTCTGGATGTAGACCTAAGCAGAGACTGACGAAAGACACATTCAATAAAAGGCATTGTTAGGCTGCCAAAATACTACAGGCTCCTGAAATCTCAACATATTTTTTTTCCGACCTTCATGATAATTTCAAGTAATGAGCAGTACACCAATAAAACGTGGATGTTCAAGTTTCATTCTCCTAGGTTGAAGCATTCGTTTGCAGTAACAGTTTGAATTTTAAGTTTTCACTCTGTTTTCTCCTATATTGACAGATGCAGTTCGAACTCTAAATCAAACATGGTTTGTGCTAGCTTCTTGAAACTTGACACAATAAAGTAGTTCTACGTTCTATCTCTAAGGTTTGTTTCCTCTTGATGTAGCCTTAAGCAGAGACTGGCCAATAAACACTTTCAATGAAAGGCGTGGTTAAGCTTCCAAAAAACTACCGTGTCCTGAAATCTCAACATACATTTTTTCATCCAATCTTCATGATTCTTTCAAGTATTGATCAGTACACCAATCAAACGTGGATGCCCAAGTTTTGTTCTTCTAGGTTGTAGCATTCGTTTGCAGGAACAGTTAGAAATTATAGGTTTCACTCTGTTTTCTCCTATATTGACAGATGCAGTTAGAACTCTAAATCAAACACGGTTTGTGCTAGCTTCTTGAAACTTGACACAATAAAGTACTTCTACGTTCTATCACTAAGGTTTGTTTCCTCTTGTATCCTAAGGCTGGGACTGGCGAGTAACACTTATACTGAACGGGGTTACAAAACTTCCAACACACTTGAGTCTCCTGAAATCTCAACATATATTTTTTCATCCAATCTTCATGATACTTTCAAGTAATGATCAGTACACCAATCCCACTTGGATGCCAAAGTTTTGTTCTCCTACATTGAAGCATTCTTTTGGACTAACAGTTTGAGTTTTTAGGTTTCACTCTGTTTTCTCCTATATTGACAAATGTAGTTCGAACTCTAAATCAAACACGGTTTGTGCTAGCTTCTTGAAACTTGAAACAGTAAAGTAGTTCTACATTCTATTTTTACTTTTTGTTTCCTCTGGATGTAGACCTAAGCAGAGACTGACGAAAGACACATTCAATGAAAAGCGTTGTTAGGCTGCCAAAATACTACAGGCTTCTGAAATCTCAACATATTTTTTTTTCCGACCTTCATGACAATTTCAAGTAATGAGCAGTACACCAATAAAACGTGGATGTTCAAGTTCCGTTCTCCTAGCTTGAAGCATTCGTTTGCAGTAACAGTTTGAATTTTTAGTTTTCACTCTGTGTTCTCCTATATTGACAGATGCAGTTCGAACTCTAAATCAAACATGGTTGGTGCTAGCTTCTTGAAACTTGACACAATAAAGTAGTTCTACGTTCTGTCTCTGAGGTTTGTTTCCTCTTGATGTAGCCTTAAGCAGAGACTGGCGAAAAACACTTTCAATGAAAGGCGTTGTTAAGCTTCCAAAAAACTACCTTCTCCTGAAATCTCAACATACATTTTTTTCATCAAATCTTCATGATTCTTTCAAGTATTGATCAGTACACCAATCATACGTGGATGCCCATGTTTTGTTCTTCTAGGTTGTAGCATTCGTTTGCAGGAACAGTTAGAAATTATAGGTTTCACTCTGTTTTCTCCTATATTGACAGATGCAGTTAGAACTCTAAATCAAACACGGTTTGTGCTAGCTTCTTGAAACTTGACACAATAAAGTAATTCTACGTTCTATCTCTAAGGTTTGTTTCCTCTTGTATCCTAAAGCTGGGACTGGCGAATAACACTTATACTGAAAGGGGTTGCCAAACTTCCAACACACTAGAGTCTCCTGAAATCTCAACATATATTTTTTCATCCAATCTTCATGATACTTTCAAGTAATGATCAGTACACCAATCCCACTTGGATGCCAAAGTTTAGTTCTCCTAGATTGAAGCATTCTTTTGGAGTAACAGTTTGAATTTTTAGGTTTCACTCTGTTTTCTCCTATATTGACCAATGTAGTTCGAACTCTAAATCAAACACGGTTTGTGGTAGCTTCTTGAAACTTGAAACAGTAAAGTAGTCTACATTCTATTTTTACTTTTTGTTTCCTCTGGATGTAGACCTAAGCAGAGACTCACGAAAGACACATTCAATGAAAGGCGTTGTTAGGCTGCCAAAATACTACAGGCTCCTGAAATCTCAACATATTTTTTTTTCTGACCTTCATGATGATTTCAAGTAATGAGCAGTACACCAATAAATCGTGGATGTTCAAGTTCCGTTCTCCTAGGTTGAAGCATTCGTTTGCAGTAACAGTTTGAATTTTTAGTTTTCATTCTGTTTTCTCCTATATTGACAGATGCAGTTCGAACTCTAAATCAAACATGGTTTGTGCTAGCTTCTTGAAACTTGACACAATAAAGTAGTTCTACGTTCTATCTCTAAGGTTTGTTTCCTCTTGATGTAGCCTTAAGCAGAGACTGGCGAATAACACTTTCAATGAAAGGCGTTGTTAAGCTTCCAAAAAACTACCGTCTCCTGAAATCTCAACATACATTTTTTCATCCAATCTTCATGATTCTTTCAAGTATTGATCAGTACACCAATCAAACGTGGATGCCCAAGTTTTGTTCTTCTAGGTTGTAGCATTCGTTTGCAGGAACAGTTAGAAATTATAGGTTTCACTCTGTTTTCTCCTATATTGACAGATGCAGTTAGAACTCTAAATCAAACACGGTTTGTGCTAGCTTCTTGAAACTTGACATAATAAAGTACTTCTACGTTCTATCACTAAGGTTTGTTTCCTCTTGTATCCTAAAGCTGGGACTGGCGAATAACACTTATACTGAAAGGGGTTGCCAAACTTCCAACACACTTGAGTCTCCTGAAATCTCAACATATATTTTTTCATCCAATCTTCATGATACTTTCAAGTAATGATCAGTACACCAATCCCACTTGGATGCCAAAGTTTAGTTCTCCTAGATTGAAGCATTCTTTTGGAGTAACAGTTTGAATTTTTAGGTTTCACTCTGTTTTCTCCTATATTGACCAATGTAGTTCGAACTCTAAATCAAACACGGTTTGTGCTAGCTTCTTGAAACTTGAAACAGTAAAGTAGTTCTACATTCTATTTTCATTTTTTGTTTCCTCTGGATGTAGACCTAAGCAGAGACTGACGAAAGACACATTCAATCAAAGGCGTTGTTAGGCTGCCAAAATACTACAGTCTCCTGAAATTTCAACATTTTTTTTTTTCCGACCTTCATGATAATTTCATGTAATCAGCAGTACACCAATAAAACGTGGATGTTGAACTTCCGTTCTCCTAGGTTGAAGCATTCGTTTGCAGTAGCAGTTTGAATTTTTAGTTTTCACTCTGTTTTCTCCTATATTGACAGATGCAGTTCGAACTCTAAATCAAACATGGTTTGTGCTAGCTTCTTGAAACTTGACAGAATGAAGTAGTTCTACGTTCTATCTCTAAGGTTTGTTTCCTCTTGACTTAGCCTTAAGCAGAGACTGGCGAATAACACTTTCAATGAAAGGCGTTTTTAAGCTTCCAAAAAACTACCGTCTCCTGAAATCTCAACATATATTTTTTCATCCAATCTTCATGATTCTTTCAAGTATTGATCAGTACACCAATCAAACGTGGATGCCCAAGTTTTGTTCTTCTAGGTTGTAGCATTCGTTTGCAGGAACAGTTAGAAATTATAGGTTTCACTCTGTTTTCTCCTATATTGACAGATGCAGTTAGAACTCTAAATCAAACACGGTTTGTGCTAGCTTCTTGAAACTTGACTCAATAAAGTAGTTCTACGTTCTATCTCTAAGGTTTGTTTCCTCTTGTATCCTAAAGCTGGGACTGGCGAATAACACTTATACTGAAAGGGGTTGCCAAACTTCCAACACACTAGAGTCTCCTGAAATCTCAACATATTTTTTCATCCAATCTTCATGACACTTTCAAGTAATGATCAGTACACCAATCCCACTTGGATGCCAAAGTTTAGTTCTCCTAGATTGAAGCATTCTTTTGGAATAACAGTTTGAATTTTTAGGTTTCACTCTGTTTTCTCCTATAGTGACAAATGTAGTTCGAACTCTAAATCAAACACGGTTTGTGCTAGCTTCTTGAAAATTGAAACAGTAAAGTAGTTCTACATTCTATTTTTATTTTTTGTTTCCTCTGGATGTAGACCTAAGCAGAGACTGACGAAAGACACATTCAATGAAAGGCGTTGTTAGGCTGCCAAAATACTACAGTCTCCTGAAATCTCAACATATTTTTTTTTGACCTTCATGATGATTTCCAGTAATGAGCAGTACACCAATAAAACGTGGATGTTCAAGTTTCGTTCTCCTAGCTTGAAGCATTCGTTTGCAGTAACAGTTTGAATTTTTAGTTTTCACTCTGTTTTCTCCTATATTGACAGATACAGTTCGAACTCTAAATCAAACATGGTATGCTAGCTTCTTGAAACTTGACACAATAAAGTAGTTCTACGTTCTATCTCTAAGGTTTGTTTCCTCTTGATGTAGGCTTAAGCAGAGACTGGCGAATAACACTTTCAATGAAAGGCGTTGTTAAGCTTCCAAAAAACTACCGTCTCCTGAAATCTCAACATATATCTTTTCATCCAATCTTCATGATTCTTTCAAGTATTGATCAGTACACCAATCAAACGTGGATGCCCAAGGTTTGTTCTTCTAGGTTGTAGCATTCGTTTGCAGGAACAGTTAGAAATTATAGGTTTCACTCTGTTTTCTCCTATATTGTCAGAAACAGTTAGAACTCTAAATCAAACACGGTTTGTGCTACCTTCTTGAAACTTGACACAATAAAGTAGTTCTACGTTCTATCTCTAAGGTTTGTTTCCTCTTGTATCCTAAAGCTGGGACTGGCGAATAACACTTATACGGAAAGGGGTTGCCAAACTTCCAACACACTAGAGTCTCCTGAAATCTCAACATATATTTTTTCATCCAATCTTCATGATACTTTCAAGTAATGATCAGTACACCAATCCCACTTGGATGCCAAAGTTTAGTTCTCCTAGATTGAAGCATTCTTTTGGAGTAACAGTTTGAATTTTTAGGTTTCACTCTGTTTTCTCCTATATTGACCAATGTAGTTCGTACTCTAAATCAAACACGGTTTGTGCTAGCTTCTTGAAACTTGAAAAAGTAAAGTAGTTCTACATTCTATTTTTATTTTTTGTTTCCTCTGGATGTAGACCTAAGCAGAGACTGACGAAAGACACATTCAATCAAAGGCTTTGTTAGGCTGCCAAAATACTACAGTCTCCTGAAATCTCAACATATTTTTTTTCGACCTTCATGATAATTTCAAGTATTGAGCAGTACACCAATAAAACGTTGATGTTCAATTTTCGTTCTCCTAGTTTGAAGCATTGGTTTGCAGTAACAGTTTGAATTTTTAGTTTTCACTCTGTTTTCTCCTATATTGACAGATGCAGTTCGAACTCTAAATCAAACATGGTTTGTGCTAGCTTCTTGAAACTTGACACAATAAAGTAGTTCTACGTTCTATCTCTAAGGTTTCTTTCCTCTTGATTTAGCCTTAAGCAGAGACTGGCGAATAACACTTTCATTGAAAGGCGTTGTTAAGCTTCCAAAAAACTACCGTCTCCTGAAATCTCAACATATATTTTTTCATCCAATCTTCATGATTCTTTCAAGTATTGATCAGTACACCAATCAAACGTGGATGCCCAAGTTTTGTTCTTCTAGGTTGTAGCATTCGTTTGCAGGAACAGTTAGAAATTATAGGTTTCACTCTGTTTTCTCCTATATTGACAGATGCCGTTAGTTCTCTAAATCAAACACGGTTTGTGCTAGCTTCTTGAAACTTGACTCAATAAAGTAGTTCTACGTTCTATCTCTAAGGTTTGTTTCCTCTTGTATCCTAAAGCTGGGACTGGCGAATAACACTTATACTGAAAGGGGTTGCCAAACTTCCAACACACTAGAGTCTCCTGAAATCTCAACATATTTTTTCATCCAATCTTCATGATACTTTCAAGTAATGATCAGTACACCAATCCCACTTGGATGCCAAAGTTTAGTTCTCCTAGATTGAAGCATTCTTTTGGAGTAACAGTTTGAATTTTTAGGTTTCACTCTGTTTTCTCCTATATTGACAAATGTAGTTCGAACTCTAAATCAAACACGGTTTGTGCTAGCTTCTTGAAAATTGAAACAGTAAAGTAGTTCTATATTCTATTTTTATTTTTTGTTTCCTCTGGATGTAGACCTAAGCAGAGACTGACGAAAGACACATTCAATGAAAGGCGTTGTTAGGCTGCCAAAATACTACAGTCTCCTGAAATCTCAACATATTTTTTTTTCCGACCTTCATGATGATTTCAAGTAATGAGCAGTACACCAATAAAACGTGGATGTTCAAGTTTCGTTCTCCTAGCTTGAAGCATTCGTTTGCAGTAACAGTTTGAATTTTTAGTTTTCACTCTGTTTTCTCCTATATTGACAGATGCAGTTCGAACTCTAAATCAAACATGGTTTGTGCTAGCTTCTTGAAACTTGACACAATAAAGTAGTTCTACGTTCTATCTCTAAGGTTTGTTTCCTCTTGATGTAGCCTTAAGCAGAGACTGGCGAATAACACTTTCAATGAAAGGCGTTGTTAAGCTTCCAAAAAACTACCATCTCCTGTAATCTCAACATATATCTTTTCATCCAATCTTCATGATTCTTTCAAGTATTGATCAGTACACCAATCAAACGTGGATGCCCAAGTTTTGTTCTTCTAGGTTGTAGCATTCGTTTGCAGGAACAGTTAGAAATTATAGGTTTCACTCTGTTTTCTCCTATATTGACAGATGCAGTTAGAACTCTAAATCAAACACGGTTTGTGCTAGCTTCTTGAAACTTGACACAATAAAGTAGTTCTATTTTCTATCTCTAAGGTTTGTTTCCTCTTGTATCCTAAAGCTGGGACTGGCGAATAACACTTATACTGAAAGGGGTTGCCAAACTTCCAACACACTAGAGTCTCCTGAAATCTCAACATATATTTTTTCATCCAATCTTCATGATACTTTCAAGTAATGATCAGTACACCAATCCCACTTGGATGCCAAAGTTTAGTTCTCCTAGATTGAAGCATTCTTTTGGAGTAACAGTTTGAATTTTTAGGTTTCACTCTGTTTTCTCCTATATTGACAAATGTAGTTCGAACTCTAAATCAAACACGGTTTGTTCTAGCTTCTTGAAACTTGAAACAGTAAAGTAGTTCTACATTCTATTTTTATTTTTTGTTTCCTCTGGATGTAGACCTAAGCAGAGACTGACGAAAGACACATTCAATGAAAGGCGTTGTTAGGCTGCCAAAATACTACAGTCTCCTGAAATCTCAACATATTTTTCTTCGACTTTCATGATAATTTCAAGTATTGAGCAGTACACCAATAAAACGTGGATGTTCAAGTTTCGTTCTCCTAGGTTGAAGCATTCGTTTGCAGTAACAGTTTGAATTTTTAGTTTTCACTCTGTTTTCTCCTATATTGACAGATGCAGTTCGAACTCAAATCAAACATGGTTTGTGCTAGCTTCTTGAAACTTGACAATAAAGTGTTCTACGTTCTATCTCTAAGGTTTCTTTCCTCTTGATGTAGCCTTAAGCAGAGACTGGCGAATAACACTTTCAATGAAAGGCGTTGTTAAGCTTCCAAAAAACTACCGTCTCCTGAAATCTCAACATATATCTTTTCATCCAATCTTCATGATTCTTTCAAGTATTGATCAGTACACCAATCAAACGTGGATGCCCAAGTTTTGTTCTTCTAGGTTGTAGCATTCGTTTGCAGGAACAGTTAGAAATTATAGGTTTCACTCTGTTTTCTCCTATATTGACAGATGCAGTTAGAACTCTAAATCAAACACGGTTTGTGCTAGCTTCTTGAAACTTGACTCAATAAAGTAGTTCTACGTTCTATCTCTAAGGTTTGT
The DNA here is from genome assembly GCF_048772815.1 of Callospermophilus lateralis. NCBI lineage: Eukaryota > Metazoa > Chordata > Mammalia > Rodentia > Sciuridae > Callospermophilus > Callospermophilus lateralis. The sequence goes on from NW_027512936.1 coordinate 228,404, forward strand.
TTCCTCTTGTATCCTAAAGCTGGGACTGGCGAATAACACTTATACTGAAAGGGGTTGCCAAACTTCCAACACACTAGAGTCTCCTGAAATCTCAACATATTTTTTCATCCAATCTTCATGATACTTTCAAGTAATGATCAGTACACCAATCCCACTTGGATGCCAAAGTTTAGTTCTCCTAGATTGAAGCATTCTTTTGGAGTAACAGTTTGAATTTTTAGGTTTCACTCTGTTTTCTCCTATATTGACAAATGTAGTTCGAACTCTAAATCAAACACGGTTTGTGCTAGCTTCTTGAAACTTGAAACAGTAAAGTAGTTCTACATTCTATTTTTATTTTTTGTTTCCTCTGGATGTAGACCTAAGCAGAGACTGACGAAAGACACATTCAATGAAAGGCGTTGTTAGGCTGCCAAAATACTACAGTCTCCTGAAATCTCAACATATTTTTTTTTCCGACCTTCATGATGATTTCAAGTAATGAGCAGTACACCAATAAAACGTGGATGTTCAAGTTTCGTTCTCCTAGGTTGAAGCATTCGTTTGCAGTAACAGTTTGAATTTTTAGTTTTCACTCTGTTTTCTCCTATATTGACAGATGCAGTTCGAACTCTAAATCAAACATGGTTTGTGCTAGCTTCTTGAAACTTGACACAATAAAGTAGTTCTACGTTCTATCTCTAAGGTTTGTTTCCTCTTGATGTAGCCTCAAGCAGAGACTGGCGAATAACACTTTCAATGAAAGGCGTTGTTAAGCTTCCAAAAAACTACCATCTCCTGTAATCTCAACATATATCTTTTCATCCAATCTTCATGATTCTTTCAAGTATTTATCAGTACACCAATCAAACGTGGATGCCCAAGTTTTGTTCTTCTAGGTTGTAGCATTCGTTTGCAGGAACAGTTAGAAATTATAGGTTTCACTCTGTTTTCTCCTATATTGACAGATGCAGTTAGAACTCTAAATCAAACACGGTTTGTGCTAGCTTCTTGAAACTTGACACAATAAAGTAGTTCTATTTTCTATCTCTAAGGTTTGTTTCCTCTTGTATCCTAAAGCTGGGACTGGCGAATAACACTTATACTGAAAGGGGTTGCCAAACTTCCAACACACTAGAGTCTCCTGAAATCTCAACATATATTTTTTCATCCAATCTTCATGATACTTTCAAGTAATGATCAGTACACCAATCCCACTTGGATGCCAAAGTTTAGTTCTCCTAGATTGAAGCATTCTTTTGGAGTAACAGTTTGAATTTTTAGGTTTCACTCTGTTTTCTCCTATATTGACAAATGTAGTTCGAACTCTAAATCAAACACGGTTTGTTCTAGCTTCTTGAAACTTGAAACAGTAAAGTAGTTCTACATTCTATTTTTATTTTTTGTTTCCTCTGGATGTAGACCTAAGCAGAGACTGACGAAAGACACATTCAATGAAAGGCGTTGTTAGGCTGCCAAAATACTACAGTCTCCTGAAATCTCAACATATTTTTCTTCGACTTTCATGATAATTTCAAGTATTGAGCAGTACACCAATAAAACGTGGATGTTCAAGTTTCGTTCTCCTAGGTTGAAGCATTCGTTTGCAGTAACAGTTTGAATTTTTAGTTTTCACTCTGTTTTCTCCTATATTGACAGATGCAGTTCGTACTCAAATCAAACATGGTTTGTGCTAGCTTCTTGAAACTTGACACAATAAAGTGTTCTACGTTCTATCTCTAAGGTTTCTTTCCTCTTGATGTAGCCTTAAGCAGAGACTGGCGAATAACACTTTCAATGAAAGGCGTTGTTAAGCTTCCAAAAAACTACCGTCTCCTGAAATCTCAACATATATCTTTTCATCCAATCTTCATGATTCTTTCAAGTATTGATCAGTACACCAATCAAACGTGGATGCCCAAGTTTTGTTCTTCTAGGTTGTAGCATTCGTTTGCAGGAACAGTTAGAAATTATAGGTTTCACTCTGTTTTCTCCTATATTGACAGATGCAGTTAGAACTCTAAATCAAACACGGTTTGTGCTAGCTTCTTGAAACTTGACTCAATAAAGTAGTTCTACGTTCTATCTCTAAGGTTTGTTTCCTCTTGTATCCTAAAGCTGGGACTGGCGAATAACACTTATACTGAAAGGGGTTGCCAAACTTCCAACACACTAGAGTCTCCTGAAATCTCAACATATTTTTTCATCCAATCTTCATGATACTTTCAAGTAATGATCAGTACACCAATCCCACTTGGATGCCAAAGTTTAGTTCTCCTAGATTGAAGCATTCTTTTGGAGTAACAGTTTGAATTTTTAGGTTTCACTCTGTTTTCTCCTATATTGACAAATGTAGTTCGAACTCTAAATCAAACACGGTTTGTGCTAGCTTCCTGAAACTTGAAACAGTAAAGTAGTTCTACATTCTATTTTTATTTTTTGTTTCCTCTGGATGTAGACCTAAGCAGAGACTGACGAAAGACACATTCAATGAAAGGCGTTGTTAGGCTGCCAAAATACTACAGTCTCCTGAAATCTCAACATATTTTTTTTTCCGACCTTCATGATGATTTCAAGTAATGAGCAGTACACCAATAAAACGTGGATGTTCAAGTTTCGTTCTCCTAGCTTGAAGCATTCGTTTGCAGTAACAGTTTGAATTTTTAGTTTTCACTCTGTTTTCTCCTATATTGACAGATGCAGTTCGAACTCTAAATCAAACATGGTTTGTGCTAGCTTCTTGAAACTTGACACAATAAAGTAGTTCTACGTTCTATCTCTAAGGTTTGTTTCCTCTTGATGTAGCCTCAAGCAGAGACTGGCGAATAACACTTTCAATGAAAGGCGTTGTTAAGCTTCCAAAAAACTACCATCTCCTGTAATCTCAACATATATCTTTTCATCCAATCTTCATGATTCTTTCAAGTATTTATCAGTACACCAATCAAACGTGGATGCCCAAGTTTTGTTCTTCTAGGTTGTAGCATTCGTTTGCAGGAACAGTTAGAAATTATAGGTTTCACTCTGTTTTCTCCTATATTGACAGATGCAGTTAGAACTCTAAATCAAACACGGTTTGTGCTAGCTTCTTGAAACTTGACACAATAAAGTAGTTCTATTTTCTATCTCTAAGGTTTGTTTCCTCTTGTATCCTAAAGCTGGGACTGGCGAATAACACTTATACTGAAAGGGGTTGCCAAACTTCCAACACACTAGAGTCTCCTGAAATCTCAACATATATTTTTTTATCCAATCTTCATGATAGTTTCAAGTAATGATCAGTACACCAATCCCACTTGGATGCCAAAGTTTAGTTCTCCTAGATTGAAGCATTCTTTTGGAGTAACAGTTTGAATTTTTAGGTTTCACTCTGTTTTCTCCTATATTGACAAATGTAGTTCGAACTCTAAATCAAACACGGTTTGTTCTAGCTTCTTGAAACTTGAAACAGTAAAGTAGTTCTACATTCTATTTTTATTTTTTGTTTCCTCTGGATGTAGACCTAAGCAGAGACTGACGAAAGACACATTCAATGAAAGGCGTTGTTAGGCTGCCAAAATACTACAGTCTCCTGAAATCTCAACATATTTTTCTTCGACCTTCATGATAATTTCAAGTATTGAGCAGTACACCAATAAAACGTGGATGTTCAAGTTTCGTTCTCCTAGCTTGAAGCATTCGTTTGCAGTAACAGTTTGAATTTTTAGTTTTCACTCTGTTTTCTCCTATATTGACAGATGCAGTTCGAACTCTAAATCAAACATGGTTTGTGCTAGCTTCTTGAAACTTGACACAATAAAGTAGTTCTACGTTCTATCTCTAAGGTTTCTTTCCTCTTGATGTAGCCTTAAGCAGAGACTGGCGAATAACACTTTCAATGAAAGGCGTTGTTAAGCTTCCAAAAAACTACCGTCTCCTGAAATCTCAACATATATTTTTTCATCCAATCTTCATGATTCTTTCAAGTATTGATCAGTACACCAATCAAACGTGGATGCCCAAGTTTTGTTCTTCTAGGTTGTAGCATTCGTTTGCAGGAACAGTTAGAAATTATAGGTTTCACTCTGTTTTCTCCTATATTGACAGATGCAGTTAGAACTCTAAATCAAACACGGTTTGTGCTAGCTTCTTGAAACTTGACTCAATAAAGTAGTTCTCCGTTCTATCTCTAAGGTTTGTTTCCTCTTGTATCCTAAAGCTGGGACTGGCGAATAACACTTATACTGAAAGGGGTTGCCAAACTTCCAACACACTAGAGTCTCCTGAAATCTCAACATATTTTTTCATCGAATCTTCATGATACTTTCAAGTAATGATCAGTACACCAATCCCACTTGGATGCCAAAGTTTAGTTCTCCTAGATTGAAGCATTCTTTTGGAGTAACAGTTTGAATTTTTAGGTTTCACTCTGTTTTCTCCTATATTGACAAATGTAGTTCGAACACTAAATCAAACACGGTTTGTGCTAGCTTCTTGAAACTTGAAACAGTAAAGTAGTTCTACATTCTATTTTTATTTTTTGTTTCCTCTGGATGTAGACCTAAGCAGAGACTGACGAAAGACACATTCAATGAAAGGCGTTGTTAGGCTGCCAAAATACTACAGTCTCCTGAAATCTCAACATATTTTTTTTTCCGACCTTCATGATAATTTCCAATAATGAGCAGTACACCAATAAAACGTGGATGTTCAAGTTTCGTTCTTCTAGGTTGAAGCATTCGTTTGCAGTAACAGTTTGAATTTTTAGTTTTCACTCTGTTTTCTCCTATATTGACAGATGCAGTTCGACTCTAAATCAAACATGGTTTGTGCTAGCTTCTTGAAACTTGACACAATAAAGTAGTTCTACATTCTATCTCTAAGGTTTGTTTCCTCTTGATGTAGCCTTAAGCAGAGACCGGCGAATAACACTTTCAATGAAAGGCGTTGTTAAGCTTCCAAAAAACTACCGTCTCCTGAAATCTCAACATATATTTTTCCATCCAATCTTCATGATTCTTTCAAGTATTGATCAGTACACCAATCAAACGTGGATGCCCAAGTTTTGTTCTTCTAGGTTGTAGCATTCGTTTGCAGGAACAGTTAGAAATTATAGGTTTCACTCTGTTTTCTAATATATTGACAGATGCAGTTAGAACTCTAAATCAAACACGGTTTGTGCTAGCTTCTTCAAACTTGACACAATAAAGTAGTTCTACGTTCTATCTCTAAAGTTTGTTTCCTCTTGTATCCTAAAGCTGGGACTGGCGAATAACACTTATACTGAAAGGGGTTGCCAAACTTCCAACACACTAGAGTCTCCTGAAATCTCAACATATATTTTTTCATCCAATCTTCATGATACTTTCAAGTAATTATCAGCACACCAATCCCACTTGGATGCCAAAGTTTAGTTCTCCTAGATTGAAGCATTCTTTTGGAGTAACAGTTTGAATTTTTAGGTTTCACTCTGTTTTCTCCTATATTGACAAATATAGTTCGAACTCTAAATCAAACACGGTTTGTGCTAGCTTCTTGAAAATCAAACATTAAAGTAGTTCTACATTCTATTTTTATTTTTTGTTTTCTCTGCATGTAGACCTAAGCAGAGAATGAGGAAAGACATATTCAATGAAAGGCGTTGTTAGGCTGCCAAAATACTACAGTCTCCTGAAATCTCAACATATTTTTTTTTCCGACCTTCATGATAATTTCAAGTAATGAGCAGTACACCAATAAAACGTGGATGTTCAAGTTTCGTTCTCCTAGGTTGAAGCATTCGTTTGCAGTATCAGCTTGAATTTATAGTTTTCACTCTGTTTTCTCCTATATTGACAGATGCAGTTCGAACTCTAAATCAAACATGGTTTGTGCTAGCTTCTTGAAACTTGACACAATAAAGTAGTTCTACGTTCTATCTCTAAGGTTTGTTTCCTCTTGATGTAGCCTTAAGCAGAGACTGGCGAATAACACTTTCAATGAAAGGCGTTGTTAAGCTTCCAAAAAACTACCGTCTCCTGAAATCTCAACATGCATTTTTTTCATCCAATCTTCATGATTCTTTCAAGTATTGATCAGTACACCATTCAAACGTGGATGCGCAAGTTTTGTTCTTCTAGGTTGTAGCATTCGTTTGCAGGAAGAGTTAGAAATTATAGGTTTCACTCTGTTTTCTTCTATATTGACAGATGCAGTTAGAATTCTAAATCAAACACGGTTTGTGCTAGCTTCTTGAAACTTGACACAATAAAGTACTTCTACGTTCTATCACTAAGGTTTGTTTCCTCTTGTATCCTAAAGCTGGGACTGGCGAATAACACATATACTGAAAGGGGTTGCCAAACTTCCAACACACTAGAGTCTCCTGAAATCTCAACATATTTTTTTTCCGAACTTCATGATAATTTCAAGTAATGAGCAGTACACCAATAAAACGTGGATGTTCAAGTTCCGTTCTAATAGGTTGAAGCATTCGTTTGCAGTAACAGTTTGAATTTTTAGTTTTCACTCTGTTTTCTCCTATATTGACAGATGCAGTTCAAACTCTAAATCAAACATGGTTTGTGCTAGCTTCTTGAAACTTGACACAATAAAGTAGTTCTACGATCTATCTCTAAGGTTTGTTTCCTCTTGATGTAGCCTTAAGCAGACACTGGCGAATAACACTTTCAATGAATGGCGTTGTTAAGCTTCCAAAAAACTACCGTCTCCTGAAATCTCAACATACATTTTTTCATCCAATCTTCATGATTCTTTCAAGTATTGATCAGTACTCCAATCAAACGTGGATACCCAAGTTTTGTTCTTCTAGGTTGTAGCATTCGTTTGCAGGAACAGTTAGAAATTATAGGTTTCACTCTGTTTTCTCCTATATTGACAGATGCATTTAGAACTCTAAATCAAACACGGTTTGTGCTAGCTTCTTGAAACTTGACACAGTAAAGTAGTTCTACGTCTATCTCTAAGGTTTGTTTCCTCTTGTATCCTAAAGCTGGGACTGGCGAATAACACTTATAATGAAAGGGGTTGCCAAGCTTCCAACAAACTAGAGTCTCCTGAAATCTCAACATATATTTTTTCATCCAATCTTCATGATACTTTCAAGTAATGATCAGTACACCAATCCCACTTGGATGCCAAAGTTTAGTTCTCCTTGATTGAAGCATTCTTTTGGAGTAACAGTTTGAATTTTTCGGTTTCACTCTGTTTTCTCCTATATTGACAAATGTAGTTCAAACTCTAAATCAAACACGGTTTGTGCTAGCTTCTTGAAACTTGAAACAGTAAAGTAGTTCTACATTCTATTTTTATTTTTTGTTTCCTCTGGATGTAGACCTAAGCAGAGACTGACGAAAGACACATTCAATGAAAGGCGTTGTTAGGCTGCCAAAATATACAGTCTCCTGAAATCTCAACATATTTTTTTTCCGAATTTCATGATAATTTCATGTAATCAGCAGTACACCAATAAAACGTGGATGTTCAAGTTTCGTTCTCCTAGGTTGAAGTATTCGTTTGCAGTAACAGTTTGAATTTTTAGTTTTCACTCTGTTTTCTCCTATATTGACAGATGCAGTTCGAACTCTAAATCAAACATGGTTTGTGCTAGCTTCTTGAAACTTGACACAATAATGTAGTTCTACGTTCTATCTCTAAGGTTTGTTTCCTCTTGATGTAGCCTTAAGCAGAGACTGGCGAATAACACTTTCAATGAATGGCGTTGTTAAGCTTCCAAAAAACTACCGTCTCCTGAAATCTCAACATACATTTTTTCATCCAATCTTCATGATTCTTTCAAGTATTGATCAGTACTCCAATCAAACGTGGATGCCCAAGTTTTGTTCTTCTAGGTTGTAGCATTCGTTTGCAGGAACAGTTGGAAATTATAGGTTTCACTCTGTTTTCTCCTATATTGACAGATGCAGTTAGAACTCTAAATCAAACACGGTTTGTGCTAGCTTCTTGAAACTTGACACAATAAAGTAGTTCTACGTTCTATCTCTAAGGTTTGTTTCCTCTTGTATCCTAAAGCTGGGACTGGCGAATAACACTTATACTGAAAGGGGTTGCCAAACTTCCAACACACTAGAGTCTCCTGAAATCTCAACATATATTTTTTCATCCAATCTTCATGATACTTTCAAGTAATGATCAGTACACCAATCCCACTTGGATGCCAAAATTTAGTTCTCCTAGATTGAAGCATTCTTTTGAGTAACAGTTTGAATTTTTAGGTTTCACTCTGTTTTCTCCTATATTGACAAATGTAGTTCGAACTCTAAATCAAACACGGTTTGTGCTAGCTTCTTGAAACTAGAAACAGTAAAGCAGTTCTACATTCTATTTTTATTTTTTGTTACCTCTGGATGTAGACCTAAGCAGAGACTGACGAAAGACACATTCAATGAAAGGCGTTGTTAGGCTGCCAAAATACTACAGTCTCCTGAAATCTCAACATATTTTTTTTTCCGACCTTCATGATAATTTCAAGTAATGAGCAGTACACCAATAAAACGTGGATGTTCAAGTTTCGTTCTCCTAGGTTGAAGTATTCGTTTGCAGTAACAGTTTGAATTTTTAGTTTTCACTCTGTTTTCTCCTATATTGACAGATGCAGTTCAAACTCTAAATCAAACATGGTTTGTGCTACCTTCTTGAAACTTGACACAATAAAGTAGTTCTACGTTCTATCTCTAAGGTTTGTTTCCTCTTGATGTAGCCTTAAGCAGAGACTGGCGAATAACACTTTCAATGAAAGGCGTTGTTAAGCTTCCAAAAAACTACCGTCTCCTGAAATCTCTAACATACATTTTTTCCTCCAATCTTCATGATTCATTCAAGTATTGATCAGTACACCAATCAAACGTGGATGCCCAAGTTTTGTTCTTCTAGGTTGTAGCATTCGTTTGCAGGAACAGTTAGAAATTATAGGTTTCACTCTGTTTTCTCCTATATTGACAGATGCAGTTAGAACTCTAAATCAAACACGGTTTGTGCTAGCTTCTTGAAACTTGACACAATAAAGTAGCTCTACCTTCTATCTCTAAGGTTTGTTTCCTCTTGATGTAGCCTTAAGCAGAGACTGGCGAATAACACTTTCAATGAAAGGCGTTGTTAAGCTTCCAAAAAACTACCGTCTCCTGAAATCTCAACATACATTTTTTCATCCAATCTTCATGATTCTTTCAAGTATTGATCAGTACACCAATCAAACGTGGATGCCCAAGTTTTGTTCTTCTAGGTTGTAGCATTCGTTTGCAGGAACAGTTAGAAATTATAGGTTTCACTCTGTTTTCTCCTATATTGACAGATGCAGTTAAAACTCTAAATCAAACACGGTTTGTGCTAGCTTCTTGAAACTTGACACAATAAAGTAGTTCTACGTTCTATCTCTAAGGTTTGTTTCCTCTTGTATCCTAAAGCTGGGATTGGCGAATAACACTTATAAAGAAAGGGGTTGCCAAGCTTCCAACAAACTAGAGTCTCCTGAAATCTCAACATATATTTTTTCATTAAATCTTCATGATACTTTCAAGTAATGATCAGTACACCAATCCCACTTGGATGCCAAAGTTTAGTTCTCCTTGATTGAAGCATTCTTTTGGAGTAACAGTTTGAATTTTTAGGTTTCACTCTGTTTTCTCCTATATTGACAAATGTAGTTCGAACTATAAATCAAACACGGTTTGTGCTAGCTTCTTGAAACTTGAAACAGTAAAGTAGTTCTACATTCTATTTTTATTTTTTGTTTCCTCTGGATGTAGACCTAAGCAGAGACTGACGAAAGACACATTCAATGAAAGGCGTTGTTAGGCTGCCAAAATATACAGTCTCCTGAAATCTCAACATATTTTTTTTCCGAATTTCATGATAATTTCATGTAATCAGCAGTACACCAATAAAACGTGGATGTTCAAGTTTCGTTCTCCTAGGTTGAAGTATTCGTTTGCAGTAACAGTTTGAATTTTTAGTTTTCACTCTGTTTTCTCCTATATTGACAGATGCAGTTCGAACTCTAAATCAAACATGGTTTGTGCTAGCTTCTTGAAACTTGACACAATAAAGTAGTTCTACGTTCTATCTCTAAGGTTTGTTTCCTCTTGATGTAGCCTTAAGCAGAGACTGGCGAATAACACTTTCAATGAATGGCGTTGTTAAGCTTCCAAAAAACTACCGTCTCCTGAAATCTCAACATACATTTTTTCATCCAATCTTCATGATTCTTTCAAGTATTGATCAGTACTCCAATCAAACGTGGATGCCCAAGTTTTGTTCTTCTAGGTTGTAGCATTCGTTTGCAGGAACAGTTGGAAATTATAGGTTTCACTCTGTTTTCTCCTATATTGACAGATGCAGTTAGAACTCTAAATCAAACACGGTTTGTGCTAGCTTCTTGAAACTTGACACAATAAAGTAGTTCTACGTTCTATCTCTAAGGTTTGTTTCCTCTTGTATCCTAAAGCTGGGACTGGCGAATAACACTTATACTGAAAGGGGTTGCCAAACTTCCAACACACTAGAGTCTCCTGAAATCTCAACATATATTTTTTCATCCAATCTTCATGATACTTTCAAGTAATGATCAGTACACCAATCCCACTTGGATGCCAAAGTTTAGTTCTCCTAGATTGAAGCATTCTTTTGAGTAACAGTTTGAATTTTTAGGTTTCACTCTGTTTTCTCCTATATTGACAAATGTAGTTCGAACTCTAAATCAAACACGGTTTGTGCTAGCTTCTTGAAACTAGAAACAGTAAAGCAGTTCTACATTCTATTTTTATTTTTTGTTACCTCTGGATGTAGACCTAAGCAGAGACTGACGAAAGACACATTCAATGAAAGGCGTTGTTAGGCTGCCAAAATACTACAGTCTCCTGAAATCTCAACATATTTTTTTTTCCGACCTTCATGATAATTTCAAGTAATGAGCAGTACACCAATAAAACGTGGATGTTCAAGTTTCGTTCTCCTAGGTTGAAGTATTCGTTTGCAGTAACAGTTTGAATTTTTAGTTTTCACTCTGTTTTCTCCTATATTGACAGATGCAGTTCAAACTCTAAATCAAACATGGTTTGTGCTACCTTCTTGAAACTTGACACAATAAAGTAGTTCTACGTTCTATCTCAAAGGTTTGTTTCCTCTTGATGTAGCCTTAAGCAGAGACTGGCGAATAACACTTTCAATGAAAGGCGTTGTTAAGCTTCCAAAAAACTACCGTCTCCTGAAATCTCTAACATACATTTTTTCCTCCAATCTTCATGATTCATTCAAGTATTGATCAGTACACCAATCAAACGTGGATGCCCAAGTTTTGTTCTTCTAGGTTGTAGCATTCTTTTGCAGGAACAGTTAGAAATTATAGGTTTCACTCTGTTTTCTCCTATATTGACAGATGCAGTTAGAACTCTAAATCAAACACGGTTTGTGCTAGCTTCTTGAAACTTGACACAATAAAGTAGTTCTACCTTCTATCTCAAAGGTTTGTTTCCTCTTGATGTAGCCTTAAGCAGAGACTGGCGAATAACACTTTCAATGAAACGCGTTGTTAAGCTTCCAAAAAACTACCGTCTCCTGAAATCTCAATATACATTTTTTCCTCCAATCTTCATGATTCTTTCAAGTATTGATCAGTACACCAATCAAACGTGGATGCCCAAGTTTTGTTCTTCTAGGTTGTAGCATTCGTTTGCAGGAACAGTTAGAAATTATAGGTTTCACTCTGTTTTCTCCTATGTTGACAGATGCAGTTAAAACTCTAAATCAAGCACGGTTTGTGCTAGCTTCTTGAAACTTGACACAATAAAGTAGTTCTACGTTCTATCTCTAAGGTTTGTTTCCTCTTGTATCCTAAAGCTGGGACTGGCGAATAACACTTATAATGAAAGGGGTTGCCAAACTTCCAACACACTAGAGTCTCGTGAAATCTCAACATATATTTTTTCATCCAATCTTCATGATACTTTCAAGTAATGATCAGTACACCAATCCCACTTGGATGCCAAAGTTTAGTTCTCCTAGATGGAAGCATTCTTTTGGAGTAACAGTTTGAATTTTTAGGTTTCACTCTGCTTTCTCCTATATTGACAAATGTAGTTCAAACTCTAAATCAAACACGGTTTGTGCTAGCTTCTTGAACCTTGAAGCAGTAAAGTAGTTCTACATTCTATTTTTATTTTTTGTTTCCCTTGGATGTAGACGTAAGCAGAGAATGACGAAAGACACATTCAATGAAAGGCGTTGTTAGGCTGCCAAAATACTACAGTCTCGTGAAATCTCAACATATTTTTTGTTCCGACCTTCATGATAATTTCAAGTAATCAGCAGTACACCAATAAAACGTGGATGTTCAAGTTTCGTTCTCCTAGGTTGAAGCATTCGTTTGCAGTAACAGTTTGAATTTTTAGTTTTCACTCTGTTTTCTCCTATATTGACAGATGCAGTTCGAACTCTAAATCAAACACGGTTTGTGCTAGCTTCTTGAAACTTGAAACAGTAAAGAAGTCTACATTCTATTTTTACTTTTTGTTTCCTCTGGATGTAGACCTAAGCAGAGACTGACCAAAGACACATTCAATGAAAGGCGTTGTTAGGCTGCCAAAATACTACAGGCTCCTGAAATCTCAACATATTTTTTTTTCTGACCTTCATGATAATTTCAAGTAATGAGCAGTACACCAATAAATCGTGGATGTTCAAGTTCCGTTCTCCTAGGTTGAAGCATTCGTTTGCAGTAACAGTTTGAATTTTTAGTTTTCATTCTGTTTTCTCCTATATTGACAGATGCAGTTCGAACTCTAAATCAAACATGGTTTGTGCTAGCTTCTTGAAACTTGACACAATAAAGTAGTTCTACGTTCTATCTCTAAGGTTTGTTTCCTCTTGATGTAGCCTTAAGCAGAGACTGGCGAATAACACTTTCAATGAAAGGCGTTGTTAAGCTTCCAAAAAACTACCGTCTCCTGAAATCTCAACATACATTTTTTCATCCAATCTTCAGGATTCTTTCAAGTATTGATCAGTACACCAATCAAACGTGGATGCCCAAGTTTTGTTCTTCTAGGTTGTAGCATTCTTTTGCAGGAACAGTTAGAAATTATAGGTTTCACTCTGTTTTCTCCTATATTGACAGATGCAGTTAGAACTCTAAATCAAACACGGTTTGTGCTAGCTTCTTGAAACTTGACACATTAAAGTAGTTCTACGTTCTATCTCTAAGGTTTGTTTCCTCTTGTATCCTAAAGCTGGGACTGGCGAATAACACTTATACTGAAAGGGGTTGCCAAACTTCCAACATACTAGAGTCTCGTGAAATCTCAACATATATTTTTTCATCCAATCTTCATAATACTTTCAAGTAATGATCAGTACACCAATCCCACTTGGATGCCAAAGTTTAGTTCTCCTAGATTGAAGCATTCTTTTGGAGTAACAGTTTGAATTTTTAGGTTTCACTCTGTTTTCTCCTATATTGACAAATGTAGTTCGAACTCTAAATCAAACACGGTTTGTGCTAGCTTCTTGAAACTTGAAACAGTAAAGTAGTTCTACATTCTCTTTTTACTTTTTGTTTCCTCTGGATGTAGACCTAAGCAGAGACTGACGAAAGGCACATTCAATGAAAGGCGTTGTTAGGCTGCCAAAATACTACAGGCTCCTGAAATCTCAACATATTTTTTTTCCGTCCTTAATGATAATTTCAAGTAATGAGCAGTACACCAATAAAACGTGGATGTTCAACTTCCGTTCTCCTAGGTTGAAGCATTCGTTTGCAGTAACAGTTTGAATTTTAAGTTTTCACTCTGTTTTCTCCTATATTGACAGATGCAGTTCGAACTCTAAATCAAACATGGTTTGTGCTAGCTTCTTGAAACTTGACACAATAAAGTAGTTCTACGTTCTATCTCTAAGGTTTGTTTCCTCTTGATGTAGCCTTAAGCAGAGACTGGCCAATAAACACTTTCAATGAAAGGCGTGGTTAAGCTTCCAAAAAACTACCGTCTCCTGAAATCTCAATATACATTTTTTCATCCAATCTTCATGATTCTTTCAAGTATTGATCAGTACACCAATCAAAAGTGGATGCCCAAGTTTTGTTCTTCTAGGTTGTAGCATTCGTTTGCAGGAACAGTTAGAAATTATAGGTTTCACTCTGTTTTCTCCTATATTGACAGATGCAGTTAGAACTCTAAATCAAACACGGTTTGTGCTAGCTTCTTGAAACTTGACACAATAAAGTACTTCTACGTTCTATCACTAAGGTTTGTTTCCTCTTGTATCCTAAAGCTGGGACTGGCGAATAACACTTATACTGAAAGGGGTACAAAACTTCCAACACACTTGAGTCTCCTGAAATCTCAACATATATTTTTTCATCCAATCTTCATGATACTTTCAAGTAATGATCAGTACACCAATCCCACTTGGATGCCAAAGTTTAGTTCTCCTAGATTGAAGCATTCTTTTGGAGTAACAGTTTGAATTTTTAGGTTTCACTCTGTTTTCTCCTATATTGACAAATGTAGTTCGAACTCTAAATCAAACACGGTTTGTGCTAGCTTCTTGAAACTTGAAACAGTAAAGTAGTTCTACATTCTATTTTCATTTTTTGTTTCCTCTGGATGTAGACCTAAGCAGAGACTGACGAAAGACACATTCAATGAAAGGCGTTGTTAGACTGCCAAAATACTACAGTCTCCTGAAATCTCAACATATTTTTTTTCCGACCTTCATGATAATTTCATGTAATCAGCAGTACACCAATAAAACGTGGATGTTCAAGTTTCGTTCTCCTAGGTTGAAGCATTCGTTTGCAGTAACAGTTTGAATTTTTAGTTTTCACTCTGTTTTCTCCTATATTGACAGATGCAGTTCGAACTCTAAATCAAACATGGTTTGTGCTAGCTTCTTGAAACTTGACACAATGAAGTAGTTCTACGTTCTATCTCTAAGTTTTGTTTCCTCTTGATGTAGCCTTAAGCAGAGACTGGCGAATAACACTTTCAATGAAAGGCGTTGTTAAGCTTCCAAAAAACTACCGTCTCCTGAAATCTCAACATACATTTTTTTCATCCAATCTTCATGATTCTTTCAAGTATTGATCAGTACACCAATCAAACGTGGATGCCCAAGTTTTGTTCTTCTAGGTTGTAGCATTCGTTTGCAGGAACAGTTAGAAATTATAGGTTTCACTCTGTTTTCTCCTATATTGACAGATGCAGTTAGAACTCTAAATCAAACACGGTTTGTGCTAGCTTCTTGAAACTTGACACAATAAAGTAATTCTACGTTCTATCTCTAAGGTTTGTTTCCTCTTGTATCCTAAAGCTGGGACTGGCGAATACCACTTATACTGAAAGGGGTTGCCAAACTTCCAACACACTAGAGTCTCCTGAAATCTCAACATATATTTTTTCATCCAAACTACATGATACTTTCAAGTAATGATCAGTACACCAATCCCACTTGGATGCCAAAGTTTAGTTCTCCTAGATTGAAGCATTCTTTTGGAGTAACAGTTTGAATTTTTAGGTTTCACTCTGTTTTCTCCTATATTGACCAATGTAGTTCGAACTCTAAATCAAACACGGTTTGTGGTAGCTTCTTGAAACTTGAAACAGTAAAGTAGTCTACATTCTATTTTTACTTTTTGTTTCCTCTGGATGTAGACCTAAGCAGAGACTCACGAAAGACACATTCAATGAAAGGCGTTGTTAGGCTGCCAAAATACTACAGGCTCCTGAAATCTCAACATATTTTTTTTTCTGACCTTCATGATAATTTCAAGTAATGAGCAGTACACCAATAAAACGTGGATGTTCAAGTTTCATTCTCCCAGGTTGAAGCATTCGTTTGCAGTAACAGTTTGAATTTTAAGTTTTCACTCTGTTTTCTCCTATATTGACAGATGCAGTTCGAACTCTAAATCAAACATGGTTTGTGCTAGCTTCTTGAAACTTGACACAATAAAGTAGTTCTACGTTCTATCTCTAAGGTTTGTTTCCTCTTGTATCCTAAAGCTGGGACTGGCGAATAACACTTATACTGAAAGGGGTTGCCAAACTTCCAACATACTAGAGTCTCGTGAAATCTCAACATATATTTTTTCATCCAATCTTCATAATACTTTCAAGTAATGATCAGTACACCAATCCCACTTGGATGCCAAAGTTTAGTTCTCCTAGATTGAAGCATTCTTTTGGAGTAACAGTTTGAATTTTTAGGTTTCACTCTGTTTTCTCCTATATTGACAAATGTAGTTCGAACTCTAAATCAAACACGGTTTGTGCTAGCTTCTTGAAACTTGAAACCGTAAAGTACTTCTACATTCTCTTTTTACTTTTTGTTTCCTCTGGATGTAGACCTAAGCAGAGACTGACGAAAGACACATTCAATGAAAGGCGTTGTTAGGCTGCCAAAATACTACAGGCTCCTGAAATCTCAACATATTTTTTTTCCGACCTTAATGATAATTTCAAGTAATGAGCAGTACACCAATAAAACGTGGATGTTCAACTTCTGTTCTCCTAGGTTGAAGCATTCGTTTGCAGTAACAGTTTGAATTTTAAGTTTTCACTCTGTTTTCTATTATATTGACAGATGCAGTTCGAACTCTAAATCAAACATGGTTTGTGCTAGCTTCTTGAAACTTGACACAATAAAGTAGTTCTACGTTCTATCTCTAAGGTTTGTTTCCTCTTGATGTAGCCTTAAGCAGAGACTGGCGAATAACACTTTCAATGAAAGGCGTTGTTAAGCTTCCAAAAAACTACCGTCTCCTGAAATCTCAATATACATTTTTTCATCCAATCTTCATGATTCTTTCAAGTATTGATCAGTACACCAATCAAACGTGGATGCCCAAGTTTTGTTCTTCTAGGTTGTAGCATTCGTTTGCAGGAACAGTTAGAAATTATAGGTTTCACTCTGTTTTCTCCTATATTGACAGATGCAGTTAGAACTCTAAATCAAACACGGTTTGTGCTAGCTTCTTGAAACTTGACACATTAAAGTAGTTCTACGTTCTATCTCTAAGGTTTGTTTCCTCTTGTATCCTAAAGCTGGGACTGGCGAATAACACTTATACTGAAAGGGGTTGCCAAACTTCCAACATACTAGAGTCTCCTGAAATCTCAACATATATTTTTTCATCCAATCTTCATGATACTTTCAAGTAATGATCAGTACACCAATCCCACTTGGATGCCAAAGTTTAGTTCTCCTAGATTGAAGCATTCTTTTGGAGTAACAGTTTGAATTTTTAGGTTTCACTCTGTTTTCTCCTATATTGACAAAAGTAGTTCGAACTCTAAATCAAACACGGTTTGTGCTAGCTTCTTGAAACTTGAAACAGTAAAGTAGTTCTACATTCTATTTTTACTTTTTGTTTCCTCTGGATGTAGACCTAAGCAGAGACTGACGAAAGACACATTCAATGAAAGGCATTGTTAGGCTGCCAAAATACTACAGGCTCCTGAAATCTCAACATATTTTTTTTCCGAACTTCATGATAATTTCAAGTAATGAGCAGTACACCAATAAAACGTGGATGTTCAAGTTTCATTCTCTCAGGTTGAAGCATTCGTTTGCAGTAACAGTTTGAATTTTAAGTTTTCACTCTGTTTTCTCCTATATTGACAGATGCAGTTCGAACTCTAAATCAAACATGGTTTGTGCTAGCTTCTTGAAACTTGACACAATAAAGTAGTTCTACGTTCTATCTCTAAGGTTTGTTTCCTCTTGATGTAGCCTTAAGCAGAGACTGGCCAATAAACACTTTCAATGAAAGGCGTGGTTAAGCTTCCAAAAAACTACCGTCTCCTGAAATCTCAATATACATTTTTTCATCCAATCTTCATGATTCTTTCAAGTATTGATCAGTACACCAATCAAAAGTGGATGCCCAAGTTTTGTTCTTCTAGGTTGTAGCATTCGTTTGCAGGAACAGTTAGAAATTATAGGTTTCACTCTGTTTTCTCCTATATTGACAGATGCAGTTAGAACTCTAAATCAAACACGGTTTGTGCTAGCTTCTTGAAACTTGACACAATAAAGTACTTCTACGTTCTATCACTAAGGTTTGTTTCCTCTTGTATCCTAAAGCTGGGACTGGCGAATAACACTTATACTGAAAGGGGTACAAAACTTCCAACACACTTGAGTCTCCTGAAATCTCAACATATATTTTTTCATCCAATCTTCATGATACTTTCAAGTAATGATCAGTACACCAATCCCACTTGGATGCCAAAGTTTAGTTCTCCTAGATTGAAGCATTCTTTTGGAGTAACAGTTTGAATTTTTAGGTTTCACTCTGTTTTCTCCTATATTGACAAATGTAGTTCGAACTCTAAATCAAACACGGTTTGTGCTAGCTTCTTGAAACTTGAAACAGTAAAGTAGTTCTACATTCTATTTTCATTTTTTGTTTCCTCTGGATGTAGACCTAAGCAGAGACTGACGAAAGACACATTCAATGAAAGGCGTTGTTAGACTGCCAAAATACTACAGTCTCCTGAAATCTCAACATATTTTTTTTCCGACCTTCATGATAATTTCATGTAATCAGCAGTACACCAATAAAACGTGGATGTTCAAGTTTCGTTCTCCTAGGTTGAAGCATTCGTTTGCAGTAACAGTTTGAATTTTTAGTTTTCACTCTGTTTTCTCCTATATTGACAGATGCAGTTCGAACTCTAAATCAAACATGGTTTGTGCTAGCTTCTTGAAACTTGACACAATGAAGTAGTTCTACGTTCTATCTCTAAGTTTTGTTTCCTCTTGATGTAGCCTTAAGCAGAGACTGGCGAATAACACTTTCAATGAAAGGCGTTGTTAAGCTTCCAAAAAACTACCGTCTCCTGAAATCTCAACATACATTTTTTTCATCCAATCTTCATGATTCTTTCAAGTATTGATCAGTACACCAATCAAACGTGGATGCCCAAGTTTTGTTCTTCTAGGTTGTAGCATTCGTTTGCAGGAACAGTTAGAAATTATAGGTTTCACTCTGTTTTCTCCTATATTGACAGATGCAGTTAGAACTCTAAATCAAACACGGTTTGTGCTAGCTTCTTGAAACTTGACACAATAAAGTAATTCTACGTTCTATCTCTAAGGTTTGTTTCCTCTTGTATCCTAAAGCTGGGACTGGCGAATACCACTTATACTGAAAGGGGTTGCCAAACTTCCAACACACTAGAGTCTCCTGAAATCTCAACATATATTTTTTCATCCAAACTACATGATACTTTCAAGTAATGATCAGTACACCAATCCCACTTGGATGCCAAAGTTTAGTTCTCCTAGATTGAAGCATTCTTTTGGAGTAACAGTTTGAATTTTTAGGTTTCACTCTGTTTTCTCCTATATTGACCAATGTAGTTCGAACTCTAAATCAAACACGGTTTGTGGTAGCTTCTTGAAACTTGAAACAGTAAAGTAGTCTACATTCTATTTTTACTTTTTGTTTCCTCTGGATGTAGACCTAAGCAGAGACTCACGAAAGACACATTCAATGAAAGGCGTTGTTAGGCTGCCAAAATACTACAGGCTCCTGAAATCTCAACATATTTTTTTTTCTGACCTTCATGATAATTTCAAGTAATGAGCAGTACACCAATAAAACGTGGATGTTCAAGTTTCATTCTCCCAGGTTGAAGCATTCGTTTGCAGTAACAGTTTGAATTTTAAGTTTTCACTCTGTTTTCTCCTATATTGACAGATGCAGTTCGAACTCTAAATCAAACATGGTTTGTGCTAGCTTCTTGAAACTTGACACAATAAAGTAGTTCTACGTTCTATCTCTAAGGTTTGTTTCCTCTTGTATCCTAAAGCTGGGACTGGCGAATAACACTTATACTGAAAGGGGTTGCCAAACTTCCAACATACTAGAGTCTCGTGAAATCTCAACATATATTTTTTCATCCAATCTTCATAATACTTTCAAGTAATGATCAGTACACCAATCCCACTTGGATGCCAAAGTTTAGTTCTCCTAGATTGAAGCATTCTTTTGGAGTAACAGTTTGAATTTTTAGGTTTCACTCTGTTTTCTCCTATATTGACAAATGTAGTTCGAACTCTAAATCAAACACGGTTTGTGCTAGCTTCTTGAAACTTGAAACCGTAAAGTACTTCTACATTCTCTTTTTACTTTTTGTTTCCTCTGGATGTAGACCTAAGCAGAGACTGACGAAAGACACATTCAATGAAAGGCGTTGTTAGGCTGCCAAAATACTACAGGCTCCTGAAATCTCAACATATTTTTTTTCCGACCTTAATGATAATTTCAAGTAATGAGCAGTACACCAATAAAACGTGGATGTTCAACTTCTGTTCTCCTAGGTTGAAGCATTCGTTTGCAGTAACAGTTTGAATTTTAAGTTTTCACTCTGTTTTCTATTATATTGACAGATGCAGTTCGAACTCTAAATCAAACATGGTTTGTGCTAGCTTCTTGAAACTTGACACAATAAAGTAGTTCTACGTTCTATCTCTAAGGTTTGTTTCCTCTTGATGTAGCCTTAAGCAGAGACTGGCGAATAACACTTTCAATGAAAGGCGTTGTTAAGCTTCCAAAAAACTACCGTCTCCTGAAATCTCAATATACATTTTTTCATCCAATCTTCATGATTCTTTCAAGTATTGATCAGTACACCAATCAAACGTGGATGCCCAAGTTTTGTTCTTCTAGGTTGTAGCATTCGTTTGCAGGAACAGTTAGAAATTATAGGTTTCACTCTGTTTTCTCCTATATTGACAGATGCAGTTAGAACTCTAAATCAAACACGGTTTGTGCTAGCTTCTTGAAACTTGACACATTAAAGTAGTTCTACGTTCTATCTCTAAGGTTTGTTTCCTCTTGTATCCTAAAGCTGGGACTGGCGAATAACACTTATACTGAAAGGGGTTGCCAAACTTCCAACATACTAGAGTCTCCTGAAATCTCAACATATATTTTTTCATCCAATCTTCATGATACTTTCAAGTAATGATCAGTACACCAATCCCACTTGGATGCCAAAGTTTAGTTCTCCTAGATTGAAGCATTCTTTTGGAGTAACAGTTTGAATTTTTAGGTTTCACTCTGTTTTCTCCTATATTGACAAAAGTAGTTCGAACTCTAAATCAAACACGGTTTGTGCTAGCTTCTTGAAACTTGAAACAGTAAAGTAGTTCTACATTCTATTTTTACTTTTTGTTTCCTCTGGATGTAGACCTAAGCAGAGACTGACGAAAGACACATTCAATGAAAGGCATTGTTAGGCTGCCAAAATACTACAGGCTCCTGAAATCTCAACATATTTTTTTTCCGAACTTCATGATAATTTCAAGTAATGAGCAGTACACCAATAAAACGTGGATGTTCAAGTTTCATTCTCTCAGGTTGAAGCATTCGTTTGCAGTAACAGTTTGAATTTTAAGTTTTCACTCTGTTTTCTCCTATATTGACAGATGCAGTTCGAACTCTAAATCAAACATGGTTTGTGCTAGCTTCTTGAAACTTGACACAATAAAGTAGTTCTACGTTCTATCTCTAAGGTTTGTTTCCTCTTGATGTAGCCTTAAGCAGAGACTGGCCAATAAACACTTTCAATGAAAGGCGTGGTTAAGCTTCCAAAAAACTACCGTCTCCTGAAATCTCAACATACATTTTTTCATCCAATCTTCATGATTCTTTCAAGTATTGATCAGTACACCAATCAAACGTGGATGCCCAAGTTTTGTTCTTCTAGGTTGTAGCATTCGTTTGCAGGAACAGTTAGAAATTATAGGTTTCACTCTGTTTTCTCCTATATTGACAGATGCAGTTAGAACTCTAAATCAAACACGGTTTGTGCTAGCTTCTTGAAACTTGACACAATAAAGTACTTCTACGTTCTATCACTAAGGTTTGTTTCCTCTTGTATCCTAAAGCTGGGACTGGCGAGTAACACTTATACTGAACGGGGTTACAAAACTTCAAACACACTTGAGTCTCCTGAAATCTCAACATATATTTTTTCATCCAATCTTCATGATACTTTCAAGTAATGAACAGTACACCAATCCCACTTGGATGCCAAAGTTTAGTTCTCCTAGATTGAAGCATTCTTTTAGTAACAGTTTGAGTTTTTAGGTTTCACTCTGTTTTCTCCTATATTGACAAATGTAGTTCGAACTCTAAATCAAACACGGTTTGTGCTAGCTTCTTGAAACTTGAAACAGTAAAGTAGTTCTACATTCTATTTTTACTTTTTGTTTCCTCTGGATGTAGACCTAAGCAGAGACTGACGAAAGACACATTCAATGAAAGGCGTTGTTAGGCTGCCAAAATACTACAGGCTTCTGAAATCTCAACATATTTTTTTTTCCGACCTTCATGACAATTTCAAGTAATGAGCAGTACACCAATAAAACGTGGATGTTCAAGTTCCGTTCTCCTAGCTTGAAGCATTCGTTTGCAGTAACAGTTTGAATTTTTAGTTTTCACTCTGTTTTCTCCTATATTGACAGATGCAGTTCGAAATCTAAATCAAACATGGTTTGTGCTAGCTTCTTGAAACTTGACACAATAAAGTAGTTCTACGTTCTATCTCTAAGGTTTGTTTCCTCTTGATGTAGCCTTAAGCAGAGACTGGCGAATAACACTTTCAATGAAAGGCGTTGTTAAGCTTCCAAAAAACTACCGTCTCCTGAAATCTCAACATACATTTTTTCATACAATCTTCATGATTCTTTCAAGTATTGATCAGTACACCAATCAAACGTGGATGCCCAAGTTTTGTTCTTCTAGGTTGTAGCATTCGTTTGCAGGAACAGTTAGAAATTATAGGTTTCACTCTGTTTTCTCCTATATTGACAGATGCAGTTAGAACTCTAAATCAAACACGGTTTGTGCTAACTTCTTGAAACTTGAAACAGTAAAGTAGTTCTACATTCTATTTTCATTTTTTGTTTCCTCTGGATGTAGACCTAAGCAGAGACTGACGAAAGACACATTCAATGAAAGGCGCTGTTAGGCTGCCAAAATACTACAGTCTCCTGAAATCTCAACATATTTTTTTTCCGACCTTCATGATAATTTCATGTAATCAGCAGTACACCAATAAAACGTGGATGTTCAAGTTTCGTTCTCCTAGGTTGAAGCATTCGTTTGCAGTAACAGTTTGAATTTTTAGTTTTCACTCTGTTTTCTCCTATATTGACAGATGCAGTTCGAACTCTAAATCAAACATGGTTTGTGCTAGCTTCTTGAAACTTGACAGAATGAAGTAGTTCTACGTTCTATCTCTAAGGTTTGTTTCCTCTTGACTTAGCCTTAAGCAGAGACTGGCGAATAACACTTTCAATAAAAGGCGTTTTTAAGCTTCCAAAAAACTACGGTCTCCTGAAATCTCAACATACATTTTTTCATCCAATCTTCATGATTCTTTCAAGTATTGATCAGTACACCAATCAAACGTGGATGCCCAAGTTTTGTTCTTCTACGTTGTAGCATTCGTTTTCAGGAACAGTTAGAATTTATAGGTTTCACTCTGTTTTCTCCTATACTGACCGATGCAGTTAGAACTCTAAATCAAACACGGTTTGTGCTAGCTTCTTGAAACTTGAAACAGTAAAGTAGTTCTACGTTCTATCTTTAAGGTTTGTTTCCTCTTGTATCCTAAAGCTGGGACTGGCGAATAACACTTATACTGAAAGGGGTTGCCAAACTTCCAACACACTAGAGTCTCCTGAAATCTCAACATATATTTTTTCATCCAATCTTCATGATACTTTCAAGTAATGATCAGTACACCAATCCCACTTGGATGCCAAAGTTTAGTTCTCCTAGATTGAAGCACTCTTTTGGAGTAACAGTTTGAGTTTTTAGGTTTCACTCTGTTTTCTCCTATATTGACAAATGTAGTTCGAACTCTAAATCAAACACGGTTTGTGCTAGCTTCTTGAAACTTGAAACAGTAAAGTAGTTCTACATTCTATTTTTACTTTTTGTTTCCTCTGGATGTAGACCTAAGCAGAGACTGACGAAAGACACATTCAATGAAAGGCGTTGGTAGGCTGCCAAAATACTACAGGCTCCTGAAATCTCAACATATTTTTTTTTTTACCTTCATGATGATTTCAAGTAATGAGAAGTACACCAATAAAACGTGGATGTTCAAGTTTCGTTCTCCTAGCTTGAAGCATTCGTTTGCAGTAACAGTTTGAATTTCTAGTTTTTACTCTGTTTTCTCCTATATTGACAGATGCAGTTCGAACTCTAAATCAAACATGGTTTGTGCTAGCTTCTTGAAACTTGACACAATAAAGTAGTTCTACGTTCTATCTCTAAGGTTTGTTTCCTCTTGATGTAGCCTTAAGCAGAGACTGGCGAATAACACTTTCAATGAAAGGCGTTGTTAAGCTTCCAAAAAACTACCGTCTCCTGAAATCTCAACATACATTTTTTCATACAATCTTCATGATTCTTTCAAGTATTGATCAGTACACCAATCAAACGTGGATGCCCAAGTTTTGTTCTTCTAGGTTGTAGCATTCGTTTGCAGGAACAGTTAGAAATTATAGGTTTCACTCTGTTTTCTCCTATATTGACAGATGCAGTTAGAACTCTAAATCAAACACGGTTTGTGCTAACTTCTTGAAACTTGAAACAGTAAAGTAGTTCTACATTCTATTTTCATTTTTTGTTTCCTCTGGATGTAGACCTAAGCAGAGACTGACGAAAGACACATTCAATGAAAGGCGCTGTTAGGCTGCCAAAATACTACAGTCTCCTGAAATCTCAACATATTTTTTTTCCGACCTTCATGATAATTTCATGTAATCAGCAGTACACCAATAAAACGTGGATGTTCAAGTTTCGTTCTCCTAGGTTGAAGCATTCGTTTGCAGTAACAGTTTGAATTTTTAGTTTTCACTCTGTTTTCTCCTATATTGACAGATGCAGTTCGAACTCTAAATCAAACATGGTTTGTGCTAGCTTCTTGAAACTTGACAGAATGAAGTAGTTCTACGTTCTATCTCTAAGGTTTGTTTCCTCTTGACTTAGCCTTAAGCAGAGACTGGCGAATAACACTTTCAATAAAAGGCGTTTTTAAGCTTCCAAAAAACTACCGTCTCCTGAAATCTCAACATACATTTTTTCATCCAATCTTCATGATTCTTTCAAGTATTGATCAGTACACCAATCAAACGTGGATGCCCAAGTTTTGTTCTTCTACGTTGTAGCATTCGTTTTCAGGAACAGTTAGAATTTATAGGTTTCACTCTGTTTTCTCCTATACTGACCGATGCAGTTAGAACTCTAAATCAAACACGGTTTGTGCTAGCTTCTTGAAACTTGAAACAGTAAAGTAGTTCTACGTTCTATCTTTAAGGTTTGTTTCCTCTTGTATCCTAAAGCTGGGACTGGCGAATAACACTTATACTGAAAGGGGTTGCCAAACTTCCAACACACTAGAGTCTCCTGAAATCTCAACATATATTTTTTCATCCAATCTTCATGATACTTTCAAGTAATGATCAGTACACCAATCCCACTTGGATGCCAAAGTTTAGTTCTCCTAGATTGAAGCACTCTTTTGGAGTAACAGTTTGAGTTTTTAGGTTTCACTCTGTTTTCTCCTATATTGACAAATGTAGTTCGAACTCTAAATCAAACACGGTTTGTGCTAGCTTCTTGAAACTTGAAACAGTAAAGTAGTTCTACATTCTATTTTTACTTTTTGTTTCCTCTGGATGTAGACCTAAGCAGAGACTGACGAAAGACACATTCAATGAAAGGCGTTGGTAGGCTGCCAAAATACTACAGGCTCCTGAAATCTCAACATATTTTTTTTTTTACCTTCATGATGATTTCAAGTAATGAGAAGTACACCAATAAAACGTGGATGTTCAAGTTTCGTTCTCCTAGCTTGAAGCATTCGTTTGCAGTAACAGTTTGAATTTCTAGTTTTTACTCTGTTTTCTCCTATATTGACAGATGCAGTTCGAACTCTAAATCAAACATGGTTTGTGCTAGCTTCTTGAAACTTGACACAATAAAGTAGTTCTACGTTCTATCTCTAAGGTTTGTTTCCTCTTGATGTAGCCTTAAGCAGAGACTGGCCAATAAACACTTTCAATGAAAGGCGTGGTTAAGCTTCCAAAAAACTACCGTCTCCTGAAATCTCAATATACATTTTTTCATCCAATCTTCATGATTCTTTCAAGTATTGATCAGTACACCAATCAAAAGTGGATGCCCAAGTTTTGTTCTTCTAGGTTGTAGCATTCGTTTGCAGGAACAGTTAGAAATTATAGGTTTCACTCTGTTTTCTCCTATATTGACAGATGCAGTTAGAACTCTAAATCAAACACGGTTTGTGCTAGCTTCTTGAAACTTGACACAATAAAGTACTTCTACGTTCTATCACTAAGGTTTGTTTCCTCTTGTATCCTAAAGCTGGGACTGGCGAATAACACTTATACTGAAAGGGGTACAAACTTCCAACACACTTGAGTCTCCTGAAATCTCAACATATATTTTTTCATCCAATCTTCATGATACTTTCAAGTAATGATCAGTACACCAATCCCACTTGGATGCCAAAGTTTAGTTCTCCTAGATTGAAGCATTCTTTTGGAGTAACAGTTTTAATTTTTAGGTTTCACTCTGTTTTCTCCTATATTGACAAATGTAGTTCGAACTCTAAATCAAACACGGTTTGTGCTAGCTTCTTGAAACTTGAAACAGTAAAGTAGTTCTACATTCTATTTTCATTTTTTGTTTCCTCTGGATGTAGACCTAAGCAGAGACTGACGAAAGACACATTCAATGAAAGGCGTTGTTAGACTGCCAAAATACTACAGTCTCCTGAAATCTCAACATATTTTTTTTCCGACCTTCATGATAATTTCATGTAATCAGCAGTACACCAATAAAACGTGGATGTTCAAGTTTCGTTCTCCTAGGTTGAAGCATTCGTTTGCAGTAACAGTTTGAATTTTTAGTTTTCACTCTGTTTTCTCCTATATTGACAGATGCAGTTCGAACTCTAAATCAAACATGGTTTGTGCTAGCTTCTTGAAACTTGACACAATGAAGTAGTTCTACGTTCTATCTCTAAGTTTTGTTTCCTCTTGATGTAGCCTTAAGCAGAGACTGGAGAATAACACTTTCAATGAAAGGCGTTGTTAAGCTTCCAAAAAACTACGGTCTCCTGAAATCTCAATATACATTTTTTCATCCAATCTTCATGATTCTTTCAAGTATTGATCAGTACACCAATCAAACGTGGATGCCCAAGTTTTGTTCTTCTAGGTTGTAGCATTCGTTTGCAGGAACAGTTAGAAATTATAGGTTTCACTCTGTTTTCTCCTATATTGACAGATGCAGTTAGAACTCTAAATCAAACACGGTTTGTGCTAGCTTCTTGAAACTTGACACATTAAAGTAGTTCTACGTTCTATCTCTAAGGTTTGTTTCCTCTTGTATCCTAAAGCTGGGACTGGCGAATAACACTTATACTGAAAGGGGTTGCCAAACTTCCAACATACTAGAGTCTCGTGAAATCTCAACATATATTTTTTCATCCAATCTTCATGATACTTTCAAGTAATGATCAGTACACCAATCCCACTTGGATGCCAAAGTTTAGTTCTCCTAGATTGAAGCATTCTTTTGGAGTAACAGTTTGAATTTTTAGGTTTCACTCTGTTTTCTCCTATATTGACAAATGTAGTTCGAACTCTAAATCAAACACGGTTTGTGCTAGCTTCTTGAAACTTGAAACAGTAAAGTAGTTCTACATTCTATTTTTACTTTTTGTTTCCTCTGGATGTAGACCTAAGCAGAGACTGACGAAAGACACATTCAATGAAAGGCATTGTTAGGCTGCCAAAATACTACAGGCTCCTGAAATCTCAACATATTTTTTTTCCGACCTTCATGATAATTTCAAGTAATGAGCAGTACACCAATAAAACGTGGATGTTCAAGTTTCATTCTCCTAGGTTGAAGCATTCGTTTGCAGTAACAGTTTGAATTTTTAGTTTTCACTCTGTTTTCTCCTATATTGACAGATGCAGTTCGAAATCTAAATCAAACATGGTTGGTGCTAGCTTCTTGAAACTTGACACAATAAAGTAGTTCTACGTTCTATCTCTGAGGTTTGTTTCCTCTTGATGTAGCCTTAAGCAGAGACTGGCGAATAACACTTTCAATGAAAGGCGTTGTTAAGCTTCCAAAAAACTACCGTCTCCTGAAATCTCAACATACATTTTTTTCATCCAATCTTCATGATTCTTTCAAGTATTGATCAGTACACCAATCAAACGTGGATGCCCAAGTTTTGTTCTTCTAGGTTGTAGCATTCGTTTGCAGGAACAGTTAGAAATTATAGGTTTCACTCTGTTTTCTCCTATATTGACAGATGCAGTTAGAACTCTAAATCAAACACGGTTTGTGCTAGCTTCTTGAAACTTGACACAATAAAGTAATTCTACGTTCTATCTCTAAGGTTTGTTTCCTCTTGTATCCTAAAGCTGGGACTGGCGAATAACACTTATACTGAAAGGGGTTGCCAAACTTCCAACACACTAGAGTCTCCTGAAATCTCAACATATATTTTTTCATCCAAACTTCATGATACTTTCAAGTAATGATCAGTACACCAATCCCACTTGGATGCCAAAGTTTAGTTCTCCTAGATTGAAGCATTCTTTTGGAGTAACAGTTTGAATTTTTAGGTTTCACTCTGTTTTCTCCTATATTGACCAATGTAGTTCGAACTCTAAATCAAACACGGTTTGTGGTAGCTTCTTGAAACTTGAAACAGTAAAGTAGTCTACATTCTATTTTTACTTTTTGTTTCCTCTGGATGTAGACCTAAGCAGAGACTCACGAAAGACACATTCAATGAAAGGCGTTGTTAGGCTGCCAAAATACTACAGGCTCCTGAAATCTCAACATATTTTTTTTTCTGACCTTCATGATAATTTCAAGTAATGAGCAGTACACCAATAAAACGTGGATGTTCAAGTTTCATTCTCCCAGGTTGAAGCATTCGTTTGCAGTAACAGTTTGAATTTTAAGTTTTCACTCTGTTTTCTCCTATATTGACAGATGCAGTTCGAACTCTAAATCAAACATGGTTTGTGCTAGCTTCTTGAAACTTGACACAATAAAGTAGTTCTACGTTCTATCTCTAAGGTTTGTTTCCTCTTGTATCCTAAAGCTGGGACTGGCGAATAACACTTATACTGAAAGGGGTTGCCAAACTTCCAACATACTAGAGTCTCGTGAAATCTCAACATATATTTTTTCATCCAATCTTCATAATACTTTCAAGTAATGATCAGTACACCAATCCCACTTGGATGCCAAAGTTTAGTTCTCCTAGATTGAAGCATTCTTTTGGAGTAACAGTTTGAATTTTTAGGTTTCACTCTGTTTTTTCCTATATTGACAAATGTAGTTCGAACTCTAAATCAAACACGGTTTGTGCTAGCTTCTTGAAACTTGAAACCGTAAAGTACTTCTACATTCTCTTTTTACTTTTTGTTTCCTCTGGATGTAGACCTAAGCAGAGACTGACGAAAGACACATTCAATGAAAGGCGTTGTTAGGCTGCCAAAATACTACAGGCTCCTGAAATCTCAACATATTTTTTTTCCGACCTTAATGATAATTTCAAGTAATGAGCAGTACACCAATAAAACGTGGATGTTCAACTTCTGTTCTCCTAGGTTGAAGCATTCGTTTGCAGTAACAGTTTGAATTTTAAGTTTTCACTCTGTTTTCTCCTATATTGACAGATGCAGTTCGAACTCTAAATCAAACATGGTTTGTGCTAGCTTCTTGAAACTTGACACAATAAAGTAGTTCTACGTTCTATCTCTAAGGTTTGTTTCCTCTTGATGTAGCCTTAAGCAGAGACTGGCGAATAACACTTTCAATGAAAGGCGTTGTTAAGCTTCCAAAAAACTACCGTCTCCTGAAATCTCAATATACATTTTTTCATCCAATCTTCATGATTCTTTCAAGTATTGATCAGTACACCAATCAAACGTGGATGCCCAAGTTTTGTTCTTCTAGGTTGTAGCATTCGTTTGCAGGAACAGTTAGAAATTATAGGTTTCACTCTGTTTTCTCCTATATTGACAGATGCAGTTAGAACTCTAAATCAAACACGGTTTGTGCTAGCTTCTTGAAACTTGACACATTAAAGTAGTTCTACGTTCTATCTCTAAGGTTTGTTTCCTCTTGTATCCTAAAGCTGGGACTGGCGAATAACACTTATACTGAAAGGGGTTGCCAAACTTCCAACATACTAGAGTCTCCTGAAATCTCAACATATATTTTTTCATCCAATCTTCATGATACTTTCAAGTAATGATCAGTACACCAATCCCACTTGGATGCCAAAGTTTAGTTCTCCTAGATTGAAGCATTCTTTTGGAGTAACAGCTTGAATTTTTAGGTTTCACTCTGTTTTCTCCTATATTGACAAAAGTAGTTCGAACTCTAAATCAAACACGGTTTGTGCTAGCTTCTTGAAACTTGAAACAGTAAAGTAGTTCTACATTCTATTTTTACTTTTTGTTTCCTCTGGATGTAGACCTAAGCAGAGACTGACGAAAGACACATTCAATGAAAGGCATTGTTAGGCTGCCAAAATACAACAGGCTCCTGAAATCTCAACATATTTTTTTTCCGAACTTCATGATAATTTCAAGTAATGAGCAGTACACCAATAAAACGTGGATGTTCAAGTTTCATTCTCCCAGGTTGAAGCATTCGTTTGCAGTAACAGTTTGAATTTTAAGTTTTCACTCTGTTTTCTCCTATATTGACAGATGCAGTTCGAACTCTAAATCAAACATGGTTTGTGCTAGCTTCTTGAAACTTGACACAATAAAGTAGTTCTACGTTCTATCTCTAAGGTTTGTTTCCTCTTGATGTAGCCTTAAGCAGAGACTGGCCAATAAACACTTTCAATGAAAGGCGTGGTTAAGCTTCCAAAAAACTACCGTCTCCTGAAATCTCAACATACATTTTTTCATCCAATCTTCATGATTCTTTCAAGTATTGATCAGTACACCAATCAAACGTGGATGCCCAAGTTTTGTTCTTCTAGGTTTTAGCATTCGTTTGCAGGAACAGTTAGAAATTATAGGTTTCACTCTGTTTTCTCCTATATTGACAGATGCAGTTAGAACTCTAAATCAAACACGGTTTGTGCTAGCTTCTTGAAACTTGACACAATAAAGTACTTCTACGTTCTATCACTAAGGTTTGTTTCATCTTGTATCCTAAAGCTGGGACTGGCGAGTAACACTTATACTGAACGGGGTTACAAAACTTCAAACACACTTGAGTCTCCTGAAATCTCAACATATATTTTTTCATCCAATCTTCATGATACTTTCAAGTAATGAACAGTACACCAATCCCACTTGGATGCCAAAGTTTAGTTCTCCTAGATTGAAGCATTCTTTTGGAGTAACAGTTTGAGTTTCTAGGTTTCACTCTGTTTTCTCCTATATTGACAAATGTAGTTCGAACTCTAAATCAAACACGGTTTGTGCTAGCTTCTTGAAACTTGAAACAGTAAAGTAGTTCTACATTCTATTTTTACTTTTTGTTTCCTCTGGATGTAGACCTAAGCAGAGACTGACGAAAGACACATTCAATGAAAGGCGTTGTTAGGCTGCCAAAATACTACAGGCTTCTGAAATCTCAACATATTTTTTTTTCCGACCTTCATGACAATTTCAAGTAATGAGCAGTACACCAATAAAACGTGGATGTTCAAGTTCCGTTCTCCTAGCTTGAAGCATTCGTTTGCAGTAACAGTTTGAATTTTTAGTTTTCACTCTGTTTTCTCCTATATTGACAGATGCAGTTCGAAATCTAAATCAAACATGGTTTGTGCTAGCTTCTTGAAACTTGACACAATAAAGTAGTTCTACGTTCTATCTCTAAGGTTTGTTTCCTCTTGTATCCTAAAGCTGGGACTGGCGAATAACACTTATACTGAAAGGGGTTGCCAAACTTCCAACATACTAGAGTCTCGTGAAATCTCAACATATATTTTTTCATCCAATCTTCATAATACTTTCAAGTAATGATCAGTACACCAATCCCACTTGGATGCCAAAGTTTAGTTCTCCTAGATTGAAGCATTCTTTTGGAGTAACAGTTTGAATTTTTAGGTTTCACTCTGTTTTCTCCTATATTGACAAATGTAGTTCGAACTCTAAATCAAACACGGTTTGTGCTAGCTTCTGGAAACTTGAAACAGTACAGTAGTTCTACATTCTATTTTTATTTTTTGTTTCCTCTGGATGTAGACCTAAGCAGAGACTGTCGAAAGACACATTCAATGAAAGGCGTTGTTAGGCTGACAAAATACTACAGGCTCCTGAAATCTCAACATATTTTTTTTCCGACCTTAATGATAATTTCAAGTAATGAGCAGTACACCAATAAAACGTGGATGTTCAACTTCCGTTCTCCTAGGTTGAAGCATTCGTTTGCAGTAACAGTTTGAATTTTAAGTTTTCACTCTGTTTTCTCCTATATTGACAGATGCAGTTCGAACTCTAAATCAAACATGGTTGGTGCTAGCTTCTTGAAACTTGACACAATAAAGTAGTTCTACGTTCTATCTCTGAGGTTTGTTTCCTCTTGATGTAGCCTTAAGCAGAGACTGGCGAATAACACTTTCAATGAAAGGCGTTGTTAAGCTTCCAAAAAACTACCGTCTCCTGAAATCTCAACATACATTTTTTCATCCAATCTTCATGATTCTTTCAAGTATTGATCAGTACACCAATCAAACGTGGATGCCCAAGTTTTGTTCTTCTAGGTTGTAGCATTCGTTTGCAGGAACAGTTAGAAATTATAGGTTTCACTCTGTTTTCTCCTATATTGACAGATGCAGTTAGAACTCTAAATCAAACACGGTTTGTGCTAGCTTCTTGAAACTTGACACATTAAAGTAATTCTACGTTCTATCTCTAAGGTTTGTTTCCTCTTGTATCCTAAAGCTGGGACTGGCGAATAACACTTATACTGAAAGGGGTTGCCAAAATTCCAACATACTAGAGTCTCCTGAAATCTCAACATATATTTTTTCATCCAATCTTCATGATACTTTCAAGTAATGATCAGTACACCAATCCCACTTGGATGCCAAAGTTTAGTTCTCCTAGATTGAAGCATTCTTTTGGAGTAACAGTTTGAATTTTTAGGTTTCACTCTGTTTTCTCCTATATTGACCAATGTAGTTCGAACTCTAAATCAAACACGGTTTGTGGTAGCTTCTTGAAACTTGAAACAGTAAAGTAGTCTACATTCTATTTTTACTTTTTGTTTCCTCTGGATGTAGACCTAAGCAGAGACTCACGAAAGACACATTCAATGAAAGGCGTTGTTAGGCTGCCAAAATACTACAGGCTCCTGAAATCTCAACATATTTTTTTTTCTGACCTTCATGATAATTTCAAGTAATGAGCAGTACACCAATAAATCGTGGATGTTCAAGTTCCGTTCTCCTAGGTTGAAGCATTCGTTTGCAGTAACAGTTTGAATTTTTAGTTTTCATTCTGTTTTCTCCTATATTGACAGATGCAGTTCGAACTCTAAATCAAACATGGTTTGTGCTAGCTTCTTGAAACTTGACACAATAAAGTAGTTCTACGTTCTATCTCTAAGGTTTGTTTCCTCTTGATGTAGCCTTAAGCAGAGACTGGCGAATAACACTTTCAATGAAAGGCGTTGTTAAGCTTCCAAAAAACTACCGTCTCCTGAAATCTCAACATACATTTTTTCATACAATCTTCATGATTCTTTCAAGTATTGATCAGTACACCAATCAAACGTGGATGCCCAAGTTTTGTTCTTCTAGGTTGTAGCATTCGTTTGCAGGAACAGTTAGAAATTATAGGTTTCACTCTGTTTTCTCCTATATTGACAGATGCAGTTAGAACTCTAAATCAAACACGGTTTGTGCTAACTTCTTGAAACTTGAAACAGTAAAGTAGTTCTACATTCTATTTTCATTTTTTGTTTCCTCTGGATGTAGACCTAAGCAGAGACTGACGAAAGACACATTCAATGAAAGGCGCTGTTAGGCTGCCAAAATACTACAGTCTCCTGAAATCTCAACATATTTTTTTTCCGACCTTCATGATAATTTCATGTAATCAGCAGTACACCAATAAAACGTGGATGTTCAAGTTTCGTTCTCCTAGGTTGAAGCATTCGTTTGCAGTAACAGTTTGAATTTTTAGTTTTCACTCTGTTTTCTCCTATATTGACAGATGCAGTTCGAACTCTAAATCAAACATGGTTTGTGCTAGCTTCTTGAAACTTGACAGAATGAAGTAGTTCTACGTTCTATCTCTAAGGTTTGTTTCCTCTTGACTTAGCCTTAAGCAGAGACTGGCGAATAACACTTTCAATGAAAGGCGTTTTTAAGCTTCCAAAAAACTACCGTCTCCTGAAATCTCAACATATATTTTTTCATCCAATCTTCATGATTCTTTCAAGTATTGATCAGTACACCAATCAAACGTGGATGCCCAAGTTTTGTTCTTCTACGTTGTAGCATTCGTTTTCAGGAACAGTTAGAATTTATAGGTTTCACTCTGTTTTCTCCTATATTGACAGATGCAGTTAGAACTCTAAATCAAACACGGTTTGTGCTAGCTTCTTGAAACTTGAAACAGTAAAGTAGTTCTACGTTCTATCTTTAAGGTTTGTTTCCTCTTGTATCCTAAAGCTGGGACTGGCGAATAACACTTATACTGAAAGGGGTTGCCAAACTTCCAACACACTAGAGTCTCCTGAAATCTCAACATATATTTTTTCATCCAATCTTCATGATACTTTCAAGTAATGATCCGTACACCAATCCCACTTAGATGCCAAAGTTTAGTTCTCCTAGATTGAAGCACTCTTTTGGAGTAACAGTTTGAGTTTTTAGGTTTCACTCTGTTTTCTCCTATATTGACAGATGCAGTTCGAACTCTAAATCAAACACGGTTTGTGCTAGCTTCTTGAAACTTGACTCAATAAAGTAGTTCTACGTTCTATCTCTAAGGTTTGTTTCCTCTTGTATCCTAAAGCTGGGACTGGCGAATAACACTTATACTGAAAGGGGTTGCCAAACTTCCAACACACTAGAGTCTCCTGAAATCTCAACATGTATTTTTTCATTCAATCTTCATGATACTTTCAAGTAATGATCAGTACACCAATCCCACTTGGATGCCAAAGTTTAGTTCTCCTAGATTGAAGCATTCTTTTGGAGTTACAGTTTGAATTTTTAGGTTTCACTCTGTTTTCTCCTATATTGACAAATGTAGTTCGAACTCTAAATCAAACACGGTTTGTGCTAGCTTCTTGAAAATTGAAACAGTAAAGTAGTTCTACATTCTATTTTTATTTTTTGTTTCCTCTGGATGTAGACCTAAGCAGAGACTGACGAAAGACACATTAAATGAAAGGCGTTGTTAGGCTGCCAAAATACTACAGTCTCCTGAAATCTCAACATATTTTTTTTTCTGACCTTCATGATGATTTCAAGTAATGAGCAGTACACCAATAAAACGTGGATGTTCAAGATTCGTTCTCCTAGCTTGAAGCATTCGTTTGCAGTAACAGTTTGAATTTTTAGTTTTCACTCTGTTTTCTCCTATATTGACAGATGCAGTTCGAACTCTAAATCAAACATGGTTTGTGCTAGCTTCTTGAAACTTGACACAATAAAGTAGTTCTACGTTTTATCTCTAAGGTTTGTTTCCTCTTGATGTAGCCTTAAGCAGAGACTGGCGAATAACACTTTCAATGAAACGCGTTGTTAAGCTTCCATAAAACTACCGTCTCCTGAAATCTCAACATATAACTTTTCATCCAATCACATGATTCTTTCAAGTATTGATCAGTACACCAATCAAACGTGGATGCCCAAGTTTTGTTCTTCTAGGTTGTAGCATTCGTTTGCAGGAACAGTTAGAAATTATAGGTTTCACTCTGTTTTCTCCTATATTGACAGATGCAGTTAGAACTCTAAATCAAACACGGTTTGTGCAAGCTTCTTGAAACTTGACACAATAAAGTAGCTCTACGTTCTATCTCTAAGGTTTGTTTCCTCTTGTATCCTAAAGCTGGGACTGGCGACTAACACTTATACTGAAAGGGGTTGCCAAACTTCCAACACACTAGAGTCTCCTGAAATCTCAACATATATTTTTTCATCCAATCTTCATGATACTTTCAAGTAATGATCAGTACACCAATCCCACTTGGATGCCAAAGTTCAGTTCTCCTAGATTGAAGCATTCTTTTGGAGTAACAGTTTGAATTTTTAGGTTTCACTCTGTTTTCTCCTATATTGACAAATGTAGTTCGAACTCTAAATCAAACACGGTTTGTGCTAGCTTCTTGAAACTTGAAACAGTAAAGTAGTTCTACATTCTATTTTTATTTTTTGTTTCCTCTGGATGTACACCTAAGCAGAGACTGACGAAAGACACATTCAATGAAAGGCGTTGTTAGGCTGCCAAAACAATACAGTCTCCTGAAATCTCAACATATTTTTTTTTTCCGACCTTCATGATCATTTCAAGTAATGAGCAGTACACCAATAAAACGTGGATGTTCAAGTTTCGTTCTCCTAGCTTGAAGCATTCGTTTGCAGTAACAGTTTGAATTTTTAGTTTTCACTCTGTTTTCTCCTATATTGACAGAAGCAGTTCGAACTCTAAATCAAACATGGTTTGTGCTAGCTTCTTGAAACTTGACACTATAAAGTAGTTCTACGTTCTATCTCTAAGGTTTGTTTCCTTTTGATGTAGCCTTAAGCAGAGACTGGCGAATAACACTTTCAATGAAAGGCGTTGTTAAGCTTCCAAAAAACTACCGTCTCCTGAAATCTCAACATATGTCTTTTCATCCAATCTTCATGACTCTTTCAAGTATTGATCAGTACACCAATCAAACGTGGATGCCCAAGTTTTGTTCTTCTAGGTTGTAGCATTCGTTTGCAGGAACAGTTAGAAATTATAGGTTTCACTCTGTTTTCTCCTATATTGACAGATGCAGTTAGAACTGTAAATCAAACACCGTTTGTGCTAGCTTCTTGAAACTTGACACAATAAAGTAGTTCTACGTTCTATCTCTAAGGTTTGTTTCCTCTTGTATCCTAAAGCTGGGACTGGCGAATAACACTTATACTGAAAGGGGTTGCCAAACTTCCAACACACTAGAGTCTCCTGAAATCTCAACATATATTTTTTCATCCAATCTTCATGATACTTTCAAGTAATGATCAGTACACCAATCCCACTTGGATGCCAAAGTTTAGTTCTCATAGATTGAAGCATTCTTTTGGAGTAACAGTTTGAATTTTTAGGTTTCACTCTGTTTTCTCCTATAATGACAAATGTAGTTCGAACTCTAAATCAAACACGGTTTGTGCTAGCTTCTTGAAACTTGAAACAGTAAAGTAGTTCTACATTCTATTTTTATTTTTTGTTTCCTCTGGATGTAGACCTAAGCAGAGACTGACGAAAGACACATTCAATCAAAGGCGTTGTTAGGCTGCCAAAATACTACAGTCTCCTGAAATCTCAACATATTTTTTTTCGACCTTCATGATAATTTCAAGTATTGAGCAGTACACCAATAAAACGGTGATGTTCAATTTTCGTTCTCCTAGTTTGAAGCATTGGTTTGCAGTAACAGTTTGAATTTTTAGTTTTCACTCTGTTTTCTCCTATATTGACAGATGCAGTTCGAACTCTAAATCAAACATGGTTTGTGCTAGCTTCTTGAAACTTGACACAATAAAGTAGTTCTACGTTCTATCTCTAAGGTTTGTTTCCTCTTGATTTAGCCTTAAGCAGAGACTGGCGAATAACACTTTCATTGAAAGGCGTTGTTAAGCTTCCAAAAAACTACCGTCTCCTGAAATTTCAACATATATTTTTTCATCCAATCTTCATGATTCTTTCAAGTATTGATCAGTACACCAATCAAACGTGGATGCCCAAGTTTTGTTCTTCTAGGTTGTAGCATTCGTTTGCAGGAACAGTTAGAAATTATAGGTTTCACTCTGTTTTCTCCTATATTGACAGATGCAGTTCGAACTCTAAATCAAACACGGTTTGTGCTAGCTTCTTGAAACTTGACTCAATAAAGTAGTTCTACGTTCTATCTCTAAGGTTTGTTTCCTCTTGTATCCTAAAGCTGGGACTGGCGAATAACACTTATACTGAAAGGGGTTGCCAAACTTCCAACACACTAGAGTCTCCTGAAATCTCAACATATTTTTTCATCCAATCTTCATGATACTTTCAAGTAATGATCAGTACACCAATCCCACTTGGATGCCAAAGTTTAGTTCTCCTAGATTGAAGCATTCTTTTGGAGTTACAGTTTGAATTTTTAGGTTTCACTCTGTTTTCTCCTATAATGACAAATGTAGTTCGAACTCTAAATCAAACACGGTTTGTGCTAGCTTCTTGAAACTTGAAACAGTAAAGTAGTTCTACATTCTATTTTTATTTTTTGTTTCCTCTGGATGTAGACCTAAGCAGAGACTGACGAAAGACACATTCAATCAAAGGCGTTGTTAGGCTGCCAAAATACTACAGTCTCCTGAAATCTCAACATATTTTTTTTCGACCTTCATGATAATTTCAAGTATTGAGCAGTACACCAATAAAACGGTGATGTTCAATTTTCGTTCTCCTAGTTTGAAGCATTGGTTTGCAGTAACAGTTTGAATTTTTAGTTTTCACTCTGTTTTCTCCTATATTGACAGATGCAGTTCGAACTCTAAATCAAACATGGTTTGTGCTAGCTTCTTGAAACTTGACACAATAAAGTAGTTCTACGTTCTATCTCTAAGGTTTGTTTCCTCTTGATTTAGCCTTAAGCAGAGACTGGCGAATAACACTTTCATTGAAAGGCGTTGTTAAGCTTCCAAAAAACTACCGTCTCCTGAAATTTCAACATATATTTTTTCATCCAATCTTCATGATTCTTTCAAGTATTGATCAGTACACCAATCAAACGTGGATGCCCAAGTTTTGTTCTTCTAGGTTGTAGCATTCGTTTGCAGGAACAGTTAGAAATTATAGGTTTCACTCTGTTTTCTCCTATATTGACAGATGCAGTTCGAACTCTAAATCAAACACGGTTTGTGCTAGCTTCTTGAAACTTGACTCAATAAAGTAGTTCTACGTTCTATCTCTAAGGTTTGTTTCCTCTTGTATCCTAAAGCTGGGACTGGCGAATAACACTTATACTGAAAGGGGTTGCCAAACTTCCAACACACTAGAGTCTCCTGAAATCTCAACATATTTTTTCATCCAATCTTCATGATACTTTCAAGTAATGATCAGTACACCAATCCCACTTGGATGCCAAAGTTTAGTTCTCCTAGATTGAAGCATTCTTTTGGAGTTACAGTTTGAATTTTTAGGTTTCACTCTGTTTTCTCCTATAATGACAAATGTAGTTCGAACTCTAAATCAAACACGGTTTGTGCTAGCTTCTTGAAACTTGAAACAGTAAAGTAGTTCTACATTCTATTTTTATTTTTTGTTTCCTCTGGATGTAGACCTAAGCAGAGACTGACGAAAGACACATTCAATCAAAGGCGTTGTTAGGCTGCCAAAATACTACAGTCTCCTGAAATCTCAACATATTTTTTTTCGACCTTCATGATAATTTCAAGTATTGAGCAGTACACCAATAAAACGGTGATGTTCAATTTTCGTTCTCCTAGTTTGAAGCATTGGTTTGCAGTAACAGTTTGAATTTTTAGTTTTCACTCTGTTTTCTCCTATATTGACAGATGCAGTTCGAACTCTAAATCAAACATGGTTTGTGCTAGCTTCTTGAAACTTGACACAATAAAGTAGTTCTACGTTCTATCTCTAAGGTTTGTTTCCTCTTGATTTAGCCTTAAGCAGAGACTGGCGAATAACACTTTCATTGAAAGGCGTTGTTAAGCTTCCAAAAAACTACCGTCTCCTGAAATTTCAACATATATTTTTTCATCCAATCTTCATGATTCTTTCAAGTATTGATCAGTACACCAATCAAACGTGGATGCCCAAGTTTTGTTCTTCTAGGTTGTAGCATTCGTTTGCAGGAACAGTTAGAAATTATAGGTTTCACTCTGTTTTCTCCTATATTGACAGATGCAGTTCGAACTCTAAATCAAACACGGTTTGTGCTAGCTTCTTGAAACTTGACTCAATAAAGTAGTTCTACGTTCTATCTCTAAGGTTTGTTTCCTCTTGTATCCTAAAGCTGGGACTGGCGAATAACACTTATACTGAAAGGGGTTGCCAAACTTCCAACACACTAGAGTCTCCTGAAATCTCAACATATTTTTTCATCCAATCTTCATGATACTTTCAAGTAATGATCAGTACACCAATCCCACTTGGATGCCAAAGTTTAGTTCTCCTAGATTGAAGCATTCTT
Organism: Callospermophilus lateralis; assembly: GCF_048772815.1. Classification (NCBI taxonomy): domain Eukaryota; kingdom Metazoa; phylum Chordata; class Mammalia; order Rodentia; family Sciuridae; genus Callospermophilus; species Callospermophilus lateralis. Next base: position 268,839 of record NW_027512936.1, read on the forward strand.
TTGGAGTTACAGTTTGAATTTTTAGGTTTCACTCTGTTTTCTCCTATAATGACAAATGTAGTTCGAACTCTAAATCAAACACGGTTTGTGCTAGCTTCTTGAAACTTGAAACAGTAAAGTAGTTCTACATTCTATTTTTATTTTTTGTTTCCTCTGGATGTAGACCTAAGCAGAGACTGACGAAAGACACATTCAATCAAAGGCGTTGTTAGGCTGCCAAAATACTACAGTCTCCTGAAATCTCAACATATTTTTTTTCGACCTTCATGATAATTTCAAGTATTGAGCAGTACACCAATAAAACGGTGATGTTCAATTTTCGTTCTCCTAGTTTGAAGCATTGGTTTGCAGTAACAGTTTGAATTTTTAGTTTTCACTCTGTTTTCTCCTATATTGACAGATGCAGTTCGAACTCTAAATCAAACATGGTTTGTGCTAGCTTCTTGAAACTTGACACAATAAAGTAGTTCTACGTTCTATCTCTAAGGTTTGTTTCCTCTTGATTTAGCCTTAAGCAGAGACTGGCGAATAACACTTTCATTGAAAGGCGTTGTTAAGCTTCCAAAAAACTACCGTCTCCTGAAATTTCAACATATATTTTTTCATCCAATCTTCATGATTCTTTCAAGTATTGATCAGTACACCAATCAAACGTGGATGCCCAAGTTTTGTTCTTCTAGGTTGTAGCATTCGTTTGCAGGAACAGTTAGAAATTATAGGTTTCACTCTGTTTTCTCCTATATTGACAGATGCAGTTCGAACTCTAAATCAAACACGGTTTGTGCTAGCTTCTTGAAACTTGACTCAATAAAGTAGTTCTACGTTCTATCTCTAAGGTTTGTTTCCTCTTGTATCCTAAAGCTGGGACTGGCGAATAACACTTATACTGAAAGGGGTTGCCAAACTTCCAACACACTAGAGTCTCCTGAAATCTCAACATGTATTTTTTCATTCAATCTTCATGATACTTTCAAGTAATGATCAGTACACCAATCCCACTTGGATGCCAAAGTTTAATTCTCCTAGATTGAAGCATTCTTTTGGAGTTACAGTTTGAATTTTTAGGTTTCACTCTGTTTTCTCCTATATTGACAAATGTAGTTCGAACTCTAAATCAAACACGGTTTGTGCTAGCTTCTTGAAAATTGAAACAGTAAAGTAGTTCTACATTCTATTTTTATTTTTTGTTTCCTCTGGATGTAGACCTAAGCAGAGACTGACGAAAGACACATTCAATGAAAGGCGTTGTTAGGCTGCCAAAATACTACAGTCTCCTGAAATCTCAACATATTTTTTTTTCTGACCTTCATGATGATTTCAAGTAATGAGCAGTACACCAATAAAACGTGGATGTTCAAGATTCGTTCTCCTAGCTTGAAGCATTCGTTTGCAGTAACAGTTTGAATTTTTAGTTTTCACTCTGTTTTCTCCTATATTGACAGATGCAGTTCGAACTCTAAATCAAACATGGTTTGTGCTAGCTTCTTGAAACTTGACACAATAAAGTAGTTCTACGTTTTATCTCTAAGGTTTGTTTCCTCTTGATGTAGCCTTAAGCAGAGACTGGCGAATAACACTTTCAATGAAACGCGTTGTTAAGCTTCCATAAAACTACCGTCTCCTGAAATCTCAACATATAACTTTTCATCCAATCACATGATTCTTTCAAGTATTGATCAGTACACCAATCAAACGTGGATGCCCAAGTTTTGTTCTTCTAGGTTGTAGCATTCGTTTGCAGGAACAGTTAGAAATTATAGGTTTCACTCTGTTTTCTCCTATATTGACAGATGCAGTTAGAACTCTAAATCAAACACGGTTTGTGCAAGCTTCTTGAAACTTGACACAATAAAGTAGCTCTACGTTCTATCTCTAAGGTTTGTTTCCTCTTGTATCCTAAAGCTGGGACTGGCGACTAACACTTATACTGAAAGGGGTTGCCAAACTTCCAACACACTAGAGTCTCCTGAAATCTCAACATATATTTTTTCATCCAATCTTCATGATACTTTCAAGTAATGATCAGTACACCAATCCCACTTGGATGCCAAAGTTCAGTTCTCCTAGATTGAAGCATTCTTTTGGAGTAACAGTTTGAATTTTTAGGTTTCACTCTGTTTTCTCCTATATTGACAAATGTAGTTCGAACTCTAAATCAAACACGGTTTGTGCTAGCTTCTTGAAACTTGAAACAGTAAAGTAGTTCTACATTCTATTTTTATTTTTTGTTTCCTCTGGATGTACACCTAAGCAGAGACTGACGAAAGACACATTCAATGAAAGGCGTTGTTAGGCTGCCAAAACAATACAGTCTCCTGAAATCTCAACATATTTTTTTTTCCGACCTTCATGATCATTTCAAGTAATGAGCAGTACACCAATAAAACGTGGATGTTCAAGTTTCGTTCTCCTAGCTTGAAGCATTCGTTTGCAGTAACAGTTTGAATTTTTAGTTTTCACTCTGTTTTCTCCTATATTGACAGAAGCAGTTCGAACTCTAAATCAAACATGGTTTGTGCTAGCTTCTTGAAACTTGACACTATAAAGTAGTTCTACGTTCTATCTCTAAGGTTTGTTTCCTTTTGATGTAGCCTTAAGCAGAGACTGGCGAATAACACTTTCAATGAAAGGCGTTGTTAAGCTTCCAAAAAACTACCGTCTCCTGAAATCTCAACATATGTCTTTTCATCCAATCTTCATGACTCTTTCAAGTATTGATCAGTACACCAATCAAACGTGGATGCCCAAGTTTTGTTCTTCTAGGTTGTAGCATTCGTTTGCAGGAACAGTTAGAAATTATAGGTTTCACTCTGTTTTCTCCTATATTGACAGATGCAGTTAGAACTGTAAATCAAACACCGTTTGTGCTAGCTTCTTGAAACTTGACACAATAAAGTAGTTCTACGTTCTATCTCTAAGGTTTGTTTCCTCTTGTATCCTAAAGCTGGGACTGGCGAATAACACTTATACTGAAAGGGGTTGCCAAACTTCCAACACACTAGAGTCTCCTGAAATCTCAACATATATTTTTTCATCCAATCTTCATGATACTTTCAAGTAATGATCAGTACACCAATCCCACTTGGATGCCAAAGTTTAGTTCTCATAGATTGAAGCATTCTTTTGGAGTAACAGTTTGAATTTTTAGGTTTCACTCTGTTTTCTCCTATAATGACAAATGTAGTTCGAACTCTAAATCAAACACGGTTTGTGCTAGCTTCTTGAAACTTGAAACAGTAAAGTAGTTCTACATTCTATTTTTATTTTTTGTTTCCTCTGGATGTAGACCTAAGCAGAGACTGACGAAAGACACATTCAATCAAAGGCGTTGTTAGGCTGCCAAAATACTACAGTCTCCTGAAATCTCAACATATTTTTTTTCGACCTTCATGATAATTTCAAGTATTGAGCAGTACACCAATAAAACGGTGATGTTCAATTTTCGTTCTCCTAGTTTGAAGCATTGGTTTGCAGTAACAGTTTGAATTTTTAGTTTTCACTCTGTTTTCTCCTATATTGACAGATGCAGTTCGAACTCTAAATCAAACATGGTTTGTGCTAGCTTCTTGAAACTTGACACAATAAAGTAGTTCTACGTTCTATCTCTAAGGTTTGTTTCCTCTTGATTTAGCCTTAAGCAGAGACTGGCGAATAACACTTTCATTGAAAGGCGTTGTTAAGCTTCCAAAAAACTACCGTCTCCTGAAATTTCAACATATATTTTTTCATCCAATCTTCATGATTCTTTCAAGTATTGATCAGTACACCAATCAAACGTGGATGCCCAAGTTTTGTTCTTCTAGGTTGTAGCATTCGTTTGCAGGAACAGTTAGAAATTATAGGTTTCACTCTGTTTTCTCCTATATTGACAGATGCAGTTCGAACTCTAAATCAAACACGGTTTGTGCTAGCTTCTTGAAACTTGACTCAATAAAGTAGTTCTACGTTCTATCTCTAAGGTTTGTTTCCTCTTGTATCCTAAAGCTGGGACTGGCGAATAACACTTATACTGAAAGGGGTTGCCAAACTTCCAACACACTAGAGTCTCCTGAAATCTCAACATATTTTTTCATCCAATCTTCATGATACTTTCAAGTAATGATCAGTACACCAATCCCACTTGGATGCCAAAGTTTAGTTCTCCTAGATTGAAGCATTCTTTTGGAGTAACAGTTTGAATTTTTAGGTTTCACTCTGTTTTCTCCTATATTGACAAATGTAGTTCGAACTCTAAATCAAACACGGTTTGTGCTAGCTTCTTGAAAATTGAAACAGTAAAGTAGTTCTACATTCTATTTTTATTTTTTGTTTCCTCTGGATGTAGACCTAAGCAGAGACTGACGAAAGACACATTCAATGAAAGGCGTTGTTAGGCTGCCAAAATACTACAGTCTCCTGAAATCTCAACATATTTTTTTTTTCCGACCTTCATGATAATTTCAAGTAATCAGCAGTACGCCAATAAAACGTGGATGTTCAAGTTTCGTTCTCCTAGGTTGAAGCATTCGTTTGCAGTAACAGTTTGAATTTTTAGTTTTCACTCTGTTTTCTCCTATATTGACAGATGCAGTTCGAACTCTAAATCAAACAAGGTTTGTGCTAGCTTCTTGAAACTTGACACAATAAAGTAGTTCTACGTTCTATCTCTAAGGTTTGTTTCCTCTTGATGTAGCCTTAAGCAGAGATGGCGAATAACACTTTCAATGAAAGGCGTTGTTAAGCTTCCAAAAAACTACCGTCTCCTGAAATCTCAACATATATATTTTCATCCAATCTTCATGATTCTTTCAAGTATTGATCAGTACACCAATCAAACGTCGATGCCCAAGTTTTGTTCTTCTAGGTTGTAGCATTCGTTTGCAGGAACAGTTAGAAATTATAGGTTTCACTCTGTTTTCTCCTATATTGACAGATGCAGTTAGAACTATAAATCAAACACGGTTTGTGCTAGCTTCTTGAAACTTGACACAGTAAAGTAGTTCTACGTTCTATCTCTAAGGTTTGTTTCCTCTTGTATCCTAAAGCTGGGACTGGCGAATAACACTTATACTGAAAGGGGTTGCCAAACTTCCAACACACTAGAGTCTCCTGAAATCTCAACATATATTTTTTCATCCAATCTTCATGATACTTTCAAGTAATGATCAGTACACCAATCCCACTTGGATGCCAAAGTTTAGTTCTCCTGGATTGAAGCATTTTTTTGGAGTAACAGTTTGAATTTTTAGGTTTCACTCTGTTTTTTCCTATATTGACAAATGTAGTTCGAACTCTAAATCAAACACGGTTTGTGCTAGCTTCTTGAAACTTGAAACAGTAAAGTAGTTCTACATTCTATTTTTATTTTTTGTTTCCTCTGGATGTACACCTAAGCAGAGACTGATGAAAGACACATTCAATGAAAGGCGTTGTTAGGCTGCCAAAATACCACAGTCTCCTAAAATCTCAACATATTTTTTTTTCCGACCTTCATGATCATTTCAAGTAATGAGCAGTACACCAATAAAACGTGGATGTTCAAATTTCTTTCTCCTAGGTTGAAGCATTCGTTTGCAGTAACAGTTTGAATTTTTAGTTTTCACTCTGTTTTCTCCTATATTGACAGATGCAGTTCGAACTCTAAATCAAACATGGTTTGTGCTAGCTTCATGAAACTTGACACAATAAAGTAGTTCTACGTTCTATCTCTAAGGTTTGTTTCCTCTTGATGTAGCCTTAAGCAGAGACTGGCGAATAACACTTTCAATGAAAGGCGTTGTTAAGCTTCCAAAAACCTACCGTCTTCTGAAATCTCAACATATATCTTTTCATCCAATCTTCATGATTCTTTCAAGTATTGATCAGTACAAAAATCAAACGTGGATGCCCAAGTTTTGTTCTTCTAGATTGTAGCATTCGTTTGCAGGAACAGTTAGAAATTACAGGTTTCACTCTGTTTTCTCCTATATTGACAGATGCAGTTAGAACTCTAAATCAAACACGGTTTGTGCTAGCTTCTTGAAACTTGACACAATAAAGTAGTTCTACGTTCTATCTCTAAGGTTTCTTTCCTCTTGTATCCTAAAGCTGGGACTGGCGAAAACACTTATACTGAAAGGGGTTGCCAAACTTCCAACACACTAGAGTCTCCTGAAATCTCAACATATAGTTTTTCATCCAATCTTCATTATACTTTCAAGTAATGATCAGTACACCAATCCCACTTGGATGCCAAAGTTTAGTTCTCCTAGATTGAAGCATTCTTTTGGAGTAACAGTTTGAATTTTTAGGTTTCACTCTGTTTTCTCCTATATTGACAAATGTAGTTCGAACTCTAAATCAAACACGGTTTGTGCTAGCTTCTTGAAACTTGAAACAGTAAAGTAGTTCTACATTATATTTTTATTTTTTGTTTCCTCTGGATGTAGACCTAAGCAGAGACTCACGAAAGACACATTCAATGAAAGGCGTTGTTAGGCTGCCAAACTACCACAGTCTCCTGAAATCTCAACATATTTTTTTTCCGACCTTCATGATCATTTCAAGTAATGAGCAGTACACCAATAAAACGTGGATGTTCAAGTTTCGTTCTCCTAGGTTGAAGCATTCGTTTGCAGTAACAGTTTGAATTTTTAGTTTTCACTCTGTTTTCTCCTATATTGACAGATGCAGTTAGAACTCTAAATCAAACACGGTTTGTGCTAGCTTCTTGAAACTTGACACAATAAAGTAGTTCTACGTTCTATCTCTAAGGTTTGTTTCCTCTTGTATCCTAAAGCTGGGACTGGCGAATAACACTTATACTGAAAGGGGTTGCCAAACTTCCAACACACTAGAGTCTCCTGAAATCTCAACATATATTTTTTCATTCAATCTTCATGATACTTTCAACTAATGATCAGTACACCAATCCCACTTGGATGCCAAAGTTTAGTTCTCCTAGATTGAAGCATTCTTTTGGAGTAACAGTTTGAATTTTTAGGTTTCACTCTGTTTTCTCCTATATTGACAGATGCAGTTCGAACTCTAAATCAAACATGGTTTGTGCTAGCTTCTTGAAACTTGACACTATAAAGTAGTTCAACGTTCTATCTCTAAGGTTTGTTTTCTCTTGATGTAGCCTTAAGCAGAGACTGGCGAATAACACTTTCAATGAAAGGCGTTGTTAAGCTTCCGAATAACTACCGTCTCCTGAAATCTCAACATATAACTTTTCATCCAATCACATGATTCTTTCAAGTATTGATCAGTACACCAATCAAACGTGGATGCCCAAGTTTTGTTCTTCTAGGTTGTAGCATTCGTTTGCAGGAACAGTTAGAAATTATAGGTTTCACTCTGTTTTCTCCTATATTGACAGATGCAGTTAGAACTCTAAATCAAACACGGTTTGTGCAAGCTTCTTGAAACTTGACACAATAAAGTAGCTCTACGTTCTATCTCTAAGGTTTGTTTCCTCTTGTATCCTAAAGCTGGGACTGGCGAATAACACTTATACTGAAAGGGGTTGCCAAACTTCCAACACACTAGAGTCTCCTGAAATCTCAACATGTATTTTTTCATTCAATCTTCATGATACTTTCAAGTAATGATCAGTACACCAATCCCACTTGGATGCCAAAGTTTAGTTCTCCTAGATTGAAGCATTCTTTTGGAGTTACAGTTTGAATTTTTAGGTTTCACTCTGTTTTCTCCTATATTGACAAATGTAGTTCGAACTCTAAATCAAACACGGTTTGTGCTAGCTTCTTGAAAATTGAAACAGTAAAGTAGTTCTACATTCTATTTTTATTTTTTGTTTCCTCTGGATGTAGACCTAAGCAGAGACTGACGAAAGACACATTCAATGAAAGGCGTTGTTAGGCTGCCAAAATACTACAGTCTCCTGAAATCTCAACATATTTTTTTTTCTGACCTTCATGATGATTTCAAGTAATGAGCAGTACACCAATAAAACGTGGATGTTCAAGATTCGTTCTCCTAGCTTGAAGCATTCGTTTGCAGTAACAGTTTGAATTTTTAGTTTTCACTCTGTTTTCTCCTATATTGACAGATGCAGTTCGAACTCTAAATCAAACATGGTTTGTGCTAGCTTCTTGAAACTTGACACAATAAAGTAGTTCTACGTTTTATCTCTAAGGTTTGTTTCCTCTTGATGTAGCCTTAAGCAGAGACTGGCGAATAACACTTTCAATGAAACGCGTTGTTAAGCTTCCATAAAACTACCGTCTCCTGAAATCTCAACATATAACTTTTCATCCAATCACATGATTCTTTCAAGTATTGATCAGTACACCAATCAAACGTGGATGCCCAAGTTTTGTTCTTCTAGGTTGTAGCATTCGTTTGCAGGAACAGTTAGAAATTATAGGTTTCACTCTGTTTTCTCCTATATTGACAGATGCAGTTAGAACTCTAAATCAAACACGGTTTGTGCAAGCTTCTTGAAACTTGACACAATAAAGTAGCTCTACGTTCTATCTCTAAGGTTTGTTTCCTCTTGTATCCTAAAGCTGGGACTGGCGACTAACACTTATACTGAAAGGGGTTGCCAAACTTCCAACACACTAGAGTCTCCTGAAATCTCAACATATATTTTTTCATCCAATCTTCATGATACTTTCAAGTAATGATCAGTACACCAATCCCACTTGGATGCCAAAGTTCAGTTCTCCTAGATTGAAGCATTCTTTTGGAGTAACAGTTTGAATTTTTAGGTTTCACTCTGTTTTCTCCTATATTGACAAATGTAGTTCGAACTCTAAATCAAACACGGTTTGTGCTAGCTTCTTGAAACTTGAAACAGTAAAGTAGTTCTACATTCTATTTTTATTTTTTGTTTCCTCTGGATGTACACCTAAGCAGAGACTGACGAAAGACACATTCAATGAAAGGCGTTGTTAGGCTGCCAAAACAATACAGTCTCCTGAAATCTCAACATATTTTTTTTTTCCGACCTTCATGATCATTTCAAGTAATGAGCAGTACACCAATAAAACGTGGATGTTCAAGTTTCGTTCTCCTAGCTTGAAGCATTCGTTTGCAGTAACAGTTTGAATTTTTAGTTTTCACTCTGTTTTCTCCTATATTGACAGAAGCAGTTCGAACTCTAAATCAAACATGGTTTGTGCTAGCTTCTTGAAACTTGACACTATAAAGTAGTTCTACGTTCTATCTCTAAGGTTTGTTTCCTTTTGATGTAGCCTTAAGCAGAGACTGGCGAATAACACTTTCAATGAAAGGCGTTGTTAAGCTTCCAAAAAACTACCGTCTCCTGAAATCTCAACATATGTCTTTTCATCCAATCTTCATGACTCTTTCAAGTATTGATCAGTACACCAATCAAACGTGGATGCCCAAGTTTTGTTCTTCTAGGTTGTAGCATTCGTTTGCAGGAACAGTTAGAAATTATAGGTTTCACTCTGTTTTCTCCTATATTGACAGATGCAGTTAGAACTGTAAATCAAACACCGTTTGTGCTAGCTTCTTGAAACTTGACACAATAAAGTAGTTCTACGTTCTATCTCTAAGGTTTGTTTCCTCTTGTATCCTAAAGCTGGGACTGGCGAATAACACTTATACTGAAAGGGGTTGCCAAACTTCCAACACACTAGAGTCTCCTGAAATCTCAACATATATTTTTTCATCCAATCTTCATGATACTTTCAAGTAATGATCAGTACACCAATCCCACTTGGATGCCAAAGTTTAGTTCTCATAGATTGAAGCATTCTTTTGGAGTAACAGTTTGAATTTTTAGGTTTCACTCTGTTTTCTCCTATAATGACAAATGTAGTTCGAACTCTAAATCAAACACGGTTTGTGCTAGCTTCTTGAAACTTGAAACAGTAAAGTAGTTCTACATTCTATTTTTATTTTTTGTTTCCTCTAAATGTTGACCTAAGCAGAGACTGACGAAAGACACATTCAATGAAAGGCGTTGTTAGGCTGCCAAAATACTACAGTCTCCTGAAATCTCAACATATATTTTTTCATCCAATCTTCATGATTCTTTCAAGTTTTGATCAGTACACCAATCAAACGTGGATGCCCAAGTTTTGTTCTAGGTTGTAGCATTCGTTTGCAGGAACAGTTAGAAATTATAGGTTTCACTCTGTTTTCTCCTATATTGACAGATGCAGTTAGAACTCTAAATCAAACACCGTTTGTGCTAGCTTCTTGAAACTTGACACAATAAAGTAGTTCTACGTTCTATCTCTAAGTTTTGTTTCCTCTTGTATCCTAAAGCTGGGACTGGCGAATAACACTTATACTGAAAGGGGTTGCCAAACTTCCAACACACTAGAGTCTCCTGAAATCTCAACATATATTTTTTCATCCAATCTTCATGATACTTTCAAGTAATGATCAGTACACCAATCCCACTTGGATGCCAAAGTTTAGTTCTCCTAGATTGAAGCATTCTTTTGGAGTAACAGTTTGAATTTTTAGGTTTCACTCTGTTTTCTCCTATATTGACAGATGCAGTTCGAGCTCTAAATCAAACATGGTTTGTGCTAGCTTCTTGAAACTTGACACTATAAAGTAGTTCTACGTTCTATCTCTAAGGTTTGTTTTCTCTTGATGTAGCCTTAAGCAGAGACTGGCGAATAACACTTTAAATGAAAGGCGTTGTTAAGCTTCCGAAAAACTACCGTCTCCTGAAATCTCAACATATAACTTTTCATCCAATCACATGATTCTTTCAAGTATTGATCAGTACACCAATCAAACGTGGATGCCCAAGTTTTGTTCTTCTAGGTTGTAGCATTCGTTTGCAGGAACAGTTAGAAATTATAGGTTTCACTCTGTTTTCTCCTATATTGACAGATGCAGTTAGAACTCTAAATCAAACACGGTTTGTGCTAGCTTCTTGAAACTTGACACAATAAAGTAGTTCTACGTTCTATCTCTAAGGTTTGTTTCCTCTTGTATCCTAAAGCTGCGACTGGCGAATAACACTTATACTGAAAGGGGTTGCCAAACTTCCAACACACTAGAGTCTCCTGAAATCTCAACATAAATTTTTTCATCCAATCTTCATGATACTTTCAAGTAATGATCAGTACACCAATCCCACTTGGATGCCAAAGTTTAGTTCTCCTAGATTGAAGCATTCTTTTGGAGTAACAGTTTGAATTTTTAGGTTTCACTCTGTTTTCTCCTATATTGACCAATGTAGTTCAAACTCTAAATCAAACACGGTTTGTGCTAGCTTCTTGAAACTTGAAACAGTAAAGTAGTTCTACATTCTATTTTTATTTTTTGTTTCCTCTGGATGTAGACCTAAGCAGAGACTCACGAAAGACACATTCAATGAAAGGCGTTGTTAGGCTGCCAAAATACCACAGTCTCCTGAAATCTCAACATATTTTTTTTCCGACCTTCATGATCATTTCAAGTAATGAGCAGTACACCAATAAAACGTGGATGTTCAAGTTTCGTTCTCCTAGGTTGAAGCATTCGTTTGCAGTAACAGTTTGAATTTTTAGTTTTCACTCTGTTTTCTCCTATATTGACAGATGCAGTTCGAACTCTAAATCAAACATGGTTTGTGCTAGCTTCTTGAAACTTGACACAATAAAGTAGTTCTAGGTTCTATCTCTAAGGTTTGTTTCCTCTTGATGTAGCCTTAAGCAGACACTGGCGAATAACACTTTCAATGAAAGGCGTTGTTAAGCTTCCAAAAAAATACCGTCTCCTGAAATCTCAACATATATATTTTCATCCAATCTTCATGATTCTTTCAAGTATTGATCAGTACACCAATCAAACGTGGATGCCCAAGTTTTGTTCTTCTAGGTTGTAGCATTCGTTTGCAGGAACAGTTAGAAATTATAGGTTTCACTCTGTTTTCTCCTATATTGACAGATGCAGTTAGAACTCTAAATCAAACACGGTTTGTGCTAGCTTCTTGATACTTGACTCAATAAAGTAGTTCTACGTTCTATCTCTAAGGTTTGTTTCCTCTTGTATCCTAAAGCTGGGACTGGCGAATAACACTTATACTGAAAGGGGTTGCCAAACTTCCAACACACTAGAGTCTCCTGAAATCTCAACATATTTTTTCATCCAATCTTCTTGATACTTTCAAGTAATGATCAGTACACCAATCCCACTTGGATGCCAAAGTTTAGTTCTCCTAGATTAAAGCATTCTTTTGGAGTTACAGTTTGAATTTTTAGGTTTCACTCTGTTTTCTCCTATATTGACAAATGTAGTTCGAACTCTAAATCAAACTCGGTTTGTGCTATCTTCTTGAAAATTGAAACAGTAAAGTAGTTCTACATTCTATTTTTATTTTTTGTTTCCTCTGGATGTAGACCTAAGCAGAGACTGACGAAAGACACATTCAATGAAAGGCGTTGTTAGGCTGCCAAAATACTACAGTCTCCTGAAATCTCAACATATTTTTTTTTTCCGACCTTCATGATAATTTCAAGTAATCAGCAGTACGCCAATAAAACGTGGATGTTCAAGTTTCGTTCTCCTAGGTTGAAGCATTCGTTTGCAGTAACAGTTTGAATTTTTAGTTTTCACTCTGTTTTCTCCTATATTGACAGATGCAGTTCGAACTCTAAATCAAACAAGGTTTGTGCTAGCTTCTTGAAACTTGACACAATAAAGTAGTTCTACGTTCTATCTCTAAGGTTTGTTTCCTCTTGATGTAGCCTTAAGCAGAGATGGCGAATAACACTTTCAATGAAAGGCGTTGTTAAGCTTCCAAAAAACTACCGTCTCCTGAAATCTCAACATATATATTTTCATCCAATCTTCATGATTCTTTCAAGTATTGATCAGTACACCAATCAAACGTCGATGCCCAAGTTTTGTTCTTCTAGGTTGTAGCATTCGTTTGCAGGAACAGTTAGAAATTATAGGTTTCACTCTGTTTTCTCCTATATTGACAGATGCAGTTAGAACTCTAAATCAAACACGGTTTGTGCTAGCTTCTTGAAACTTGACACAATAAAGTAGTTCTACGTTCTATCTCTAAGGTTTGTTTCCTCTTGTATCCTAAAGCTGGGACTGGCGAATAACACTTATACTGAAAGGGGTTGCCAAACTTCCAACACACTAGAGTCTCCTGAAATCTCAACATATATTTTTCATCCAATCTTCATGATACTTTCAAGTAATGATCAGTACACCAATCCCACTTGGATGCCAAAGTTTAGTTCTCCTGGATTGAAGCATTTTTTTGGAGTAACAGTTTGAATTTTTAGGTTTCACTCTGTTTTTTCCTATATTGACAAATGTAGTTCGAACTCTAAATCAAACACGGTTTGTGCTAGCTTCTTGAAACCTGAAACAGTAAAGTAGTTCTACATTCTATTTTTATTTTTTGTTTCCTCTGGATGTACACCTAAGCAGAGACTGACGAAAGACACATTCAATGAAAGGCGTTGTTAGGCTGCCAAAATACCACAGTCTCCTAAAATCTCAACATATTTTTTTTTCCGACCTTCATGATCATTTCAAGTAATGAGCAGTACACCAATAAAACGTGGATGTTCAAATTTCTTTCTCCTAGGTTGAAGCATTCGTTTGCAGTAACAGTTTGAATTTTTAGTTTTCACTCTGTTTTCTCCTATATTGACAGATGCAGTTCGAACTCTAAATCAAACATGGTTTGTGCTAGCTTCATGAAACTTGACACAATAAAGTAGTTCTACGTTCTATCTCTAAGGTTTGTTTCCTCTTGATGTAGCCTTAAGCAGAGACTGGCGAATAACACTTTCAATGAAAGGCGTTGTTAAGCTTCCAAGAACCTACCGTCTTCTGAAATCTCAACATATATCTTTTCATCCAATCTTCATGATTCTTTCAAGTATTGATCAGTACAAAAATCAAACGTGGATGCCCAAGTTTTGTTCTTCTAGATTGTAGCATTCGTTTGCAGGAACAGTTAGAAATTACAGGTTTCACTCTGTTTTCTCCTATATTGACAGATGCAGTTAGAACTCTAAATCAAACACGGTTTGTGCTAGCTTCTTGAAACTTGACACAATAAAGTAGTTCTACGTTCTATCTCTAAGGTTTCTTTCCTCTTGTATCCTAAAGCTGGGACTGGCGAAAACACTTATACTGAAAGGGGTTGCCAAACTTCCAACACACTAGAGTCTCCTGAAATCTCAACATATAGTTTTTCATCCAATCTTCATTATACTTTCAAGTAATGATCAGTACACCAATCCCACTTGGATGCCAAAGTTTAGTTCTCCTAGATTGAAGCATTCTTTTGGAGTAACAGTTTGAATTTTTAGGTTTCACTCTGTTTTCTCCTATATTGACAAATGTAGTTCGAACTCTAAATCAAACACGGTTTGTGCTAGCTTCTTGAAACTTGAAACAGTAAAGTAGTTCTACATTATATTTTTATTTTTTGTTTCCTCTGGATGTAGACCTAAGCAGAGACTCATGAAAGACACATTCAATGAAAGGCGTTGTTAGGCTGCCAAACTACCACAGTCTCCTGAAATCTCAACATATTTTTTTTCCGACCTTCATGATCATTTCAAGTAATGAGCAGTACACCAATAAAACGTGGATGTTCAAGTTTCGTTCTCCTAGGTTGAAGCATTCGTTTGCAGTAACAGTTTGAATTTTTAGTTTTCACTCTGTTTTCTCCTATATTGACAGATGCAGTTCGAACTCTAAATCAAACATGGTTTGTGCTAGCTTCTTGAAACTTGACACAATAAAGTAGTTCTACGTTCTATCTAAAGTTTGTTTCCTCTTGATGTAGCCTTAAGCAGAGACTGGCGAATAACACTTTCAATGAAAGGCGTTGTTAAGCTTCCAAAAAACTACCGTCTCCTGAAATCTCAACATATATTTTTTTCATCCAATCTTCATGATTCTTTCAAGTATTGATCAGTACACCAATCAAACGTGGATGCCCAAGTTTTGTTCTTCTAGGTTGTAGCATTCGTTTGCAGGAACAGTTAGAAATTATAGGTTTCACTCTGTTTTCTCCTATATTGACAGATGCAGTTAGAACTCTAAATCAAACACGGTTTGTGCTAGCTTCTTGAAACTTGACACAATAAAGTAGTTCTACGTTCTATCTCTAAGGTTTGTTTCCTCTTGTATCCTAAAGCTGGAACTGGCGAATAACACTTATACTGAAAGGGGTTGCCAAACTTCCAACACACTAGAGTCTCCTGAAATCTCAACATATATTTTTTCATCCAAAATTCATGATACTTTCAAGTAATGATCAGTACACCAATCCCACTTGGATGCCAAAGTTTAGTTCTCCTAGATTGAAGAATTCTTTTGGAGTAACAGTTTGAATTTTTAGGTTTCACTCTGTTTTCTCCTATATTGACAAATGTAGTTCGAACTCTAAATCAAACAGGGTTTGTGCTATTTTCTTGAAACTTGAAACAGTAAAGTAGTTCTACATTCTATTTTTATTTTTTCTTTCCTCTGGATGTAGACCTAAGCAGAGACTGACGAAAGACACATTCAATGAAAGGCGTTGTTAGGCTGCCAAAATACAACAGGCTCCTGAAATCTCAACATATTTATTTTTCCGACCTTCATGATCATTTCAAGTAATGATCAGTACACCAATAAAACGTGGATGTTCAAGTTCCGTTCTCCTAGGTTGAAGCATTCGTTTGCAGTAACAGTTTGAATTTTTAGTTTTCACTCTGTTTTCTCCTATATTGACAGATGCAGTTCGAACTCTAAATCAAACATGGTTTGTGCTAGCTTCTTGAAACTTGAACAATAAAGTAGTTCTACATTCTATCTCTAAGGTTTGTTTCCTCTTGATGTAGCCTTAAGCAGAGACTGGCGAATAACACTTTCAATGAAAGGCGTTGTTAAGCTTCCAAAAAACTACCGTCTCCTGAAATCTCAACATATATTTTTTCATCCAATCTTCATGATTCTTTCAAGTATTGATCAGTACACCAATCAAACGTGGATGCCCAAGTTCTGTTCTTCTAGGTTGTAGCATTCGTTTGCAGGAACAGTTAGAAATTATAGGTTTCACTCTGTTTTCTCCTATATTGACAGATGCAGTTAGAACTCTAAATCAAACACGGTTTGTGCTAGCTTCTTGAAACTTGAAACAGTAAAGTAGTTCTACATTCTATTTTTATTTTTTGTTTCCTCTGGATGTAGACCTAAGCAGAGACTGATGAAAGACACATTCAATGAAAGGCATTGTTAGGCTGCCAAAATACTACAGTCTCCTGAAATTTCAACATATTTTTTTTCCGACCTTCATGATCATTTCAAGTAATGAGCAGTACACCCATAAAACGTGGATATTCAA
Organism: Callospermophilus lateralis; assembly: GCF_048772815.1. Classification (NCBI taxonomy): domain Eukaryota; kingdom Metazoa; phylum Chordata; class Mammalia; order Rodentia; family Sciuridae; genus Callospermophilus; species Callospermophilus lateralis. Next base: position 285,112 of record NW_027512936.1, read on the forward strand.
GTTTCGTTCTCCTAGCTTGAAGGATTCGTTTGCAGTAACAGTTTGAATTTTTAGGTTTCACTCTGTTTTCTCCTATATTGACAAATGTAGTTCGAACTCTAAATCAAACACGGTTTGTGCTAGCTTCTTGAAAATTGAAACAGTAAAGTAGTTCTACATTCTATTTTTATTTTTTGTTTCCTCTGGATGTAGACCTAAGCAGAGACTGACGAAAGACACATTCATTGAAAGGCGTTGTTAGGCTGCCAAAATACTACAGTCTCCTGAAATCTCAACATATTTTTTTTTCTGACCTTCATGATGATTTCAAGTAATGAGCAGTACACCAATAAAACGTGGATGTTCAAGATTCGTTCTCCTAGCTTGAAGCATTCGTTTGCAGTAACAGTTTGAATTTTTAGTTTTCACTCTGTTTTCTCCTATATTGACAGATGCAGTTCGAACTCTAAATCAAACATGGTTTGTGCTAGCTTCATGAAACTTGACACAATAAAGTAGTTCTACGTTCTATCTCTAAGGTTTGTTTCCTCTTGATGTAGCCTTAAGCAGAGACTGGCGAATAACACTTTCAATGAAAGGCGTTGTTAAGCTTCCAAAAAACTACCGTCTCCTGAAATCTCAACATATATTTTTTCATCCAATCTTCATGATTCTTTCAAGTATTGATCAGTACACCAATCAAACGTGGATGCCCAAGTTTTGTTCTTCTAGGTTGTAGCATTCGTTTGCAGGAACAGTTAGAAATTATATTTTTCACTCTGTTTTCTCCTATATTGACAGATTCAGTTAGAACTCTAAATGAAACACCATTTGTGCTAGCTTCTTGAAACTTGACACAATAAAGTAGTTCTACGTTCTATCTCTAAGGTTTGTTTCCTCTTGTATCCTAAAGCTGGGACTGGCGACTAACACTTATACTGAAAGGGGTTGCCAAACTTCCAACACACTAGAGTCTCCTGAAATCTCAACATATATTTTTTCATCCAATCTTCATGATACTTTCAAGTAATGATCAGTACACCAATCCCACTTGGATGCCAAAGTTTAGTTCTCCTAGATTGAAGCATTCTTTTGGAGTAACAGTTTGAATTTTTAGGTTTCACTCTCTTTTCTCCTATATTGACAGATGCAGTTCGAACTCTAAATCAAACATGGTTTGTGCTAGCTTCTTGAAACTTGACACAATAAAGTTTCTACGTTCTATCTCTAAGGTTTGTTTTCTCTTGATGTAGCCTTAAGCAGAGACTGGCGAATAACACTTTCAATGAAAGGCGTTGTTAAGCTTCCGAAAAACTACCGTCTCCTGAAATCTCAACATATAACTTTTCATCCAATCACATGATTCTTTCAAGTATTGATCAGTACACCAATCAAACGTGGATGCCCAAGTTTTGTTCTTCTAGGTTGTAGCATTCGTTTGCAGGAACAGTTAGAAATTATAGGTTTCACTCTGTTTTCTCCTATATTGACAGATGCAGTTAGAACTCTAAAACAAACACGGTTTGTGCTAGCTTCTTGAAACTTGACACAATAAAGTAGTTCTACGTTCTGTCTCTAAGGTTTGTTTCCTCTTGTATCCTAAAGCTGGGACTGGCGACTAACACTTATACTGAAAGGGGTTGCCAAACTTCCAACACACTAGAGTCTCCTGAAATCTCAACATATATTTTTTCATCCAATCTTCATGATACTTTCAAGTAATGATCAGTACACCAATCCCACTTGGATGCCAAAGTTTAGTTCTCCTAGATTGAAGCATTCTTTTGGAGTAACAGTTTGAATTTTTAGGTTTCATTCTGTTTTCTCCTATATTGACAAATGTAGTTCGAACTCTAAATCAAACACGGTTTGTGCTAGCTTCTTGAAACTTGAAACAGTAAAGTAGTTCTACATTCTATTTCTATTTTTTGTTTCCTCTGGATGTAGTCCTAAGCAGAGACTCACGAAAGACACATTCAATGAAAGGCGTTGTTAGGCTGCCAAAATACCACAGTCTCCTGAAATCTCAACATATTTTTTTTCCGACCTTCATGATCATTTCAAGTAATGAGCAGTACAAAAATAAAACGTGGATGTTCAAGTTTCGTTCTCCTAGGTTGAAGCATTCGTTTGCAGTAACAGTTTGAATTTTTAGTTTTCACTCTGTTTTCTCCTATATTGACAGATGCAGTTCGAACTCTAAATCAAACATGGTTTGTGCTAGCTTCTTGAAACTTGACACGATAAAGTAGTTCTACGTTCTATCTCTAAGGTTTGTTTCCTCTTGATGTAGCCTTAAGCAGACACTGGCGAATAACACTTTCAATGAAAGGCGTTGTTAAGCTTCCAAAAAAATACCGTCTCCTGAAATCTCAACATATATATTTTCATCCAATCTTCATGATTCTTTCAAGTATTGATCAGTACACCAATCAAACGTGGATGCCCAAGTTTTGTTCTTCTAGGTTGTAGCATTCGTTTGCAGGAACAGTTAGAAATTATAGGTTTCACTCTGTTTTCTCCTATATTGACAGATGCAGTTAGAACTCTAAAACAAACACGGTTTGTGCTAGCTTCTTGAAACTTGACACAATAAAGTAGTTCTACGTTCTGTCTCTAAGGTTTGTTTCCTCTTGTATAATAAAGCTGGGACTGGCGACTAACACTTATACTGAAAGGGGTTGCCAAACTTCCAACACACTAGAGTCTCCTGAAATCTCAACATATATTTTTTCATCCAAACTTCATGATACTTTCAAGTAATGATCAGTACACCAATCCCACTTGGATGCCAAAGTTTAGTTCTCCTAGATTGAAGCATTCTTTTGGAGTAACAGTTTGAATTTTTAGGTTTCACTCTGTTTTCTCCTATATTGACAAATGTAGTTCGAACTCTAAATCAAACACGGTTTGTGCTAGCTTCTTGAAACTTGAAACAGTAAAGTAGTTCTACATTCTATTTTTATTTTTTGTTTCCTCTGGAGGTAGACCTAAGCAGAGACTGACGAAAGACACATTCAATGAAAGGCGTTGTTAGGCTGCCAAAATACTACAGTCTCCTGAAATCTCAACATATTTTTTTTTCCGACCTTCATGATCATTTCAAGTAATGAGCAGTACACCAATAAAACGTGGATGTTCAAGTTTCGTTCTCCTAGCTTGAAGCATTCGTTTGCAGTAACAGTTTGAATTTTTAGTTTTCACTCTGTTTTCTCCTATATTGACAGATGCAGTTCGAACTCTAAATCAAACATGGTTTGTGCTAGCTTCATGAAACTTGACACAATAAAGTAGTTCTACGTTCTATCTCTAAGGTTTGTATCCTCTTGATGTAGCCTTAAGCAGACACTGGCGAATAACACTTTCAATGAAAGGCGTTGTTAAGCTTCCAAAAAAATACCGTCTCCTGAAATCTCAACATATATTTTTTCAACCAATCTTCATGATTCTTTCAAGTATTGATCAGTACACCAATCAAACGTGGATGCCCAAGTTTTGTTCTTCTAGGTTGTAGCATTCGTTTGCAGGAACAGTTAGAAATTATAGGTTTCACTCTGTTTTCTCCTATATTGACAGATTCAGTTAGAACTCTAAAACAAACACGGTTTGTGCTAGCTTCTTGAAACTTGACACAATAAAGTAGTTCTAGGTTCTGTCTCTAAGGTTTGTTTCCTCTTGTATCCTAAACCTGGGACTGGCGACTAACACTTATACTGAAAAAGGTTGCCAAACTTCCAACACACTAGAGTCTCCTGAAATATCAACATATATTTTTTCATCCAATTTCATGATACTTTCAAGTAATGATCAGTACACCAATCCCACTTGGATGCCAAAGTTTAGTTCTCCTAGATTGAAGCATTCTTTTGGAGTAACAGTTTGAATTTTGAGGTTTCACTTTGTTTTCTCCTATATTGACAAATGTAGTTCGAACTCTAAATCAAACACGGTTTGTGCTAGCTTCTTGAAACTTGAAACAGTAAAGTAGTTCTACATTCTATTTTTATTTTTTGTTTCCTCTGGATGTAGACCTAAGCAGAGACTGACGAAAGACACATTCAATGAAAGGCGTTGTTAGGCTGCCAAAATACTACAGGCTCCTGAAATCTCAACATATTTTTTTTTCCGACCTTCATGATCATTTCAAGTCATCAGCAGTACACCAATAAAACGTGGATGTTCAAGTTTCGTTCTCCTAGCTTGAAGCATTCGTTTGCAGTAACAGTTTGAATTCTTAGTTTTCACTCTGTTTTCTCCTATATTGACAGAAGCAGTTCGAACTCTAAATCAAACATGGTTTGTGCTAGCTTCTTGAAACTTGACACAATAAAGTAGTTCTATGTTCTATCTCTAAGGTTTGTTTCCTCTTGATGTAGCCTTAAGCAGAGACTGGCGAATAACACTTTCAATGAAAGGCGTTGTTAAGCTTCCATAAAACTACCGTCTCCTGAAATCTCAACATATATCTTTTCATCCAATCTTCATGATTCTTTCAAGTATTGATCAGTACACCAATCAAACGTGGATGCCCAAGTTTTGTTCTTCTAGGTTGTAGCATTCGTTTGCAGGAACAGTTAGAAATTATAGGTTTCACTCTGTTTTCTCCTATATTGACAGATGCAGTTAGAACTCTAAATCAAACACGGTTTGTGCTAGCTTCTTGAAACTTGACACAATAAAGTTGTTCTACGTTCTATCTCTAAGGTTTGTTTCCTCTTGTATCCTAAAGCTAGGACTGGCGAATAACACTTGTACTGAAAGGTTTTGCCAGACTTCCAACACACTAGAGTCTCCTGAAATCTCAACATATATTTTTTCATCCAATCTTCATGATACTTTCAAGTAATGATCAGTACACCAATCCCACTTGGATGCCAAAGTTTAGTTCTCCTAGATTGAAGCATTCTTTTGGAGTAACAGTTTGAATTTTTAGGTTTCACTCTGTTTTCTCCTATATTGACAAATGTAGTTCGAACTCTAAATCAAACACGGTTTGTGCTAGCTTCTTGAAACTTGAAACAGTAAAGTAGTTCTACATTCTGTTTTTATTTTTTGTTTTCTCTGGATGTAGACCTAAGCAGAGACTGAAGAAAGACACATTCAATGAAAGGCGTTGTTAGGCTGCCAAAATACAACAGTCTCCTGAAATCTCAACATATTTTTTTTTCCGACCTTCATGATCATTTCAAGTAATGAGCAGTACACCAATAAAACGTGGATGTTCAAGTTTCGTTCTCCTAGCTTGAAGCATTCGTTTGCAGTAACAGTTTGAATTTTTAGTTTTCACTCTGTTTTCTCCTATATTGACAGATGCAGTTCGAACTCTAAATCAAACATGGTTTGTGCTAGCTTCATGAAACTTGACACAATAAAGTAGTTCTACGTTCTATCTCTAAGGTTTGTTTCCTCTTGATGTAGCCTTAAGCAGAGACTGGCGAATAACACTTTCAATGAAAGGCGTTGTTAAGCTTCCAAAAAACTACCGTCTCCTGAAATCTCAACATATATTTTTTCATCCAATCTTCATGATTCTTTCAAGTATTGATCAGTACACCAATCAAACGTGGATGCCCAAGTTTTGTTCTTCTAGGTTGTAGCATTCGTTTGCAGGAACAGTTAGAAATTATAGGTTTCACTCTGTTTTCTCCTATATTGACAGATGCAGATAGAACTCTAAATCAAACACGGTTTGTGCTAGCTTCTTGAAACTTGACACAATAAAGTAGTTCTACGTTCTATCTCTAAGGTTTGTTTCCTCTTGTATCCTAAAGCTGGGACTGGCGAATAACACTTATACTGAAAGGGGTTGCCAAACTTCCAACACACTAGAGTCTCCTGAAATCTCAACATATATTTTTTCATCCAATATTCATGATACTTTCAAGTAATGATCAGTAAACCAATCCCACTTGGATGCCAAAGTTTAGTTCTCCTAGATTGAAGCATTCTTTTGGAGTAACAGTTTGAATTTTTAGGTTTCACTCTGTTTTCTCCTATATTGACAGATGCAGTTCGAACTGTAAATCAAACATGGTTTGTGCTAGCTTCTTGAAACTTGACACAATAAAGTAGTTCTATGTTCTATCTCTAAGGTTTGTTTCCTCTTGATGTAGCCTTAAGCAGAGACTGGCGAATAACACTTTCAATGAAAGGCGTTGTTAAGCTTATAAAAAACTACCGTCTCCTGAAATCTCAACATATATCTTTTCATCCAATCTTCATGATTCTTTCAAGTTTTGATCAGTACACGAATCAAACGTGGATGCCCAAGTTTTGTTCTTCTAGGTTGTAGCATTCGTTTGCAGGAACAGTTAGAAATTATAGGTTTCACTCTGTTTTCTCCTATATTGACAGATGCAGTTAGAACTCTAAATCAAACACGGTTTGTGCTAGCTTCTTGAAACTTGACACAGTAAAGTAGTTCTACGTTCTATCTCTAAGGTTTGTTTCCTCTTGTATCCTAAAGCTGGGACCTGCGAATAGCACTTATACTGAAAGGGGTTTCCAAACTTCCAACACACTAGAGTCTCCTGAAATTTCAACATATATTTTTTCATCCAATCTTCATGATACTTTCAAGTAATGATCAGTACACCAATCCCACTTGGATGCCAAAGTTTAGTTCTCCTAGATTAAAGCATTCTTTTGGAGTAACAGTTTGAATTTTTAGGTTTCACTCTGTTTTCTCCTATATTGACAAATGTAGTTCGAACTCTAAATCAAACACGGTTTGTGCTAGCTTCTTGAAACTTGAAACAGTTAAGTAGTTCTACATTCTATTTTTATTTTTTGTTTCCTCTGGATGTAGACCTAAGCAGAGACTGACGAAAGACACATTCAATGAAAGGCGTTGTTAGGCTGCAAAAATACCACAGTCTCCTGAAATCTCAACATATTTTTTTTCCGATCTTCATGATCATTTCAAGTAATGAGCAGTACACCAATAAAACGTGGATGTTCAAGTTTCGTTCTCCTAGGTTGAAGCATTAGTTTGCAGTAACAGTTTGAATTTTTAGTTTTCACTCTGTTTTCTCCTATATTGACAGATGCAGTTCGAACTCTAAATCAAACATGGTTTGTGCTAGCTTCTTGAAACTTGACACGATAAAGTAGTTCTACGTTCTATCTCTAAGGTTTGTTTCCTCTTGATGTAGCCTTAAGCAGACACTGGCGAATAACACTTTCAATGAAAGGCGTTGTTAAGCTTCCAAAAAACTACCGTCTCCTGAAATCTCAACATATATATTTTCATCCAATCTTCATGATTCTTTCAAGTATTGATCAGTACACCAATCAAACGTGGATGCCCAAGTTTTGTTCTTCTAGGTTGTAGCATTCGTTTGCAGGAACAGTTAGAAATTATAGGTTTCACTCTGTTTTCTCCTATATTGACAGATGCAGTTAGAACTCTAAATCAAACACGGTTTGTGCTAGCTTCTTGAAACTTGACACAATAAAGTAGTTCTACGTTCTATTTCTAAGGTTTGTTTCCTCTTGTATCCTAAAGCTGGGACTGGCGACTAACACTTATACTGAAAGGGGTTGCCAAACTTCCAACACACTAGAGTCTCCTGAAATCTCAACATATATTTTTTCATCCAATCTTCATGATACTTTCAAGTAATGATCAGTACACCAATCCCACTTGGATGCCAAAGTTTAGTTCTCCTAGATTGAAGCATTCTTTTGGAGTAACAGTTTGAATTTTTAGGTTTCACTCTGTTTTCTCTTATATTGACAAATGTAGTTCGAACTCTAAATCAAACACGGTTTGTGCTAGCTTCTTGAAACTTGAAACAGTAAAGTAGTTCTACATTCTATTTTTATTTTTTGTTTCCTCTGGATGTAGACCTAAGCAGAGACTGACGAAAGACACATTCAATGAAAGGCGTTGTTAGGCTGCCAAAATACTACAGGCTCCTGAAATCTCAACATATTTTTTTTTCCGACCTTCATGATCATTTCAAGTCATCAGCAGTACACCAATAAAACGTGGATGTTCAAGTTTCGTTCTCCTAGCTTGAAGCATTCGTTTGCAGTAACAGTTTGAATTTTTAGTTTTCACTCTGTTTTCTCCTATATTGACAGAAGCAGTTCGAACTCTAAATCAAACATGGTTTGTGCTAGCTTCTTGAAACTTGACACAATAAAGTAGTTCTACGTTCTATCTCTAAGGTTTGTTTCCTCTTGATGTAGCCTTAAGCAGAGACTGGCGAATAACACTTTCAATGAAAGGCGTTGTTAAGCTTCCATAAAACTACCGTCTCCTGAAATCTCAACATATATCTTTTCATCCAATCTTCATGATTCTTTCAAGTATTGATCAGTACACCAATCAAACGTGGATGCCCAAGTTTTGTTCTTCTAGGTTGTAGCATTCGTTTGCAGGAACAGTTAGAAATTATAGGTTTCACTCTGTTTTCTCCTATATTGACAGATGCAGTTAGAACTCTAAATCAAACACGGTTTGTGCTAGCTTCTTGAAACTTGACACAATAAAGTTGTTCTACGTTCTATCTCTAAGGTTTGTTTCCTAAGCAGAGACTGACGAAAGACACATTCAATGAAAGGCGTTGTTAGGCTGCCAAAATACTACAGTCTCCTGAAATCTCAACATATTTTTTTTCCGACCTTCATGATAATTTCATGTAATCAGCAGTACACCAATAAAACTTGGATGTTCAAGTTTCGTTCTCCTAGCTTGAAACATTCGTTTGCAGTAACAGTTTGAATTTTTAGTTTTCACATTGTTTTCTCCTATATTGACAGATGCAGTTCGAACTCTAAATCAAACATGGTTTGTGCTAGCTTCTTGAAACTTGACACAATAAAGTAGTTCTACGTTTTATCTCTAAGGTTTGTTTCCTCTTGATGTAGCCTTAAGCAGAGACTGGCGAATAACACTTTCAATGAAAGGCGTTGTTAAGCTTCCGAAAAACTACCGTCTCCTGAAATCTCAACATATAACTTTTCATCCAATCACATGATTCTTTCAAGTATTGATCAGTACACCAATCAAACGTGGATGCCCAAGTTTTGTTCTTCTAGGTTGTAGCATTCGTTTGCAGGAACAGTTAGAAATTATAGGTTTCACTCTGTTTTCTCCTATATTGACAGATGCAGTTAGAACTCTAAAACAAACACGGTTTGTGCTAGCTTCTTGAAACTTGACACAATAAAGTAGTTCTACGTTCTGTCTCTAAGGTTTGTTTCCTCTTGTATCCTAAAGCTGGGACTGGCGACTAACACTTATACTGAAAGGGGTTGCCAAACTTCCAACACACTAGAGTCTCCTGAAATCTCAACATATATTTTTTCATCCAATCTTCATGATACTTTCAAGTAATGATCAGTACACCAATCCCACTTGGATGCCAAAGTTTAGTTCTCCTAGATTGAAGCATTCTTTTGGAGTAACAGTTTGAATTTTTAGGTTTCATTCTGTTTTCTCCTATATTGACAAATGTAGTTCGAACTCTAAATCAAACACGGTTTGTGCTAGCTTCTTGAAACTTGAAACAGTAAAGTAGTTCTACATTCTATTTCTATTTTTTGTTTCCTCTGGATGTAGTCCTAAGCAGAGACTCACGAAAGACACATTCAATGAAAGGCGTTGTTAGGCTGCCAAAATACCACAGTCTCCTGAAATCTCAACATATTTTTTTTCCGACCTTCATGATCATTTCAAGTAATGAGCAGTACAAAAATAAAACGTGGATGTTCAAGTTTCGTTCTCCTAGGTTGAAGCATTCGTTTGCAGTAACAGTTTGAATTTTTAGTTTTCACTCTGTTTTCTCCTATATTGACAGATGCAGTTCGAACTCTAAATCAAACATGGTTTGTGCTAGCTTCTTGAAACTTGACACGATAAAGTAGTTCTACGTTCTATCTCTAAGGTTTGTTTCCTCTTGATGTAGCCTTAAGCAGACACTGGCGAATAACACTTTCAATGAAAGGCGTTGTTAAGCTTCCAAAAAAATACCGTCTCCTGAAATCTCAACATATATATTTTCATCCAATCTTCATGATTCTTTCAAGTATTGATCAGTACACCAATCAAACGTGGATGCCCAAGTTTTGTTCTTCTAGGTTGTAGCATTCGTTTGCAGGAACAGTTAGAAATTATAGGTTTCACTCTGTTTTCTCCTATATTGACAGATGCAGTTAGAACTCTAAAACAAACACGGTTTGTGCTAGCTTCTTGAAACTTGACACAATAAAGTAGTTCTACGTTCTGTCTCTAAGGTTTGTTTCCTCTTGTATCCTAAAGCTGGGACTGGCGACTAACACTTATACTGAAAGGGGTTGCCAAACTTCCAACACACTAGAGTCTCCTGAAATCTCAACATATATTTTTTCATCCAATCTTCATGATACTTTCAAGTAATGATCAGTACACCAATCCCACTTGGATGCCAAAGTTTAGTTCTCCTAGATTGAAGCATTCTTTTGGAGTAACAGTTTGAATTTTTAGGTTTCATTCTGTTTTCTCCTATATTGACAAATGTAGTTCGAACTCTAAATCAAACACGGTTTGTGCTAGCTTCTTGAAACTTGAAACAGTAAAGTAGTTCTACATTCTATTTCTATTTTTTGTTTCCTCTGGATGTAGTCCTAAGCAGAGACTCACGAAAGACACATTCAATGAAAGGCGTTGTTAGGCTGCCAAAATACCACAGTCTCCTGAAATCTCAACATATTTTTTTTCCGACCTTCATGATCATTTCAAGTAATGAGCAGTACAAAAATAAAACGTGGATGTTCAAGTTTCGTTCTCCTAGGTTGAAGCATTCGTTTGCAGTAACCGTTTGAATTTTTAGTTTTCACTCTGTTTTCTCCTATATTGACAGATGCAGTTCGAACTCTAAATCAAACATGGTTTGTGCTAGCTTCTTGAAACTTGACACGATAAAGTAGTTCTACGTTCTATCTCTAAGGTTTGTTTCCTCTTGATGTAGCCTTAAGCAGACACTGGCGAATAACACTTTCAATGAAAGGCGTTGTTAAGCTTCCAAAAAAATACCGTCTCCTGAAATCTCAACATATATATTTTCATCCAATCTTCATGATTCTTTCAAGTATTGATCAGTACACCAATCAAACGTGGATGCCGAAGTTTTGTTCTTCTAGGTTGTAGCATTCGTTTGCAGGAACAGTTAGAAATTATAGGTTTCACTCTGTTTTCTCCTATATTGACAGATGCAGTTAGAACTCTAAAACAAACACGGTTTGTGCTAGCTTCTTGAAACTTGACACAATAAAGTAGTTCTACGTTCTGTCTCTAAGGTTTGTTTCCTCTTGTATCCTAAAGCTGGGACTGGCGACTAACACTTATACTGAAAGGGGTTGCCAAACTTCCAACACACTAGAGTCTCCTGAAATCTCAACATATATTTTTTCATCCAAACTTCATGATACTTTCAAGTAATGATCAGTACACCAATCCCACTTGGATGCCAAAGTTTAGTTCTCCTAGATTGAAGCATTCTTTTGGAGTAACAGTTTGAATTTTTAGGTTTCACTCTGTTTTCTCCTATATTGACAAATGTAGTTCGAACTCTAAATCAAACACGGTTTGTGCTAGCTTCTTGAAACTTGAAACAGTAAAGTAGTTCTACATTCTATTTTTATTTTTTGTTTCCTCTGGAGGTAGACCTAAGCAGAGACTGACGAAAGACACATTCAATGAAAGGCGTTGTTAGGCTGCCAAAATACTATAGTCTCCTGAAATCTCAACATATTTTTTTTTCCGACCTTCATGATAATTTCAAGTAATGAGCAGTACACCAATAAAACGTGGATGTTCAAGTTTCGTTCTCCTAGCTTGAAGCATTCGTTTGCAGTAACAGTTTGAATTTTTAGTTTTCACTCTGTTTTCTCCTATATTGACAGATGCAGTTCGAACTCTAAATCAAACATGGTTTGTGCTAGCTTCATGAAACTTGACACAATAAAGTAGTTCTACGTTCTATCTCTAAGGTTTGTTTCCTCTTGATGTAGCCTTAAGCAGAGACTGGCGAATAACACTTTCAATGAAAGGCGTTGTTAAGCTTCCAAAAAACTACCGTCTCCTGAAATCTCAACATATATTTTTTCAACCAATCTTCATGATTCTTTCAAGTATTGATCAGTACACCAATCAAACGTGGATGCCCAAGTTTTGTTCTTCTAGGTTGTAGCATTCGTTTGCAGGAACAGTTAGAAATTATAGGTTTCACTCTGTTTTCTCCTATATTGACAGATTCAGTTAGAACTCTAAAACAAACACGGTTTGTGCTAGCTTCTTGAAACTTGACACAATAAAGTAGTTCTACGTTCTGTCTCTAAGGTTTGTTTCCTCTTGTATCCTAAACCTGGGACTGGCGACTAACACTTATACTGAAAAAGGTTGCCAAACTTCCAACACACTAGAGTCTCCTGAAATATCAACATATATTTTTTCATCCAATTTCATGATACTTTCAAGTAATGATCAGTACACCAAACCCACTTGGATGCCAAAGTTTAGTTCTCCTAGATTGAAGCATTCTTTTGGAGTAACAGTTTGAATTTTGAGGTTTCACTTTGTTTTCTCCTATATTGACAAATGTAGTTCGAACTCTAAATCAAACACGGTTTGTGCTAGCTTCTTGAAACTTGAAACAGTAAAGTAGTTCTACATTCTATTTTTATTTTTTGTTTCCTCTGGATGTAGACCTAAGCAGAGACTGACGAAAGACACATTCAATGAAAGGCGTTGTTAGGCTGCCAAAATACTACAGGCTCCTGAAATCTCAACATATTTTTTTTTCCGACCTTCATGATCATTTCAAGTCATCAGCAGTACACCAATAAAACGTGGATGTTCAAGTTTCGTTCTCCTAGCTTGAAGCATTCGTTTGCAGTAACAGTTTGAATTCTTAGTTTTCACTCTGTTTTCTCCTATATTGACAGAAGCAGTTCGAACTCTAAATCAAACATGGTTTGTGCTAGCTTCTTGAAACTTGACACAATAAAGTAGTTCTATGTTCTATCTCTAAGGTTTGTTTCCTCTTGATGTAGCCTTAAGCAGAGACTGGCGAATAACACTTTCAATGAAAGGCGTTGTTAAGCTTCCATAAAACTACCGTCTCCTGAAATCTCAACATATATCTTTTCATCCAATCTTCATGATTCTTTCAAGTATTGATCAGTACACCAATCAAACGTGGATGCCCAAGTTTTGTTCTTCTAGGTTGTAGCATTCGTTTGCAGGAACAGTTAGAAATTATAGGTTTCACTCTGTTTTCTCCTATATTGACAGATGCAGTTAGAACTCTAAATCAAACACGGTTTGTGCTAGCTTCTTGAAACTTGACACAATAAAGTTGTTCTACGTTCTATCTCTAAGGTTTGTTTCCTCTTGTATCCTAAAGCTAGGACTGGCGAATAACACTTGTACTGAAAGGTTTTGCCAGACTTCCAACACACTAGAGTCTCCTGAAATCTCAACATATATTTTTTCATCCAATCTTCATGATACTTTCAAGTAATGATCAGTACACCAATCCCACTTGGATGCCAAAGTTTAGTTCTCCTAGATTGAAGCATTCTTTTGGAGTAACAGTTTGAATTTTTAGGTTTCACTCTGTTTTCTCCTATATTGACAAATGTAGTTCGAACTCTAAATCAAACACGGTTTGTGCTAGCTTCTTGAAACTTGAAACAGTAAAGTAGTTCTACATTCTGTTTTTATTTTTTGTTTTCTCTGGATGTAGACCTAAGCAGAGACTGAAGAAAGACACATTCAATGAAAGGCGTTGTTAGGCTGCCAAAATACAACAGTCTCCTGAAATCTCAACATATTTTTTTTTCCGACCTTCATGATCATTTCAAGTAATGAGCAGTACACCAATAAAACGTGGATGTTCAAGTTTCGTTCTCCTAGCTTGAAGCATTCGTTTGCAGTAACAGTTTGAATTTTTAGTTTTCACTCTGTTTTCTCCTATATTGACAGATGCAGTTCGAACTCTAAATCAAACATGGTTTGTGCTAGCTTCATGAAACTTGACACAATAAAGTAGTTCTACGTTCTATCTCTAAGGTTTGTTTCCTCTTGATGTAGCCTTAAGCAGAGACTGGCGAATAACACTTTCAATGAAAGGCGTTGTTAAGCTTCCAAAAAACTACCGTCTCCTGAAATCTCAACATATATTTTTTCATCCAATCTTCATGATTCTTTCAAGTATTGATCAGTACACCAATCAAACGTGGATGCCCAAGTTTTGTTCTTCTAGGTTGTAGCATTCGTTTGCAGGAACAGTTAGAAATTATAGGTTTCACTCTGTTTTCTCCTATATTGACAGATGCAGATAGAACTCTAAATCAAACACGGTTTGTGCTAGCTTCTTGAAACTTGACACAATAAAGTAGTTCTACGTTCTATCTCTAAGGTTTGTTTCCTCTTGTATCCTAAAGCTGGGACTGGCGAATAACACTTATACTGAAAGGGGTTGCCAAACTTCCAACACACTAGAGTCTCCTGAAATCTCAACATATATTTTTTCATCCAATATTCATGATACTTTCAAGTAATGATCAGTAAACCAATCCCACTTGGATGCCAAAGTTTAGTTCTCCTAGATTGAAGCATTCTTTTGGAGTAACAGTTTGAATTTTTAGGTTTCACTCTGTTTTCTCCTATATTGACAGATGCAGTTCGAACTGTAAATCAAACATGGTTTGTGCTAGCTTCTTGAAACTTGACACAATAAAGTAGTTCTATGTTCTATCTCTAAGGTTTGTTTCCTCTTGATGTAGCCTTAAGCAGAGACTGGCGAATAACACTTTCAATGAAAGGCGTTGTTAAGCTTATAAAAAACTACCGTCTCCTGAAATCTCAACATATATCTTTTCATCCAATCTTCATGATTCTTTCAAGTTTTGATCAGTACACGAATCAAACGTGGATGCCCAAGTTTTGTTCTTCTAGGTTGTAGCATTCGTTTGCAGGAACAGTTAGAAATTATAGGTTTCACTCTGTTTTCTCCTATATTGACAGATGCAGTTAGAACTCTAAATCAAACACGGTTTGTGCTAGCTTCTTGAAACTTGACACAGTAAAGTAGTTCTACGTTCTATCTCTAAGGTTTGTTTCCTCTTGTATCCTAAAGCTGGGACCTGCGAATAGCACTTATACTGAAAGGGGTTTCCAAACTTCCAACACACTAGAGTCTCCTGAAATTTCAACATATATTTTTTCATCCAATCTTCATGATACTTTCAAGTAATGATCAGTACACCAATCCCACTTGGATGCCAAAGTTTAGTTCTCCTAGATTAAAGCATTCTTTTGGAGTAACAGTTTGAATTTTTAGGTTTCACTCTGTTTTCTCCTATATTGACAAATGTAGTTCGAACTCTAAATCAAACACGGTTTGTGCTAGCTTCTTGAAACTTGAAACAGTTAAGTAGTTCTACATTCTATTTTTATTTTTTGTTTCCTCTGGATGTAGACCTAAGCAGAGACTGACGAAAGACACATTCAATGAAAGGCGTTGTTAGGCTGCCAAAATACCACAGTCTCCTGAAATCTCAACATATTTTTTTTCCGATCTTCATGATCATTTCAAGTAATGAGCAGTACACCAATAAAACGTGGATGTTCAAGTTTCGTTCTCCTAGGTTGAAGCATTAGTTTGCAGTAACAGTTTGAATTTTTAGTTTTCACTCTGTTTTCTCCTATATTGACAGATGCAGTTCGAACTCTAAATCAAACATGGTTTGTGCTAGCTTCTTGAAACTTGACACGATAAAGTAGTTCTACGTTCTATCTCTAAGGTTTGTTTCCTCTTGATGTAGCCTTAAGCAGACACTGGCGAATAACACTTTCAATGAAAGGCGTTGTTAAGCTTCCAAAAAACTACCGTCTCCTGAAATCTCAACATATATATTTTCATCCAATCTTCATGATTCTTTCAAGTATTGATCAGTACACCAATCAAACGTGGATGCCCAAGTTTTGTTCTTCTAGGTTGTAGCATTCGTTTGCAGGAACAGTTAGAAATTATAGGTTTCACTCTGTTTTCTCCTATATTGACAGATGCAGTTAGAACTCTAAATCAAACACGGTTTGTGCTAGCTTCTTGAAACTTGACACAATAAAGTAGTTCTACGTTCTATTTCTAAGGTTTGTTTCCTCTTGTATCCTAAAGCTGGGACTGGCGAATAACACTTATACTGAAAGGGGTTGCCAAACTTCCAACACACTAGAGTCTCCTGAAATCTCAACATATATTTTTTCATCCAATATTCATGATACTTTCAAGTAATGATCAGTAAACCAATCCCACTTGGATGCCAAAGTTTAGTTCTCCTAGATTGAAGCATTCTTTTGGAGTAACAGTTTGAATTTTTAGGTTTCACTCTGTTTTCTCCTATATTGACAGATGCAGTTCGAACTGTAAATCAAACATGGTTTGTGCTAGCTTCTTGAAACTTGACACAATAAAGTAGTTCTATGTTCTATCTCTAAGGTTTGTTTCCTCTTGATGTAGCCTTAAGCAGAGACTGGCGAATAACACTTTCAATGAAAGGCGTTGTTAAGCTTATAAAAAACTACCGTCTCCTGAAATCTCAACATATATCTTTTCATCCAATCTTCATGATTCTTTCAAGTTTTGATCAGTACACGAATCAAACGTGGATGCCCAAGTTTTGTTCTTCTAGGTTGTAGCATTCGTTTGCAGGAACAGTTAGAAATTATAGGTTTCACTCTGTTTTCTCCTATATTGACAGATGCAGTTAGAACTCTAAATCAAAAACGGTTTGTGCTAGCTTCTTGAAACTTGACACAGTAAAGTAGTTCTACGTTCTATCTCTAAGGTTTGTTTCCTCTTGTATCCTAAAGCTGGGACCTGAGAATAGCACTTATACTGAAAGGGGTTTCCAAACTTCCAACACACTAGAGTCTCCTGAAATTTCAACATATATTTTTTCATCCAATCTTCATGATACTTTCAAGTAATGATCAGTACACCAATCCCACTTGGATGCCAAAGTTTAGTTCTCCTAGATTGAAGCATTCTTTTGGAGTAACAGTTTGAATTTTTAGGTTTCACTCTGTTTTCTCCTATATTGACAAATGTATTTCGAACTCTAAATCAAACACGGTTTGTGCTAGCTTCTTGAAACTTGAAACAGTAAAGTAGTTCTACATTCTATTTTTATTTTTTGTTTCCTCTGGATGTAGACCTAAGCAGAGACTGACGAAAGACACATTCAATGAAAGGCGTTGTTAGGCTGCCAAAATACTACAGTCTCCTGAAATCTCAACATATTTTTTTTTCCGACCTTCATGATCATTTCAAGTCATCAGCAGTACACCAATAAAACGTGGATGTTCAAGTTTCGTTCTCCTAGGTTGAAGCATTAGTTTGCAGTAACAGTTTGAATTTTTAGTTTTCACTCTGTTTTCTCCTATATTGACAGATGCAGTTCGAACTCTAAATCAAACATGGTTTGTGCTAGCTTCATGAAACTTGACACAATAAAGTAGTTCTACGTTCTATCTCTAAGGTTTGTTTCCTCTTGATGTAGCCTTAAGCAGAGACTGGCGAATAACACTTTCAATGAAAGGCGTTGTTAAGCTTCCAAAAAACTACCGTCTCCTGAAATCTCAACATATATTTTTTCATCCAATCTTCATGATTCTTTCAAGTATTGATCAGTACACCAATCAAACGTGGATGCCCAAGTTTTGTTCTTCTAGGTTGTAGCATTCGTTTGCAGGAACAGTTAGAAATTATAGGTTTCACTCTGTTTTCTCCTATATTGACAGATGCAGATAGAACTCTAAATCAAACACGGTTTGTGCTAGCTTCTTGAAACTTGACACAATAAAGTAGTTCTACGTTCTATCTCTAAGGTTTGTTTCCTCTTGTATCCTAAAGCTGGGACTGGCGAATAACACTTATACTGAAAGGGGTTGCCAAACTTCCAACACACTAGAGTCTCCTGAAATCTCAACATATATTTTTTCATCCAATATTCATGATACTTTCAAGTAATGATCAGTAAACCAATCCCACTTGGATGCCAAAGTTTAGTTCTCCTAGATTGAAGCATTCTTTTGGAGTAACAGTTTGAATTTTTAGGTTTCACTCTGTTTTCTCCTATATTGACAGATGCAGTTCGAACTGTAAATCAAACATGGTTTGTGCTAGCTTCTTGAAACTTGACACAATAAAGTAGTTCTATGTTCTATCTCTAAGGTTTGTTTCCTCTTGATGTAGCCTTAAGCAGAGACTGGCGAATAACACTTTCAATGAAAGGCGTTGTTAAGCTTATAAAAAACTACCGTCTCCTGAAATCTCAACATATATCTTTTCATCCAATCTTCATGATTCTTTCAAGTTTTGATCAGTACACGAATCAAACGTGGATGCCCAAGTTTTGTTCTTCTAGGTTGTAGCATTCGTTTGCAGGAACAGTTAGAAATTATAGGTTTCACTCTGTTTTCTCCTATATTGACAGATGCAGTTAGAACTCTAAATCAAACACGGTTTGTGCTAGCTTCTTGAAACTTGACACAGTAAAGTAGTTCTACGTTCTATCTCTAAGGTTTGTTTCCTCTTGTATCCTAAAGCTGGGACCTGCGAATAGCACTTATACTGAAAGGGGTTTCCAAACTTCCAACACACTAGAGTCTCCTGAAATTTCAACATATATTTTTTCATCCAATCTTCATGATACTTTCAAGTAATGATCAGTACACCAATCCCACTTGGATGCCAAAGTTTAGTTCTCCTAGATTGAAGCATTCTTTTGGAGTAACAGTTTGAATTTTTAGGTTTCACTCTGTTTTCTCCTATATTGACAAATGTATTTCGAACTCTAAATCAAACACGGTTTGTGCTAGCTTCTTGAAACTTGAAACAGTAAAGTAGTTCTACATTCTATTTTTATTTTTTGTTTCCTCTGGATGTAGACCTAAGCAGAGACTGACGAAAGACACATTCAATGAAAGGCGTTGTTAGGCTGCCAAAATACTACAGTCTCCTGAAATCTCAACATATTTTTTTTTCCGACCTTCATGATCATTTCAAGTCATCAGCAGTACACCAATAAAACGTGGATGTTCAAGTTTCGTTCTCCTAGCTTGAAGCATTCGTTTGCAGTAACAGTTTGAATTTTTAGTTTTCACTCTGTTTTCTCCTATATTGACAGAAGCAGTTCGAACTCTAAATCAAACATGGTTTGTGCTAGCTTCTTGAAACTTGACACAATAAAGTAGTTCTACGTTCTATCTCTAAGGTTTGTTTCCTCTTGATGTAGCCTTAAGCAGAGACTGGCGAATAACACTTTCAATGAAAGGCGTTGTTAAGCTTCCATAAAACTACCGTCTCCTGAAATCTCAACATATATCTTTTCATCCAATCTTCATGATTCTTTCAAGTATTGATCAGTACACCAATCAAACGTGGATGCCCAAGTTTTGTTCTTCTAGGTTGTAGCATTCGTTTGCAGGAACAGTTAGAAATTATAGGTTTCACTCTGTTTTCTCCTATATTGACAGATGCAGTTAGAACTCTAAATCAAACACGGTTTGTGCTAGCTTCTTGAAACTTGACACAATAAAGTTGTTCTACGTTCTATCTCTAAGGTTTGTTTCCTCTTGTATCCTAAAGCTGGGACTGGCGAATAACACTTATACTGAAAGGGGTTGCCAAACTTCCAACACACTAGAGTCTCCTGAAATCTCAACATATATTTTTTCATCCAATCTTCATGATACTTTCAAGTAATGATCAGTACACCAATCCCACTTGGATGCCAAAGTTTAGTTCTCCTAGATTGAAGCATTCTTTTGGAGTAACAGTTTGAATTTTTAGGTTTCACTCTGTTTTCTCCTATATTGACAAATGTAGTTCGAACTCTAAATCAAACACGGTTTGTGCTAGCTTCTTGAAACTTGAAACAGTAAAGTAGTTCTACATTCTGTTTTTATTTTTTGTTTTCTCTGGATGTAGACCTAAGCAGAGACTGAAGAAAGACACATTCAATGAAAGGCGTTGTTAGGCTGCCAAAATACTACAGTCTCCTGAAATCTCAACATATTTTTTTTTCCGACCTTCATGATCATTTCAAGTAATGAGCAGTACACCAATAAAACGTGGATGTTCAAGTTTCGTTCTCCTAGCTTGAAGCATTCGTTTGCAGTAACAGTTTGAATTTTTAGTTTTCACTCTGTTTTCTCCTATATTGACAGATGCAGTTCGAACTCTAAATCAAACATGGTTTGTGCTAGCTTCATGAAACTTGACACAATAAAGTAGTTCTACGTTCTATCTCTAAGGTTTGTTTCCTCTTGATGTAGCCTTAAGCAGAGACTGGCGAATAACACTTTCAATGAAAGGCGTTGTTAAGCTTCCAAAAAACTACCGTCTCCTGAAATCTCAACATATATTTTTTCATCCAATCTTCATGATTCTTTCAAGTATTGATCAGTACACCAATCAAACGTGGATGCCCAAGTTTTGTTCTTCTAGGTTGTAGCATTCGTTTGCAGGAACAGTTAGAAATTATAGGTTTCACTCTGTTTTCTCCTATATTGACAGATGCAGATAGAACTCTAAATCAAACACGGTTTGTGCTAGCTTCTTGAAACTTGACACAATAAAGTAGTTCTACGTTCTATCTCTAAGGTTTGTTTCCTCTTGTATCCTAAAGCTGGGACTGGCGAATAACACTTATACTGAAAGGGGTTGCCAAACTTCCAACACACTAGAGTCTCCTGAAATCTCAACATATATTTTTTCATCCAATATTCATGATACTTTCAAGTAATGATCAGTAAACCAATCCCACTTGGATGCCAAAGTTTAGTTCTCCTAGATTGAAGCATTCTTTTGGAGTAACAGTTTGAATTTTTAGGTTTCACTCTGTTTTCTCCTATATTGACAGAAGCAGTTCGAACTCTAAATCAAACATGGTTTGTGCTAGCTTCTTGAAACTTGACACAATAAAGTAGTTCTACGTTCTATCTCTAAGGTTTGTTTCCTCTTGATGTAGCCTTAAGCAGAGACTGGCGAATAACACTTTCAATGAAAGGCTTTGTTAAGCTTCCATAAAACTACAGTCTCCTGAAATCTCAACATATATCTTTTCAACCAATCTTCATGATTCTTTCAAGTATTGATCAGTACACCAATCAAACGTGGATGCCCAAGTTTTGTTCTTCTAGGTTGTAGCATTCGTTTGCAGGAACAGTTAGAAATTATAGGTTTCACTCTGTTTTCTCCTATATTGACAGATGCAGATATAACTCTAAATCAAACACGGTTTGTGCTAGCTTCTTGAAACTTGACACAATAAAGTAGTTCTACGTTCTATCTCTAAGGTTTGTTTCCTCTTGTATCCTAAAGCTGGGACTGGCGAATAACACTTATACTGAAAGGGGTTGCCAAACTTCCAACACACTAGAGTCTCCTGAAATCTCAACATATATTTTTTCATCCAATCTTCATGATACTTTCAAGTAATGATCAGTACACCAATCCCACTTGGATGCCAAAGTTTAGTTCTCCTAGATTGAAGCATTCTTTTGGAGTAACAATTTGAATTTTTAGGTTTCACTCTGTTTTCTCCTATATTGACAAATGTAGTTCGAACTCTAAATCAAACACGGTTTGTGCTAGCTTCTTGAAACTTGAAACAGTAAAGTAGTTCTACATTCTATTTTTATTTTTTGTTTCCTCTGGATGTAGACCTAAGCAGAGACTGACGAAAGACACATTCAATGAAAGGCGTTGTTAGGCTGCCAAAATACTACAGTCTCCTGAAATCTCAACATATTTTTTTTCCGACCTTCTTGATAATTTCAAGTAATGAGCAGTACACCAATAAAACGTGGATGTTCAAGTTTCGTTCTCCTAGGTTGAAGCATTCGTTTGCAGTAACAGTTTGAATTTTTAGTTAACACTCTGTTTTCTCCTATATTGACAGATGCAGTTCGAACTCTAAATCAAACATGGTTTGTGCTAGCTTCTTGAAACTTGACACAATAAAGTAGTTCTACGTTCTATCTCTAAGGTTTGTTTCTTCTTGATGTAGCCTTAAGCAGAGACTGGCGAATTACACTTTCAATGAAAGGCGTTGTTAAGCTTCCAAAAAATTACCGTCTCCTGAAATCCCAACATATATTTTTTCATCCAATCTTCATGATTCTTTCAAGTATTGATCAGTACACCAATCAAACGTGGATGCCCAAGTTTTGTTCTTCTATGTTGTAGCATTCGTTTGCAGGAACAGTTAGAAATTATAGGTTTCACTCTGTTTTCTCCTATATTGACATATGCAGTTAGAACTCTAAATCAAACACGGTTTGTGCTAGCTTCTTGAAACTTGACACAATAAAGTAGTTCTACGTTCTATCTCTAAGGTTTTTTTCCTCTTGTATCCTAAAGCTGGGACTGGCGAATAACACTTATTCTGAAAGGGGTTGCCAAACTTCCAACACACTAGAGTCTCCTGAAATCTCAACATATATTTTTTCATCCAATCTT
The DNA here is from genome assembly GCF_048772815.1 of Callospermophilus lateralis. NCBI lineage: Eukaryota > Metazoa > Chordata > Mammalia > Rodentia > Sciuridae > Callospermophilus > Callospermophilus lateralis. The sequence continues at coordinate 307,614 of NW_027512936.1, forward strand.
CATGATACATTCACGTAATGAGCAGTACACCAATCCCACTTGGATGCCAAAGTTTAGTTCTCCTAGATTGAAGCATTCTTTTGGGGTAACAGTTTGAAGTTTTAGGTTTCACTCTGTTTTCTCCTATATTGACAAATGTAGTTCGAACTCTAAATCAAACACGGTTTGTGCTAGCTTCTTGAAACTTGAAACAGTAAAGTAGTTCTACATTCTATTTTTATTTTTTGTTTCCTCTGGATGTAGACCTAACCAGAGACTGACGAAAGACACATTCAATGAAAGGCGTTGTTAGGCTGCCAAAATACTACAGTCTCCTGAAATCTCAACATATTTTTTTTTCCGACCTTCATGATCATTTCAAGTAAAGAGCAGTACACCAATAAAACGTGGATGTTCAAGTTTCGTTCTCCTAGGTTGAAGCATTCGTTTGCAGTAACAGTTTGAATTTTTAGTTTTCACTCTGTTTTCTCCTATATTGACAGATGCAGTTCGAACTCTAAATCAAACATGGTTTGTGCTAGCTTCTTGAAACTTGACAAAATAAAGTAGTTCTACGTTCTATCTATAGTTTGTTTCCTCTTGATGTAGCCTTAAGCAGAGACTGGCGAATAACACTTTCAATGAAAGGCGTTGTTAAGCTTCCAAAAAACTACCGTCTCCTGAAATCTCAACATATATTTTTTCATCCAATCTTCAAGATTCTTTCAAGTATTGATCAGTACACCAATCAAACGTGGATGCCCAAGTTTTGTTCTTCTAGGTTGTAGCATTCGTTTGCAGGAACAGTTAGAAATTATAGGTTTCACTCTGTTTTCTCCTATATTGACAGATGCAGTTAGAACTCTAAATCAAACACGGTTTGTGCTAGCTTCTTGAAACTTGACACAATAAAGTAGTTCTACGTTCTATCTCTAAGGTTTGTTTCCTCTTGTATCCTAAAGCTGGAACTGGCGAATAACACTTATACAGAAAGGGGTTGCCAAACTTCCAACACACTAGAGTCTCCTGAAATATCAACATATATTTTTTCATCCAAAATTCATGATACTTTCAAGTAATGATCAGTACACCAATCCCACTTGGATGCCAACGTTTAGTTCTCCTAGATTGTAGCATTCTTTTGGAGTAACAGTTTGAATTTTTAGGTTTCACTCTGTTTTCTCCTATATTGACAAATGTAGTTCGAACTCTAAATCAAACAGGGTTTGTGCTATTTTCTTGAAACTTGAAACAGTAAAGTAGTTCTACATTCTATTTTTATTTTTTGTTTCCTCTGGATGTAGACCTAAGCAGAGACTGACGAAAGACACATTCAATGAAAGGCGTTGTTAGGCTGCCAAAATACTACAGGATCCTGAAATCTCAACATATTTATTTTTCCGACCTTCATGATAATTTCAAGTAATGAGCAGTACACCAATAAAACGTGGATGTTCAAGTTCCGTTCTCCTAGGTTGAAGCATTCGTTTGCAGTAACAGTTTGAATTTTTAGTTTTCACTCTGATTTCTCCTATATTTACAGATGCAGTTCGAACTCTAAATCAAACATGGTTTGTGCTAGCCTCTTGAAACTTGACACAATAAAGTAGTTCTACATTCTATCTCTAAGGTTTGTTTCCTCTTGATGTAGCCTTAAGCAGAGACTGGCGAATAACACTTTCAATGAAAGGCGTTGTTAAGCTTCCAAAAAACTACCGTCTCCTGAAATCGCAACATATATTTTTTCATCCAATCTTCATGATTCTTTCAAGTATTGATCAGTACACCAATCAAACGTGGATGCCCAAGTTCTGTTCTTCTAGGTTGTAGCATTCGTTTGCAGGAACAGTTAGAAATTATAGGTTTCACTCTGTTTTCTCCTATATTGACAGATGCAGTTAGAACTCTAAATCAAACACGGTTTGTGCTAGCTTCTTGAAACTTGACACAATAAAGTAGTTCTACGTTCTATCTCTAAGGTTTGTTTCCTCTTGTATCCTAAAGCTGGGACTGGCGAATAACACTTATACTGAAAGGGGTTGCCAAACTTCCAACACACTAGAGTCTCCTGAAATCTCAACATATATTTTTTTATCCAATCTTCATGATACTTTCAAGTAATGATAAGAACAACAATCCCACTTGGATGCCAAAGTTTAGTTCTCCTAGATTGAAGCATTCTTTTGGAGTAACAGTTTGAATTTTTAGGTTTCACTCTGTTTTCTCCTATATTGACAAATGTAGTTCGAACTCTAAATCAAACACGATTTGTGCTAGCTTCTTGAAACTTGAAACAGTAAAGTAGTTCTACATTCTATATTTATTCTTTGTTTCCTCTGGATGTAGACATAAGCAGAGACTGACGAAAGACACATTCAATGAAAGGCGTTGTTAGGCTGCCAAAATATTACAGTCTCCTGAAATCTCAACATATTTTTTTTTCCGACCTTCATGATCATTTCATGTAATCAGCAGTACACCAATAAAACGTGGATGTTCAAGTTTCGTTCTCCTAGGTTGAAGCATTCGTTTGCAGTAACAGTTTGAATTTTTAGTTTTCACTCTGTTTTCTTCTATATTGACAGATGCAGTTCGAACTCTAAATCAAACATGGTTTGTGCTAGATTCATGAAACTTGACACAATAAAGTAGTTCTACGTTCTATCTCTAAGGTTTGTTTCCTCTTGATGTAGCCTTAAGCAGAGAATGGCGAATGACACTTTCAATGAAAGGCCTTGTTAAGCTTCCAAAAAACTACGGTCTTTTGAAATCTCAACATATATCTTTTCATCCAATCTTCATGATTCTTTCAAGTATTCATCAGTACACCAATCAAACGTGGATGCCCAAGTTTTGTTCTTCTAGATTGTAGCATTCGTTTGCAGGAACAGTTAGAAATTATAGGTTTCACTCTGTTTTCTCCTATATTGACAGATGCAGTTAGAACTCTAAATCAAACACGGTTTGTGCTAGCTTCTTGAAACTTGACACAATAAAGTAGTTCTACGTTCTATCTCTAAGGTTTGTTTCCTCTTGATGTAGCCTTAAGCAGAGACTGGCGAATAACACTCTCAATGAAAGGCGTTGTTAAGCTTCCAAAAAAACTACCGTCTCCTGAAATCTCAACATATATCTTTTCATCCAATCTTCATGATTCTTTCAAGTATTGATCAGTACACCAATCAAACGTGGATGCCCAAGTTTTGTTTTTCTAGGTTGTAGCATTCGTTTGCAGGAACAGTTAGAAATTATAGGTTTCACTCTGTTTTCTCCTATATTGACAGATGCAGTTAGAACTCTAAATCAAATACGGTTTGTGCTAGCTTCTTGAAACTTGACACAGTAAAGTAGTTCTACGTTCTATCTCTAAGGTTTGTTTCCTCTTGTATCCTAAAGCTGGGACTGGCGAATAACACTTATACTGAAAGGGGTTGCCAAACTTCCTACACACTAGAGTCTCCTGAAATATCAACATATATTTTTTCATCCAATCTTCATGATACTTTCAACTAATGAGCAGTACACCAATCCCACTTGGATGCCAAAGTTTAGTTCTCCTACATTGAAGCATTCTTTTGGAGTAACAGTTTGAATTTTTAGGTTTCACTCTGTTTTCTCCTATATTGACAAATGTAGTTCGAACTCTAAATCAAACAGGGTTTGTGCTATTTTCTTGAAACTTGAAACAGTAAAGTAGTTCTACATTCTATTTTTATTTTTTGTTTCCTCTGGATGTAGACCTAAGCAGAGACTAACGAAAGACACATTCAATGAAAGGCGTTGTTAGGCTGCCAAAATACTACAGGATCCTGAAATCTCAACATATTTATTTTTCCGACCTTCATGATAATTTCAAGTAATGAGCAGTACACCAATAAAACGTGGATGTTCAAGTTTTGTTCTCCTAGATTGAAGCATTCGTTTGCAGTAACAGTTTGAATTTTTAGTTTTCACTCTGTTTTCTCCTATATTGACAGATGCAGTTCGAACTCTAAATCAAACATGGTTTGTGCTACCTTCAAGAAACTTGACACATTAAAGTAGTTCTACGTTCTATCTCTAAGGTTTGTTTCCTCTTGATGTAGCCTTAAGCAGAGACTGGCGAATAACACTTTCAATGAAAGGCCTTGTTAAGCTTCCAAAAAACTACGGTCTCCTGAAATCTCAACATATATCTTTTCATCCAATCTTCATGATTCTTTCAAGTATTGATCAGTACACCAATCAAACGTGGATGCCCAAGTTTTGTTCTTCTAGATTGTAGCATTCGTTTGCAGGAACAGTTAGAAATTATAGGTTTCACTCTGTTTTCTCCTACATTGACAGATGCAGTTAGAACTCTAAATCAAACACGGTTTGTGCTAGCTTCTTGAAACTTGACACAATAAGTAGTTCTACGTTCTATCTCTAAGGTTTGTTTCCTCTTGTATCCTAAAGCTGGGACTGGCGAATAACACTTATACTGAAAGGGGTCGCCAAATTTCCAACACACTAGAGTCTCCAGAAATCTCAACATATATTTTTTCATCCAATCTTCATGATACTTTCAAGTAATGATCAGTACACCAATCCCACTTGGATGCCAAAGTTTAGTTCTCCTAGATTGAAGCATTCTTTTGGAGTAACAGTTTGAATTTTTAGGTTTCACTCTGTTTTCTCCTATATTAACAAATGAAGTTCGAACTCTAAATCAAACACGGTTTGTGCTAGCTTCTTGAAACTTGATACAGTAAAGTAGTTCTACATTCTATTTTTATTTTTTGTTTCCTCTGGATGTAGACCTAAGCAGAGACTGACGAAAGACACATTCAATGACAGGCGTTGTTAGGCTGCCAAAATACTACAGTCTCCTGAAATCTCAACATATTTTTTTTTCCGACCTTCATGATCATTTCAAGTAATGAGCAGTACACCAATAAAACGTGGATGTTCAAGTTTTGTTCTCCTAGATTGAAGCATTCGTTTGCAGTAACAGTTTGAATTTTTAGTTTTCACTCTGTTTTCTCCTATATTGACAGATGCAGTTAGAACTCTAAATCAAACGCGGTTTGTGCTAGCTTCTTGAAACTTGACACAATAAAGTAGTTCTACGTTCTATCTCTAAGGTTTGTTTCCTCTTGTATCCTAAATCTGGGACTGGCGAATAACACTTATTCTGAAAGGTGTTGCCAAACTTCCAACACACTAGAGTCTCCTGAAATCTCAACATATATTTTTTCATCCAATCTTCATGATACTTTCAAGTAATGATCAGTACACCAATCCCACTTGGATGCCAAAGTTTAGTTCTCCTAGATTGAAGCATTCTTTTGGAGTAACAGTTTGAATTTTTAGGTGTCACTCTGTTTTCTTTTATATTGACAAATGTAGTTCGAACTCTAAATCAAACACGGTTTGTGCTAGCTTCTTGAAACTTGAAACAGTAAAGTAGTTCTACATTCTATTTTTATTTTTTGTTTCCTCTGGATGTAGACCTAAGCAGAGACTCACGAAAGACACATTCAATGAAAGGCGTTGTTAGGCTGCCAAAATACTACAGTCTCCTGAAATCTCAACAAATTTTTTTTTTCCGACCTTCAAGATCATTTCAAGTAATGAGCAGTACACCAATAAAACGTGGATGTTCAAGTTTCGTTCTCCTAGGTTGAAGCATTCATTTGCAGTAACAGTTTGAATTTTTAGTTTTCACTCTGTTTTCTCCTATATTGACAGATGCAGTTCGAACTCTAAATCAAACATGGTTTGTGCTAGCTTCTTGAAACTTGACACAATAAAGTAGTTCTACGTTCTATCTCTAAGGTTTGTTTCCTTTTGATGTAGCATTAAGCAGAGACTGGCGAATAACACTTTCAATGAAAGGCGTTGTTAAGCTTCCAAAAAACTACCGTCTCCTGATTCTCAACATATATCTTTTCATCCAACCTTCATGATTCTTTCAAGTATTGATCAGTACACCAATCAAACGTGGATCCCAAGGTTTGTTCTTCTAGGTTGTAGCATTCGTTTGCAGGAACAGTTAGAAATTATAGGTTTCACTCTGTTTTCTCCTATATTGACAGATGCAGTTAGAACTCTAAATCAAACACGGTTTGTGCTAGCTTCTTGAAACTTGACACAATAAAGTAGTTCTACGTTCTATCTCTAAGGTTTGTTTCCTCTTGTATCCTAAAGCTGGGACTGGCGAATAACACTTATACTGAAAGGGGTTGCCAAACTTCCAACACACAGGGGTCTCCTGAAATCTCAGCATATATTTTTTCATCCAATCTTCATGATACTTTCAAGTAATGATCAGTACACCAATCCCACTTGGATGCCAAAGTTTAGTTCTCCTAGATTGAAGCATTCTTTTGGAGTAACATTTTGAATTTTTAGGTTTCACTCTGTTTTCTCCTATATTGACAAATGTAGTTCGAACTCTAAATCAAACACGGTTTGTGCTAGCTTCTTGAAACTTGAAACAGTAAAGTAGTTCTACATTCTATTTTTATTTTTTGTTTCCTCTAGAATTAGACCTAAGCAGAGACTGACGAAAGACACATTCAATGAAAGGCGTGGTTAGGCTGCCAAAATACTACAGTCTCCTGAAATCTCAACACATTTTTTTTTCCGACCTTCATGATAATTTCATGTAATCAGCAGTACACCAATAAAACGTGGATGTTCAAGTTTCGTTCTAATAGGTTGAAGCATTCATTTGCAGTAACAGTTTGAATTTTTAGTTTTCACTCTGTTTTCTCCTATATTGACAGATGCAGTTCGAACTCTAAATCAAACATGGTTTGTGCTAGCTTCTTGAAACTTGACACAATAAAGTAGTTCTACGTTATATCTCTAAGGTTTGTTTCCTCTTGATGTAGCCTTAAGCAGAGACTGGCGAATAACACTTTCAATGAAAGGCGTTGTTAAGCACCCAAAAAACTACCGTCTCCTGAAATCTCAACATATATATTTTCATCCAATCTTCATGATTCTTTCAAGTATTGATCAGTACACCAATCAAACGTGGATGCCCAAGTTTTGTTCTTCTAGGTTGTAGCATTCGTTTGCAGGAACAGTTAGAAATTATAGGTTTCACTCTGTTTTCTCCTATATTGACAGATGCAGTTAGAACTCTAAATCAAACGCGTTTTTTGCTAGCTTCTTGAAACTTGACACAATAAAGTAGTTCTACGTTCTATCTCTAAGGTTTGTTTCCTCTTGTATCCTAAAGCTGGGACTGGCGAATAACACTTATACTGAAAGGGGTTGCCAAACTTCCAACACACTAGAGTCTCCTGAAATTTCAACATATATTTTTTCATCCAATCTTCATGATACTTTCAAGTAATGATCAGTACACCAATCCCACTTGGATGCCAAAGTTTATTTCTCCTAGATTGAAGCATTCTTTTGGAGTAACAGTTTGAATTTTTAGGTTTCACTCTGTTTTCTCCTATATTGACAAATGTTGTTCGAACTCTAAATCAAACACGGTTTGTGCTAGCTTCTTGAAACTTGAAAAAGTAAAGTAGTTCTACATTCTATTTTTATTTTTTGTTTCCTCTGGATGTAGACCTAAGCAGAGACTGACGAAAGACACATTCAATGAAAGGCATTGTTAGGCTGCCAAAATACTACAGGCTCCTGAAATCTTAACATATTTTTTTTCCGACCTTCATGATCATTTCAAGTAATGAGCAGTACACCAATAAAACGTGGATGTTCAAGTTTTGTTCTCCTAGGTTGAAGCATTCGTTTGCAGTAACAGTTTGAATTTTTAGTTTTCACTCTGTTTTCTCCTATATTGACAGATGCAGTTCGAACTCTAAATCAAACATGGTTTGTGCTAGCTTCTTGAAACTTGACACAATAAAGTAGTTCTACGTTCTATCTAAAGTTTGTTTCCTCTTGATGTAGCCTTAAGCAGAGACTGGCAAATAACACTTTCAATGAAAGGCGTTGTTAAGCTTCCAAAAAACTACCGTCTCCTGAAATCTCAACATATATTTTTTTCATCCAATCTTCATGATTCTTTCAAGTATTGATCAGTACACCAATCAAACGTGGATGCCCAAGTTTTGTTCTTCTAGGTTGTAGCATTCGTTTGCAGGAACAGTTAGAAATTATAGGTTTCACTCTGTTTTCTCCTATATTGACAGATGCAGTTAGAACTCTAAATCAAACGCGGTTTGTGCTAGCTTCTTGAAACTTGACACAATAAAGTTGTTCTACGTTCTATCTCTAAGGTTTGTTTCCTCTTGTATCCTAAAGCTGGGACTGGCGAATAACACTTATACTGAAAGGGGTTGCCAAACTTCCAACACACTAGAGTCTCCTGAAATCTCAACATATATTTTTTCATCCAATCTTCATGATACTTTCACGTAATGATCAGTACACCAATCCCACTTGGATGCCAAAGTTTAGTTCTCCTAGATTGAAGCATTCTTTTGGAGTAACAGTTTGAATTTTTAGGTTTCAGTCTGTTTTCTCCTATATTGACAAATGTAGTTCGAACTCTAAATCAAACACGGTTTGTGCTAGCTTCTTGAATCTTGAAACAGTAAAGTAGTTCTACATTCTATTTTTATTTTTTGTTTCCTCTGGATGTAGACCTAAGCAGAGACTGATGAAAGACACATTCAATGAAAGGCGTTGTTAGGCTGCCAAAATACTACAGTCTCCTGAAATCTCAACATATTTTTTTTCCGACCTTCATGATCATTTCAAGTAATGAGCAGTACACCAATAAAACGTGGATATTCAAGTTTCGTTCTCCTAGGTTGAAGCATTCGTTTGCACTAACAGTTTGAATTTTTAGTTTTCACTCTGTTTTCTCCTATATTGACAGATGCAGTTCGAACTTTAAATCTAACATGGTTTGTGCTAGCTTCTTGAAACTTGACACAATAAAGTAGTTCTACGTTCTATCTCTAAGATTTGTTTCCTCTTGATGTAGCCTTAAGCAGAGACTGCGAATAACACTTTCAATGAAAGGCGTTGTTAAGCTTCCAAAAAACTACCGTCTCCTGAAATCTCAACATATATTTTTTCATCCAATCTTCATGATTCTTTCAAGTATTGATCAGTACACCAATCAAACGTGGATGCCCAAGTTTTGTTCTTCTAGGTTGTAGCATTCGTTTGCAGGAACAGTTAGAAATTATAGGTTTCACTCTGTTTTCTCCTATATTGACAGATGCAGTTAGAACTCTAAATCAAACACGGTTTGTGCTAGCTTCTTGAAACTTGACAAAATAAAGTAGTTCTACGTTCTATCTCTAAGGTTTGTTTCCTCTTGTATCCTAAATCTGGGACTGGCGAATAACACTTATTCTGAAAGGGGTTGCCAAACTTCCAACACACTATAGTCTCCTGAAATCTCAACATATATTTTTTCATCCAATCTTCATGATACTTTCAACTAATGAGCAGTACACCAATCCCACTTGGATGCCAAAGTTTAGTTCTCCTAGATTGAAGCATTCTTTTGGAGTAACAGTTTGAATTTTTAGGTGTCACATTGTTTTCTTTTATATTGACAAATGTAGTTCGAACTCTAAATCAAACACGGTTTGTGCTAGCTTCTTGAAACTTGAAACAGTAAAGTAGTTCTACATTCTATTTTTATTTTTTGTTTCCTCTGGATGTAGACCTAAGCAGAGACTCACGAAAGACACATTCAATGAAAGGCGTTGTTAGGCTGCCAAAATACTACAGTCTCCTGAAATCTCAACAAATTTTTTTTTCCGACCTTCATGATCATTTCAAGTAATGAGCAGTACACCAATAAAACGTGGATGTTCAAGTTTCGTTCTCCTAGGTTGAAGCATTCATTTGCAGTAACAGTTTGAATTTTTAGTTTTCACTCTGTTTTCTCCTATATTGACAGATGCAGTTCGAACTCTAAATCTAACATGGTTTGTGCTAGCTTCTTGAAACTTGACAAAATAAAGTAGTTCTACGTTCTATCTCTAAGATTTGTTTCCTCTTGATGTAGCCTTAAGCAGAGACTGCGAATAACACTTTCAATGAAAGGCGTTGTTAAGCTTCCAAAAAACTACCGTCTCCTGAAATCTCAACATATATTTTTTCATCCAATCTTCATGATTCTTTCAAGTATTGATCAGTACACCAATCAAACGTGGATGCCCAAGTTTTGTTCTTCTAGGTTGTAGCATTCGTT